>NW_016690230.1:3183812-3320766 GCF_001604755.1 Lepidothrix coronata
TTTTTTACACACATTGTCTTTCTCTTCCTAAATTGAGGTTTGAAATGGCTTATGCACATAAAACAAGTACAAAAAGAGTAGGAATTTGCTGGATTTTAGTATAGGATTGCTCTAATACTGCTACTAATTTGAATGCTACTCAACAGCCCACAAAAGATCTGCATTTAGATACAAATAGTATTATCTCGGTCATTAGAGGTTTTAGAGCATAGGCTAGGGATTAATATTTATAGTTGCCTAGAAAAGGGGAAATTAATCTCATAGCGTATTTTAAGACTTGTTTTCACACCTTATTGGAGGGACAAAAAAGATGCATAACAGAGTTCTGAAACACAGTTAAGATGTCTGGAAGACCAAGCATCACTGAGCTTTGCATGTCTGTAAGGTTCATGTTTCCGCTCTGAAGAAGGTAGATCAATAACATCTCAGAGTTTTGATATATTTTTCTCCCATCAAAATTCCTTTTCAGACATGAGAGTTTTTTCTTCTGAAAAGAAAATTTGCCAATTCTAATCCACCTCTGCACCATCTTTTCTCCTGGATTACTTCATAGCTCCCCAGTGAACCAAGAAAGACGTATTGCAATCATTGTCATACTGTGAATTTTTACTAGAATTTTGCATTAAGTTAATACTGAGAGAGATTGTATTGATTGTGGTTTCTACTGTCTACCTCTGTAGAAAAATATCTGAGACAAAGCACCAAAGAATCAGTGTTACCAGAGTTATGCAACCATGCATCAAGACGAGGCCATGATAAGAAAGTTAAGAAATGGAATCAACATCTTCATAAATCTCAGGTTTCTGTGAGTTTTAAATTCAGTTCCGCGACTCCATTTCACCTCTTCTTTCAAAATGATTCTTCCAAATGTAACTTCACTTAGAAGTGTTGCATTTTCTTTTAAACAATAATGTAAAAATGTCTCATTATATAAGCTTTAAAAGATGGACAAAAAAGAAACAGACAAGAAGCAAATAAATTATTTTTGTCTAAATAAAGCAGGTACTTACGTTTCAAACTCAGAGCAGCAAGGACAATGCTCTTTAAAGAAGAGACTCAGATCAGAAAGAAAAGTCCAAAGGTAATCCAAAGATTACGTTTTTTGGTAAGTCATCATTATAATTTGTTTAACTAGTAAATTGGTTCTGAGTGATGAATACACTGGGAAAAGCACAGACATGATTTCAAAAACTTTTTCATGGTTAATAAAAGGTTAGAATCACACAGTCTAAACACACCTAAATTCAATAATCTTTAGGGCTTTATGTTGAGGTTTTTGTTTTCCCCCCATTATATAAGAACAGTAAATTAACTGTGCAAGGTAATATTGCACTCTGAACACGTACAAAACACAATACTCATGAAAGAGCTTGCAAACAGCTGAATATTCAAATAAAAGCACTAATTATTTGCTTTTACAAAGTGTGAATTATTACCCAGTTGAGGATGTGGAATGACTGAGCAACTAGATGGGAATTTGTCCATTAACCAAGACAACCCACCCCATCTTGCTTATATTCTGAGTCAGTTGTAGTCTGGAAAGATGTGTTAGCTTCATAGACAGCATCTGATAAGCTTGGAGGTAAACTCTAAAAAGTTTATCTATTTCTGTCTGTGTAGGTTTGCCCTTTAAATGGCATTGCAAAGCAACCTCTTCTGTGATAACTGCAGCAACAAAGTTTAACTCATGCATAGGTGTTTTATGTTCCCTTTTAAAATACTGCCCATGACAATTTGACCTCAGAACTATCCCTTTCTGCCTCCTCCCCTCATTCTTTCCAGCTCTTTCACAAAAATGCTGACTTCTGACTTACTGACTTTCTTTTTCCTAGTGACAGAGATTATTTGTATTTGTGAGTTCAGAAATCTGCTTGCTGCGACTGATAGCCTGACTATGTGTGCTGATAAGCCAGCCCAATGAAGTATTTAATTTTTATTAATCTGTCAATTTTTTCTTGAAATTCTTTTCATTTTGAGGCCTCTGCAACATTTAAATGAAATTGATCAATTGCAAAATTATTGATGGGGAAGTAAGGAAAGATGGTGTGATGGTGCAAAGAAAATTTAAGCCTTGTTTTCTTAAAAAAAACAAGCCAGAATCTAAGAAAAAAACATGTCAGAAGCTACTCAGTAGAGAAAATTGCAGCTAGAGACTACCCCATTCATACTACAAGTACCTTCCTCAGTCATGTCTACGCCCTTTTCCCAACTCTTGATCTAGGGTCCAGTTTTCTTCACAAAAGAATTGTCTATTAAGTACCATTTGTGCAAAACATCATATTTAGAGCATTAAGAAAGTAAATCATACATTTGGGCTCTTTTTTTCCCCTTAGCCTAACCTATTTGAAGACCATACCTCTTCACTGACTTCTATAATCAAGAAATTAGACACATTTATGTCCCCTCCTTGTGTGTCCTTTTTCTGTTGATGTTTGTTTGGTGTTGTTATGACCTGACCCTAAAGGCGAGGGTAACCCAGGTTCTTGTTAATAGATCCCTTGAGGCAGATTAGAGTGAAATAATACTGAATATCAGTGTTTATAAAGATATATCTATGTAGAGTCTATTTTAGAACAATTTGGTTGCAGTGGAAAGCAGGTATGTAGCCATTTTTGTTATTATATATCTATAATAATGTAACAAAATAAAAGCATAAAAATATTACTTAAGAAAATATATAAGGAAAAGAAAGAAAGAGAAAGAAAGGATAAGACTAGGAAGATATCACCACCCATGGATCGAGAGACAGGATTGCTCTGGATTTCTGCAATTTAGATGTCTGTTGGTCAACGTGATGGTCATCATCTTGATCTGTCAGGGGGGTGGGGGAAGCCCACGAAACATAGAGTTCAGTGGGTTAATACACATTCAGGTATATCTAGACATGTCCAAGAACCTCCCCTGTGTGGAGGGAGTTTTACACTGTTTTCTGCAGCACTGTGGATCATGTGCAGTCTTCTGATGGGAGGCCTCAGAAGTGAGACTGCAGGTTATGGCTTCCCCTTGCCAGACCCAGGCAGGGCTGATTTTCAAGATAACTGCTGAGTTGGCTTTCCTTGTGGATAACATTCTTCTGACTCCAGCCTTGTTTAATACTCTTTCGACCTGAAATAATTAGACAATAGCACAGTGTTTATCTTATCTCAATTTTCGATCATGTGGCTTACTTTAACCATCCAAATTTCCTGGAATTCACCAAGGCATATTGGGGTGGGGTGGGGCAGGGCGGGAGGGGAGGTTTGGGTTCCTCAGTCGAAGATGAGCAGTTGCTTCTTTACACAGTTTGTCACAGAGGGAAAAGTCCTTTGGTGATCTTACCAATGTTTGAGCCATTAACCATTAACATCTCAGTCTCTCATGGGGGTATTGGTTTGGTTTGGGTTTTTTGGAGGTTTTTTTACTTTTTTTTTTCTTGTCTAACAATACTAAGTAACTAAATATCCACAATGCGGCATTCAACCTGAGTAGTAGTCTCCTGATAAACATATTCCTAGGAAGTTAAAGATTTTAGTTTTTTTTCATCTGGAAAGGGCATTGAACACAGCAATCTTTGACAAAGGCAAAGACTCAATCAGAGAGGTGTTCTTAGAGCATGAATAATACACACTGACAGAATCTGACTCTTTACAAACTATCACTTACTTTTAAGTGCCATAACTGTCAGGCTATAAGTTATTCATGTCTTTTGGACTACTCTTCATTTCTCCTATAGAATCTTTGTCACTATGCAGGAAAGAATTCAAGATTTATGAGGTTAGAAAGAGTGCTGAGGACTGAGTTTAGCTAAATATATTTACAGCTGGAACATCTACTTCAAAGAAAGGAACTCTGGATTTTCTGGGTTTTTTTTCAGCCTACTTTGACAGAAAAACATAGTTTATTTGATCGTATTTTTTTAAAAAATATGTTTCATATCAACTAGTTTGGACAGATTTATGAGAGTTCTACATTTATTCTTTCAAGCTTCACAAAGCTTCATAGGTTTAAAAGTGAGGCCTTGCAATTGGGAAAACAGCTCATGGGGGTGTTTTCGGTTCAGTTTACTATGTGCTAGAGAATGAATTTAGGAGAGGGAACTTTAAAACCAGCAGTGGCTGAACTTCTGAGAATCTACATTTCTTTGTTTTCAGGTGTCCTGACCTATAACCTCATATGTTCAAGTGCTATGCTTTCTACCTTGATTCCTGGTTCTTCCATCTCCCCAAAATAAAACCAGTTACATGTCTCATATTTCCTTTCTCGTACCTGTACTCTCTATTTTCCAACTCACTCTAACATAGGGATAGAGTTTTTGAAGCATCTATAGAAGCATCCCCATCGACTTGGTGAAACTTCATTTCCTTCATGACCTTCTTTCACGTTATTAGGCAAATGGTCTTTTGCTCTCCTGGTCTCAGAGATGTTTACTCTTTCACTCCTGACAACACGTAAACCACCATATTTAAATCTCAGGTTTAAATAGCACTCAGTTGCAGGCCATTGCCACAAACCATCTATCCACTATTCGCTGAGAATGAAAGGAGAATGAAACAAGGCATATACCAGTTTCTAGGGCATTCTTTAAATCTTCATGAGTTGAGACTATTTCACACAGAGAATTGTGACTAGCCCTTTGACCACTGCGGAAAAGCTTCAAATAAACATACTGGTGCTGTTCACCTGTGCCATGTGGGAGACAAATCTTGGTCGTACCCTAAGTGCCTAAATATCACTTAGGTTTTCAGTAATGGCAAAGGGGATTGTTTCATCTCTATGAACCCACTGAGTGATTTAAATCCGATTTAACAGAGGGGCAGGAATCTGAAAGATGAGTAAGTTACTACTAGTTTTACAGAAACAAAAGGGTGGCTAGTGCTTGGATTGAGGTCTAATTACTTTCAAGCTGTCACACAACAACTAAGTTGTCATATTTCTCTGTGGAAAAAAAACATAATAAGATTACACAATTAATTGTACTGAATACAAATTTACTGAAGATTTGTTTTATCAAAATTAAATTGATCAATCAATGAAAAGACACAAATTAAAAAAAATACAGACAACTATCTTCATGATTTTAAGGTATTATGAGTAAATAGAGTTCTCATTAAAATAATAGAAGGCTGATATTTAAGATTGGATCCAGTCTTAACAATTTCCTAATGGGTATGTTTTTGCACACTGAATGTGACTTTAGTTTAATCTACATATTGAGGTACTCAGCATTTCCTCTGCACAGTCTGGATAATTAATCAAGTTTCTCTGTTCCTAACACAGGCTTGACAATATCTAAACTGCATCTCACTCTTGGGCATTCCTAACTTTTTCTAGATCTAGCTCAAACTGTCTTCAATGAGTAATTCACAGATAAAAGTACCAAAACCAAGGAATGCAAACTGAATTTGAAACTTTGCTTTCATCTAGACAAGCCAATTTATGGTTTAAGCAAATTCCTCCAACAGGTCCATATCATTCTTATGCTGGGGCCCCAGAGCTGGATACAGTACTCTAGGTGAGGTTTCAAGAGAGTAGAGTAGTGAGGGAGAATCACCTCACTCAGCCTGCTGGCCATGTTGCTTTTAATGCAGCCCAGGATACATCTGGCTTTCTGGTGTGCAGGTGTGCATTGCACATTTCTTAGTAGTATTTTTTACCTGTATTTTTCAACAGTATTATCTAGGTGTATATTTCTTAACAGTATTATCTGGGTGCATATTTCCAACTAACTGTAGTTAAATTTACACATTACAAGCAAAAAAACTCTGAAAAAATATACTCCATGGGAATAAAAGTAGTGTCAATGAAAAATTATTTAATTTTTATTCTTTACTATACAACTTTGAATGTTATTTTCTTATTATTAGAAAACCACTTTTTGAGAAAATTAAGAGAGTAGATATAAAAAATACAAAAAATCCATTCTTGCCTAAATGTTCTTTGAGTATCTTAATCACTTTTGATAGAATTTCCTATCCCTTTTGTAGTCTGCACTCTACCAAACAACTCATTTGCAAGGCTGCTTTGGGATGCCTTCCTCTAATTCTCAGGCTGTACTCCATAAAACCAATCCTGAGGTTTTGAAATCTACTGCACAGTCCTAGTAAACTTTGTGGGAAAAGTTTGCCCTGTTAGCAGCTACTGTCAAAAGTTAAAAAACAAATCTAAAACAGAGAAATAGGCCCAAAGGCAGAAAGTGGTAGGGTAAGCAGCAGCATACTGGAGCCATAAGGAAAACTTAAGAGGATTAGTGCAAATAGCATGTGTGTGCCTGAAGGCAGAAGATATTTTTTTAAAGGTCACCCAAAAATAAACATTGCCAGTGGACTTGCAATTGCCAATGTATTTTTTGTTGCTTGCATGCTGCTTGGAGCTCCACCTATATTTTCTAAAATCTCAATTACAAAAAAAACCAAAACAAACAAACAAAACAAACAAACAAACAAAAAACCATAAAACCAAAAGAAACCATATGTAGCCTTTTCAGCATTGATTTAAATACTTAGGGTAATCATAACACATAATAGTATTATATAGAAGAATAATATAACAGTATAAATGGAGCTGATATCCAGTCTTCTCTTCTACGTGGCTATATAACATAGCTGCTACATATGACTGTATATCTAAGAATATTATTTGCCATAATGTCTGTTTAGATGTTCTCTAACTCTCCTAAGAAATAAAAACACAGCATCTTTGAAAGGTTCACAGTAATACGTGACCAATCCATTATTGTCTGTGAACTCAATAACATCAGGTTTGGGTATTAGGTACATATTTGCTATACTGGTTCAACCAAAATGTCTTAGTTAAATCACCTCACAAAACCAAACTGAAAGCTGAATCAGGTCTAAATTGTGTTACTCTGATCTACTATGTGTTCCAATAAAATAATGGGATTATACTCCACAGTCCTGGAACCAACTTTTGAATTAATTTTCCTAATGGTATTATTTAGTGGGAAATAAATTATAAGTTCCAATGAAAATTTACCTTACTTTTTTTGTGGACTACCTGTGACTCCAGTCTGTTGAAGGTCTGTAGTCATAAGAGTCACTGGCGGTAATCCATCAGTTTGGAGCATTGACTTTTCTTACTATTGTTCTAGTATTCATGCCATAGAATTAATGAAGTTCTCACAGGAACATTTTTGATTTAAAGTATCTTGCACCATGTTGATAAGTTTAATGGATAGCCCTGACCTTTAAATTATAGCAAGTATTCAATGAATCAGCAGAATAAGTCATCTAGCACTCATGAGTTCTACCTCTACTATATAAAGAACAAATATCTAACAAAATCACATCAGATCACTGGTAAAATACTCCACACTATACAAATAAAATATTTCTTTATGCTATTAAAATGTCAAGTTTTATTAACTTGAAGAGGTCACCAGCTAGAGCTTCAACACATATGCATGTTAATTTACTGTGATATAAAGGTAAACAAGAGAATGTAACCTATGCATTTTGACACAAATTTATAGTCTCAAGTATTGTTTTTTTCAGGGAAATTAATAGCTGAATGTAGTTAAACATTAAGCTCCTCTAAAAGTCCAATACCTGTGCAAAATATAAAGCCTGGCATAATGCAATCTCTGCTGTGGGCCCAGAGAGGCAGAGTGATGACCTGAAGGGAAATTGAATAAAAGAAGCTTTTTGTTAAATGTACGAGTACAAAGTGATGTAAATGAGTTAATATTTGTTTCTCCCTTTTCTAAATGACTTATTTTCTTATTAAGCACTCTCCCCTAGTTTTCACTGATAATTTCAATATAATTTGTAAGAAATCTTCTATTATAATAATACACAACATTGACAACTTGGTGAAGGTGATTTTGTACAGAAACTTATTTATATGCAAAGCATGGGTTTGTTCCTATGAAACAGCAACAAAATCAGTAAAAGGATGTAAAAACAACCATAAAAGCCAGTAATTGCCACTAGTCTTGTTTCACGAAAGAGAGAAAAGCTGATGAGCTTTTAGCAAATGCTCCCTCTAGGAGCATGGTACCATTTACTCTTAGAGGCTAGGATTAAGGGAAATTCTTAAACAGAGTTAAAACCTGGAAGAGGCAAAAAAGAACACAGGAGACTAAACAGAGTCCCATAACACCATTCCCATGGGAGCAAGGATAGTCTGACATGCTCTTTGTGCTGAAAAATCTTATTCTACAACTGCACATTGGCTGCAACAGTAATGTTAAAAGATACAGTATTAAAATCTGTTGTTCTGAGCCTTATTACTTGCTGAAATGGTTTTTCCCCAATATATCTCAAAATAGAACAGCAGAATTGCTTCTGAAAGGCTAAAGTTTACAAGAGTTTATTTAAGACTGACAACCAGATGTATCCTATTTTTATCTCACTGATGTACTACACGTGAGCAGTGTCCAAAAGGTTTTATCTGCCAAATGTAGGATTCTGTTATGATTTATAATCTCTATGAAAAGCATCTATGAAAAGTAAAGGTGGATAAGTATTTTTTGATCTTGAGAATGCCAGTCCTTTTTTATTTTTGCAAACATGATATATTACTTTATTTGTCCCTAATACTATTTAAGAAATACTATACCATCAAAAAACCCCAAAGAATATTTCCTTAGCTTCTTGCAGTGATTGTACAATAGTGACTGTGCACATTGACTGTGGTCTTCAAATTAGAGATTGATTCAAACTTTACCCAAATCTTTCCAGGTTTTCATACGTTTGGAATCTTAAGGGTAATAGCCCAAGAATTTATTGATGCTAATGTCAGCAGTTGACACTTTCGATACATTTTATGCTTTTCTGGGGTGAAGTAAAATAGAACTCATTTACATTAGATGAGGAGCTGATCTTTTGAATTTATGGAATAAATATATTTATTTATCAAAAATACTGGGAAATTATTTATTCATTTATAATATTTATTTTCAACATCTTTACAGAAACTATTTTTCAGATTCAAAATTCTAGGATACAGATCCCCACTACTTGATGTAGTGCCTAGGACTTTTGTAGTGTTTTTCACCTCAGGCACCTATCAAGAAATAAATGTAGAATAAATCTTGCAACACAGCCAAGTTTACAATACATGCAACCTTCAGTCTGTATTGATCACAGCAGCCTTCGAAGGTGGCAAGGGCATTATACATCATCACTTACCTGCACCTTAGCTCTGCCAGTATTTTTATCATGTGCAAAGCAATGTAAGCTTCAGATTTACCTTCAATATTGAACAGATCCCTCACACCATGGTGATGAGAGGCATATAACTGCTGATAAATACATTTCTGCTTCACTTGTATTAAGTAAACCTCACACTATCAGAAGAACATACAGTAGGTGTTATCATCCCTCTTCTGCTGGCAAGGAAACAGAGTTGCAAAGACATTGAAGTAACTTATCCAAGGTCAATAACAAATCAAGAGAAACAGAGAGAAGTTTGCTGAAGAAGCATGATACCTTTTTTTGGCCCCATCATTAGAACCAGATGGTGATGCATGTTTCTCCTTTATATGATAAAGTTGAGGCCATGTGGCAGCACATCTTTTTTTCTCCAGCCACCGCTATCCTATTCAGATTGCAGCTGTGCCTACCCTGAGTGGTAGAATCGAGATTAGTTAGCAACCATGACAGCAACTGTAGAAGAACTGGCAAACATTCTTAAGGGTTGTAGTTGTATTTGGTAAAAACCTCTTTTTACTTTCCTGTCAACAACCAGAGCTATAGAATCAGAATAAGGGAGCCATTATTATCCTTAAGTAAGAATAGTCTTTCTCTGGTGTTACATGCTAATCATGGTTTAATTCTCCATCTCAAATGAATCTGTTGTGTAAGGAATTTCAAAAACCCATAGTTACCTTTTATTTTAGGGATATTTTTTGTGAAGTAGTTCTTGGTTAGGTAGGCAATGTGTTATTTGTGAATTTCTGGTAGCTTTAGTTAGTTTACATCCTTGAATTGCCTGATGGTGATAGGTGTTATTTAGTATTACTGGCACAGTGAGTAAGCTTTGCTGATGAAAGCTAGTAAGTGGAGTCAAGGAGAAGGGCAAAAGAAACTGAAGAAATAGGAAAAAGAAGTAAGTGAAGTGACACCTGGATAGGCTTATTTTATTATATGTCTCTCTATTTAAAAATATATCAATGATGAATGCTAATTATGTGGTACAAGAGATTAATTGTCGTTATTATTTGTTGAATTTTTACAGGTAGTAATTGGTATATTCTGACTATTTAGAGCCATTTTCCTACTGTAATGACCTTTTAATTAAAGGTATTTTAAAAAATTATCTAGAAATAATGTTTGAAAATACTTTCAAACAATATGGACTGATTTTCCAGCTGTCTAACATTTATTTATTTATTTTTAATTAATAACCTATTTAAGTTTGGGGGTTTTTTAATGTTTCTATGTTTATTGAGTGAAATTTACTTCTCAACTATTTTCATCCAAAGATTCGTGGCCTGTTTTCAGCTAGGATAGAGTTACTTTTCTTCTTAGTAGCTGGTATAGCGCTGTGTTTTTGATTGCATATGAGAATACTGATAACACACTGAAGCTTTGTTGTTGCTAAATAGTGCTTACCCTAAGTCACAGGTTTTTCAGTTTCCCAAGCTTTGCCAGCAAGCAGGTGCACAAGAAGCTGGAAGGGAGAATATCTGGGACAGCTGACGTAAATTGGACAAAGGTATATTCCATACGAAAGAACATCATGCCCAGTACACAGACTGGGTGGGGGCAGTTGGTCAGATGGGGCTGGGCCAGGCTGGGCATCAGTCAGTGGATGTAATTTTATTGAACATCACTTATGTTTCTTGAGTTTTTTCCCATTATTATTATTATTATTACTATCACTATCACTATCATATTTCGATTCATTTTAGTTATTAAACTGTTCTCATGTGAACCCCCAGGTTTTATCCTCTTCTGATTCTCCTTCTCATCATGCATGGTACTTAATTGCTGGCTGGGGTTATAAACACAACAAAAAACCGCATAACTGAAAAAATATTTAAGCCCACGTAGTCAGAAAACAAAAAACCAACCAAACAAAACATAGTTCTGTTTTATCATACTCCTTCACTAGACCCTTACTATTGTAGGCTGATAGCATCTTTTGAATGTTATAATTCATACCCTAGCTTCAAGGGAGGGGTATATTTTGTTTTAAATCAACTGGATCTGCTCCCTGACTCAGTTCACTGGGTGACCAAATAACTGGCTATCCTAGGACAGCAGGATGGGAAAAAAATAAAAGGGCAGTGGATGGGATCATAGACCTTACCTTTACAGAAGCAAGTCATCAACTAACAGTGCATGAAACTGCATCGCTATTCAAAGTGTAGAAGGGGAAGGTCATCAAATACTAGTGACCTTCTATTAAAAATGAGAAAACAATAGAAAAAATTTTACTACCACCTGGAGAAAACAGGTTTGATCGGCAAAAGAATCTTCTCAGGAGATGAACTTGAGTTCTGTGGCTTATCAAGGTTTTGTGGCTGATTAAGAAAAGTCAAAAGTAGAATGAATATAAGAAAGCACCAGAACTTAGAGCAATCCTTTCTCTGCAATAAAAATGAAAGCAAGAAAAAGACATCTGAAAATCAGAAAGAATATTGATGAAATATTATGAAGAGAATGACATATGGATATTCTTTCTTTAATATATATCCATATTTCTTTAGAGCATTAGAAAGAATGATTTTTCTGTGAAATATTTGTGTTATTTTTCAATTTTATTCTGCTCCTTAAGTAAGCTTGTAAACTACAGGATCTGTGAAAAGATACTGGGGTACTTCTGAAAAGACATAAGTTATTTGGAAGTGTTGAATATGTGTGTGATGGGGCAAGCAAATGTGTTTGATCATGGCCTAGACAGTCAATTTGGAAAGTTCTGAAAAAGTGCACTTGATTAAGGATTTGAGGAAGAGATAATAAGGACCAAGGAAAGTCAAAACTGGGATTTACTCAGATGAAGAGAAACTTGAAAACAATGAGCTGGATTTTAAAACCCTAAAGGGAGGATTTAATTAATAATTTGGATAAATTAAAATGTGAATGTCATTTACATCTTATTGTCCAAGGGAGTAAATTAATATTGCTTATATAGCTATTGCAATAATACTGTGAGATTATTTTAGCAATTTTTTCCTATTGTTTAATGCTCTTATTCATTATCTTCCTCTAAAATTCATATTTGAAATTTTATGTTAGAGAAATTATTTTGGTGTGTTAAATAGCTAAAAAGAAATAAAGAAATCAGACTCTTGTATGGTCTTATTCATTTGACTTTCTAAAGATTTTCTGCAGCATATTCTGAGACCTAACAGCACAAAATTATTTTGTAATGACAATACTTAATATTGTGTAATCACTGCTTATGAGTATTAATAGCTGAGATTATAGTTTGACTGTTGCATTTAACTGCAGTTCTTCATTGGTGTTCATTACAAGAGGGAGAAGACAGAAGAATTCATTTTTTTTGCTGCTTTTCATCGATATCAGTGGTTAGAAATTTTTAATCTGTAAGCATGTTATATTTCCTATAGTAGAAAATATGCTGCAATGTTGAAATGGGCAAATTACTGCTTGCAAAGTATTGCTACATTTTGAAGCTATCTGGGAACAATGATGCTTGCTTGAGTTTTACCAGAAAGGAAAAAAATTGCTATTCCTCATATAAGCAGTGGGGTTTTTTTGTACTCAAGAAAATGGAGACATAAGAATCAATGAACAAAATAGTGGTGCTTTTAACCAACTGCAAAAAATAACTTTTCAGCTGCTTACATGACCCCTAGGGTACAGAAGAAAGCATGCTTTAAAACATGAAAGAACTCAACAGCTAGCAACAATTTACTTTTTTTTTCTGAATTTGAGTGAAGGAAATGTATGTATCTTATAACTGCCCTGCTAGTCTTATTAAACTAAATATAATGTATAATTAAAATGTGGTTTTAATTATATTTTAAGACGTTTAAATATATTTTAAATACATTTAATTATATTTTAAATACATTTAATACATGTTTTTACAAATTACATTCAAGAAATTTTAGTGAAAAAAACTTACTGCTCTAGTCCATATAGAGGGACTAGGGTAAAGCACTAGCACAGCTAACTCTTCCATGTGCTTTGCATAAGGCAGCTGTGACTGCCTGTTTTGTTCAGGAAACGCAGATATGGAGTTTGATTTAAAAATAATTTATTCAGTATCTGATTTTTATGTGATCAGTGATATGACTCTTTGCATATTTTATTCAAGTAGACAGTGACAATTGAGTCTGGATAGACAGAGTTCTCCGTAACTTAGATCTTCTTTGACAGCAATGCAGAGTATTAAGATTAATGTATATATCTATAAAGCTACCAGATGTCCCTTTGTCCTTCATCAATATCTGTTTGTGCTGATCTATGCAAAATACTCCTGGGCACCTCTCCATGGTGTTTTTCTCTATGATTGCCCTTTGATATTCATTTATGTGAAATTCATTTGAAACCATAGCCAGATCTGAAAACAATTTTACAGGTAGAAAAAATAAAATGAATATTACTGAACCTATTTACTCTCGGCTGTTTACATGCCCTGAGTTCTGTCAGCAAGAGCATCTCTATTATTACATATTTTCTACAGACATTTATACAAAAGATGTCTCCATGCAGCTCATCATGCCTCCATTTTCTTTGTGATTCTTCGGGACAAATCTTCTGAGTCTTCATATCAGTAGTTTAGCATTCTCTATAATTCACCTGCAGTGAAGAAAGAAAGAATAAGAAGAATGAGAAATATATTCCCCTGGAAACAGGTACACAGGAGTTTATGTATGCCATTTTTTGCATTCATTGTGTCCCCAGAAAGAGATCTTCATAGTGGCTAACAACTCCACTCCTAAGTTGTCATATGAACAATATCTTTAATTGTTTGAAAAATTGTTCTCTAAGGTCTGAATTCTGGTCCCTGTATTTTTCTCATATTTAATAAGATAGAAAAAAAGTCAGAAATATTTCCTGTACAGCTGTCATCCAACTCTTCATGAGCCAAAACCTTGCTTTACCAAATGGTGGTGAGTGTTCTTGTAAATTGAATTGTTTATATATTAGATTAATAGCTTTACCCTATAAAAACAAACACTATGTAATTTCAACAGGGCTGTTAAATCTATCAGTACATTTTATCTCTGCAAATAGTGTGATTTGACATAATTTACTGATCAATTCAGTCAAGTAGAGTAGAAATTTTCATTGGTGGTGGAAAAATGTCAATGCAGTGACTACTTGGGAAGTGCTTTCGGTGCCCTTGTCAAAAGCTCCCTCACTGGATGTGTCTTCCCTCCCTTCCCCATGGTTTTCTCTGAGGAGGTAATCATGAAGATGAGGAGGTAATACTGGAGAGTTGAAGAGGGTGTAAACGTAGGCATGTCTTAAAGCATTAATTAAATTGTAAACTTATTATTATTGCTCAAACTAATCAGTAAACTGATTATTGTTTAATAGCTGTATGCACATTGTTCTTTTAGGAAGGAAAACATGGTTGAAAATTTTTGAAGAAATATTAAATCGTGAGTGCAACACACTGGTTAGCTCAGTGATGATCACTGAAAGTCTTTAGTATTGTTTGTACTCCTTCCATCTACTTCTGAGAATGAAAATGTTGATGCATGATGCCAACTATCTAGAACTTGGAGCTGTTCAGAGCAATTATCCTGACTGGCTGCCTTCTCTGAGTTAGGGAAATTTAACAGCATATACATCCCTTATCAGATGCAGTCTATAACAGTAAATGACATAGTCCATTCAGGATAAAGATCATAGCCACAATATGCTATGATGTCCAGGTGGAAACTTATCAGTTTGAATGACATTTTTTGCCAGTAAGTTTATAAAAACTTGTCTGCATGCTGGCAGAGGTGATGAACTAGTACTCTTGATTGGTAGTCCATGTTGTGGTACAGTCTGCTGTCTGACTTCCCAAAGCACTGTGCAGTTATGATCATCTATCTGAAATATCCATTTGTCCAGAAACACCTTTCATGGGCTCGCAGATTTAACAAATTTTATCTATTTTCTGTTTCAGGACTACTAGTGAATTCATGACCAGTTTTCCTAAGGTAGTCACACTTCCTAGACCCGCTCAGTTTAAAATGAGGATTTAGCTGTGGGGACAGACTTGCATCAACAAGCTTTTGCATGTGTTGGATATCTGAAATATTATCCAAAAACTTGTGAAACAGGAAGAGAGGTAAGGTTCATAGAATATTCTCCAAAGAAAATTTTGACAGGTGTAGAACAGTTACCCAGCTGAGACACATTTTAGGTGTCCAGCAGGAGATTAAAAAAAAAAAAAAGAAGATATTTTTCCCACTTTTCCCACTTCTTGTGGACATTAAATAAATTCTGTGGTCAGTATCATTCTTAAGTACTAGATTTTTAAAAGGTAGATGGAAATTTTTTATTTCCACTTCCATACAGAAGAGTGGGTGGGGAGTTTATAGTTTTTATTTGATTATAAAACCTTAGTCTAACTTTTCCATTAGAGAGGCTGCTTGCTATTCCACATGGAATAACTTCAGTAATGCATTGTTTTTTATATAGAATAAAAAGAAATAGATTAGTACTTTCAACTTTCTTTTAAAGTTGCTTCCCTAGAGCTAGCAATTGCTCCTGCAGTATTTCAAATGAATCTTTTATAAAAGTTTTATAAGCTAGTCTATTTCTCAGCTTTGATTCTACAAAGGTTTCTGTATTGAAATGCTTTCCAAAGTGCCTTCACAGGTCATTTGGATCCAGCTTTTCATTTTGCTTAAGCCTTTCTCTGAAAAGGTAGTGGGGGTTGTTTCAATACTTTTCTAAATTCAAAATCTGCACTTTGTCCATTGCCTGATTTTCAGAGTCATACAGAGATTGCTAATCTTCAATTTGTTCAGAATTTCTCCATTTTCCAGTAAATCCTAATCTGATAAATGGGCATTAGCAGATCTTCCTTACTCGAAAAGTTGAAATGAGATTTTCACATTTTGTGTTGGCTGTCATGGTGGGTTGACCTTGGTTGGATGCCAGATGCCCACTCAGCCATTCTATCATTCCCCTTCCCAGCCAGACAGGGGAGAGAGTAACTCATGGGTTGGGATAAGGCAGTTTATCAAAGCAGAAGCAAAGTGAAAGCTTGAGTGTACAAAAGTGAAGAGAAAGATAACACACTTTATTCTTTACTTCCCATGAGCAGCGATGGTCGGCCACCTCTGAGCAGCAGGGCTTCAGCATGCACAATGGTTCCTCAGCAGACAGCCACTGGAGACAATGAATGCCTGCCTTCATGCTCCTTGCCTTAGGTTTTATATCTGAGCTGATGTCAGGGTGTGGAATATCCCTTTGGTTAGTTTGGGTCAGCTGGTCTACTTGTGTCTCCTCCCAGAATCCTGCCCTTGACAGAGGAAGGAATGTTAGAGTGTTGGTGCTGTGCTCAGAAGTAGCCAAAACACCAGTGTGTTATCAACAGCCTTCTAACTACTAATGCAAAACACAGCACTGGGAGGGCTACTGTGGGGAAATGAACACCATCTCAGCCATACTCAGTACAGCTGTGTATTTATATCAGCCTTGTATCTTACTCTACCTGTACAAAAGACAATAGAAATAGTCACACATCAGTTACATCAGGATTTTACTTTGTCTTTGTTACCCAGGTCTGTCCTTTTATTGATTTTTTTTCTTTCATATTAGTAAAAGATTGTAATTAAGCCTTCTATACTTTCATTTTGTATGATGATCACATCTGTCCCTTTAGTAAACAGATTGACATCCTGATGGGATCTCTGTAAATTCAAGCTTTACTCTTTTTTCATGTTACATGCAACATTTCATTTTTATTGAGAGTAGCATGAAAATAAAGCCACTCAGAAAGCCACTGTTCTTTAGAAAGTCCAGTTTTCACATCCTGTGGGTTCAGATGTTTTAATTTAATAGGAACTTATTTTCGTATGTGCTCCAAGAAGATAGGATGACCCACCTTCTGACACTGAAAGCTTTTATTCTTTCCTCTTTAGTTTATGTTGCCTTGATAGACCACCTTCCTGCCCTCTCATTTGCAGTATTTCAGTGCTCATTACCCCTGTAAGTCTCGTATATGTTTTTCTCTGTACAAATAACCATTTTTTAAAAACACAATTACCTTTGCGTAATCTTTATTATTCTCCAACCTTTCTGTACAGTTTAACGCGTAGACAATATTTGAAGGTAGCTCAGATTTCACTGATAAGAGACAGCTATTTTATTTCCTTCTTACACTTCAAAGGAGTGCTGTGAACTTAGAAAATATTTGGTGCACGTATATAAACCTACAGCTTGTAATTTCCTCTAATGCACATCAGAAGGTTATCTGTTTAAGGGTAATCTTTATTAGAATTTTGATATCTTTCTTCTTTCAGACACCCTCTCTGTTTTCTGCTCTGATGCTGGTTTCACACATTTCTTTAAGCTATTTAAGTTTAAATAGCTGATAAAATATTTTCAATTCAACTCAGGAAATGCAAGATTTTTCCAGGCAGAATTTTAACATAAAAGTAAGAGCTGAAATAAGGTAACACTAAGGAAAACAGTGCATTTAGGCTATAAAATTGTTTTCTTTTTTTCAGCTTAGTATAAGAAGATAAGGAATTTTTCAGTATCTGCTATCAGTAGACATACGTGTATCAGCATGTCACAAGAGACAGACAAACTACTAGTAAATACCTTTTACACATTAGGCCTTCCCTCCAGGGCATGTCTTCTACCATCTCAGAGTTCAACTCAACTCACTCAGAAATGGTTCACTGTTAGCAGTATAAGTTTTTCACAGAAGGAATTTAGGGATAAGTAGGGATCTAAGATTCCTCTGAAGATTTCAGCTTTATAAAATTTAGAGAAGTAAGTATCTTTATTTTCTGGAGCCTAAAGGTTTTTGGATCATGAGACAAGAGAAACAAAAATAGAAGTAGAAATACATACATAGGTGATAAATTGTGTATAATATATATAGTCTTTCCAAAAGACAAGTGAAGTTGCAAAATGCTGGAATTAGCAACAAAATAATTTTAAGAATTAGATTAAACAATTAACAAGCCTAATCCAAATATCTCATTAACTTGAAATCAGAACACAAGAGAGTTTGGAAGAAAAGACTGAAGTATTCTTTTAATCCATATTGTTTTAAATACAGTTAATCACAAAGTAATGATGAATGTTTAGGTAGCCCAGGTTGTGACTTGAAGAGTAAAGGAAATATATTAAGCTATTAGAGAGCATCCAAAGGAGGGCAATGAAGATGGTGAAGGGCCTTGAGGGGAAGCTGTGTGAGGAGCAGCTGAGGTCACTTGTGTTCAGCCTGGAGGAGACTGAGGAGAGACCTCATTGCAGTCTGCAGCTTCATCATGAGGGGAAGAGGAGGGACATATGCTGATCTCTTCTCTGTAGTGACCAGTGACAGGACCTGAGGAAATGGCCTGAAGTTTTGTCAGGGGAGGTTTAGGTTGGATATTAGAAAAAGGTTCTTCACCCAGAGGGTGGTTGGGTACTGGAACAGGCTCCCCAGGGAAGTGGTCACAGCACCAAGCCTGACAGAGTTCAAGGAGAGTTTGCACAAGCTCTCAGGTACATGGTGTGACTCTTGGAGATAGTCTTATGCAGGGCTAAGAGTTGGACTCCGATGATCATTGTGGGTCCCTTCCAGCTCCACATGTTCTGCGATTCTGTGAAATAATAAAATTATCTAAATGCAGAAACTGCACAAATATCTCGAATATCTCAGAATCTACAGACTGTTGGTATGCAAGATGTCTTGCATGTAATCTTTATAAAAATGTAAACTAACTCTTTCACACACAAAAGTATGTGCAACAGGATTAAAGCAGAGGGAGATACTGTGGTTGAGAGCCAGAAAAAAACTCTCTAAAACTTTTTGAATGTTGGAAAGCAAAAGCACTCATTTATTACAGCATGCTAGATGTACAGGAATATTTTCCAAAGTGTGGATCCCAAACTACATAGGTGTTACAGCTTTATACTATCATCTAATTACAATATTTGGACATCACCTGATCTGTTACATCCACTTCCAAAACCATCCCTCCCATAGTATCACCCTCACTCAACCCCTAACATACTTCCCGAATTTGAGTCAGAAGTCTTGAAGACCATTATCTTCATCTTCTCTTCCTCATCTCCTTTGACGCAATATTACACGTTCTGGAATGACTTCAAGGCTTTTGGATAGCTTTGACTGGTTCTTGTCAGATGTTATGCCTCTTTCTCAGTCCAGTTCACAGACAGAGGAACCCTTTACCACGTTATAATCCCTGTCTATTGAAATTCTGAACAAAAATTATAGAAAACTGGTACAAAAGCACTAGTAAACTAGGTTTTAAGCTACAGTACCAGGTAGGAAATTATAAATTGATATGAAAAGTCTGGAAATATAAAATGAAAAAATTACAAACAATGAAAATACACAGTTAAAAAGAAGTACAATCAACTTCCCCTACCAAAAAAAAAAATAAAAAATTGAGAAATTGAAGTCTGGAATTAATATCAGTCAGACATTAAGAGAAATACAACCAATTAAATAATGCCACACAGATGAGAAATTTTTAATGGTTTGGCTGATGGAACTTTCTCTTTTTTCAAAATACTGTCTTGTATTATGATGTAAAAAAAAATGTATTTCTTGTATAAATTTTGATTTATTTGCAGTATGAGATTCTAATTTTGTCACTACTTTTAGTGGTAATATGTCTTAATTTTAGAAAGAACAAAATAAAAAATTAACAAAAATATAGCACGCACACCCATGCTTGTGAAGATGACCATTAATATTCCTGTACAGTCCTATGCTCTTTTTTAGTGACAGGAAAAGAAAGAAACATAAATATATTTTTGTAAAATTCTTTGATTGATTAACTAAAGTTGATCATTTGGACAGGTATAACATAATACAGGTACTAGTTACACTACTAGTCATAGAAATAAATATAATTCTCTGTGGCATTAAAGTGGATCACAGCTTACAGCTCTGTAAGTTAGATAGATTTTAAACACTGTCTGCTATACATTTTAAAATGCTTCACAGTAAATGGTGTATTTTTCTGCAGTTAAAAAACACTTATAAAATCTGCCTATGCTTTCCACTAAACTTAAATTATTGTGAACTATAAAACTCACATAGCTTTCTTGTGCTCAACATTTAAAGAAGTAATGCTGTCAAATTGCAGTAGATATGATATTACATTGTAGAATATTAGCAAGTCTAGCAAAAATGCTAGAGCTGCTATAACAGGGAAAAGTTTAGGGTTTTTTAAATAATTTAGCTAGAGCAGACCTGTGAATTTCAGTTAGAGGACACTCTATGGTATACACTTGTTTACTGTTCACAGCCTATAATCCAAAGGTGCACTTAAAGCAGGTGCAGGAATAATGGAGTTTAGTTTCCGATAATTTATGATCTTGATTATTTGAATTTCAATGAGCATTTCTGTTCTACACTCCTGACTTCAGAGGAAATAGAAACGAGAACTAGTTTTGCTCATCTCTATAGATTCCGCTCAACGTTGTTAGTTATAATCTAGAGAATTGGTGCCTAAGTTAAGTCTATAAAGAAATGCAGTGAAATTTGATTGTTAAAAATAGCCAATTATGAACAATGATACTTTTCTTAGTAAAGTTGTTTTAAGCAATAAAATCAGCTTCTTTTCCTGTTAAAGCTCTTTCAATTATCTCTTTAACCTAGCAAACATAATGAAAATCATATTATTCAGGTTCTGAAGTTCTCTAATAGTATGTAGTTTTGTGGGTCTATTCCTGTGTAGAACTTGTCGGAATGATAGTCTCTTTAAAATTCTTATTTGAAGACTCTGATCTCTAACTCATATTGCCCCACTGTTTTTACCATGCACAGGAAAATCAATGTGGCCCACTACCTTTTCCATGTGATTAAATTAAGTGAAAGTTTATGCTCAAGTCAGTTACACTTCCACGGGAAAAGATTGATGTCGTGCCTATTTAATAACATCACATATGACATACACAAATGTAAAAAGCAGTGGAGTGTATTTTTGTGTTATAATGTACTTGTCAGTAAGTCAGTCATGGCTGGGCTTCATGAACGAAGATTTGGGAAGGGGTCTACCCACATTTGTTACAAGCATGTTGGTGGCTAAAAAGGCCAATAAGAGATAGGCACGTCCAGTTCCAAAAGGCACAGCAGAAGGACTCCTTAGGTGGTATATTCTGCAAGGCACGATTCTTTCTGTGTTGTTTTTTCTCCTCGAGAGTGATCCTGCATGCTTTCTCAAAAGCATCAGCGGCGTTACAGATAGTGTGTCTCCAGACCTCCCGATTGGAAGCCAGAGTAGACCAGTTATGGTGATCAATATGGCCAAGACTGAGATGTTGTTTCAGGGAGTCCTTGTATCTTTTCTTCGGGCTTCTTCTCTTGTGGCAGCCAGTGGCAACTTCACCATAAAACAAGACCTTAGGGAGGCGGTGGTCCTTCATCCTGGAGACGTGTCCTGCCCAATGCAGCTGTGTTCTCAGCAACATGGCCTCAATACTTGTCACTGTTGCTTGTTCTAGAACAGATGTATTAGTCACATAATCTGACCAGTGGATGTTTAGGATTGTAGGGAGGCAGCGTTGATGGAAATGTTCTAGGAGTCACAGGTGGTGGCAGTACATGACCGTGACCCATGATTCAGATCCATATAAGACAGTAGACAGCAAAATGCTCTGTAAACACTGATTTGGTACTTTTCTTCAAGTGTTTATTTCGCCAAACTCTTTTATGAAGCTTTCTGAAAGCACTATATGCCTTTGTTAACCTGTTGTCTATCTCTCCATCAATCTTACTGTCCGAGGAGATGAGGCTACCTAGGTAATTAAACTGCTGGACTGATTTGAGCTCTGATTGGCCAATGGTGATGTGGGGATGATGGAAGACTTCCTGAGGTGCCAGTTGATAGAGAACTTCTGTCTTCTTCAAGCTGCTTCTGTGTGGGTGACAAGGGTGGCGTCATCAGCATAGAGCAGCTCCAAGACAAGATGGTTTAAGGTCTTAGTGTGGGCCTTCAGTTGCCATAGGTTGAAAAGGCTTCCATCAGTACGATATCAAATGTAGATACCATCCTGATCATCGAGGTCTGATATGGCCCTTTGGAACATCATGCTGAAAAAGACTGTGAATAGGGTTGGTGCAAGAAGGCAGCCTTGTTTCACACCATTAGTTATTAGAAAGGGCTCAGAAAGTGCATTGCCATATCTGATTTGTCCATGCTGATCCTCATGGAGTGAGATGATAATTTTAAGCTTCTGACAGATAAAACCTCCATTCTGAATCGATGGTCTGAACACTTTCAGACTCTTTTCAGTACTAGCCGTGTAGTCCAAGACTCGGCTATTCCGTCCATCACACAAGAACCAGTAAAGTATGAACTGGATACTGACCCCACTTTAGGAGAAACCCTCAAGGCCATACAGCAGGCGAAAATTGGCAAGGCAGCTGGGGTTGATGGAATTCCACCTGAAGTCTGGAAACATGGGGGCCATGCACTCCATGCTAAATTTCACGAGTTTGTGGAGTGCTGTTGGGAGCTCGGTGAACTACCATCAGACCTTCGTGATGCAGTCATCATCACTTTGTACAAGAGGAAAGGAATTAAATCAGACTGCTCAAATTACTGTGGTATTACTCTGCTCTCCATTGCTGGTAAAATCCTGGCAAGAATACTCTTGAACAACTAATACCCACTATAGCAGAAGGAATTCTACCTGAAAGCCAATGCGGTTTCAGAGCCAACAGGAGCACCACAGACATGGTATTTGTTCTCAGACAACTGCAAGAGAAGTGTAGGGAACAGAACAAAGGTCTCTATGTAACCTATGTTGACCTCACCAAGGCTTTTGATACTGTGAGTATAAAAGGTCTGTGGCAGATTTTGGAATGCTTAGGTTGTCCCGCCAAGTTCCTTAAAATGTACTTGTAACATCACTCAATTAATGGCTCTTTTAATTATCAGCCGTTAGGGAAATTATGGTACAGCTCAACGTCATAGTTACTTCTTTACTCATTATCTAGTGTTATGAAAGATAAAGCTCATTAAATTAAAACAATCTGTATTATTTACTTACGTTAGTTGTAGAACCGATGAATTCAATTCACCATCAGAAACAAGTTTAAGAAATATAATAAGGTGTGTCATTAGCTTATAATATAAAGTCTAGTTCATTCTTAGAGAAATAAAATTAATGAAATTTAAACAAAAATTCTAAAATCTTTTTAATTGTGTATTCAAGTCTAGAAGTTGCTACAAAATCTAATATTCTGCCAAGACATTTTCCATGATATTTTTGAAGAGATATGAAAATGAGGTTTGTGTGTTATAGCAAAGATTTGAAAACAATTCAGTGTGTTAACCAACATTATATTTTAGTTTGAAAGATTTAATTTTTTCATATAGTTGTAAAACTATATGTGTACACGTTATATGTATGCATTTCCAATATATGTGAGGGAAGCAATGAAAGTTAATAGAATAGGAAAATCTATCTGTTGAAAGTCCTAAAATATTTCCCCACCATAACATTCAGCAGTTGTATCTGATGATATGAAATAATCACACTCTTTTATGCCACCATTTAAAGAATTACTTCATTGTTTGTTTGTCTTTTGCCCCTTTCATTGAGACAGAGGTATGCTGAATAATCACAGCTCTCAGCACAAAGTCCTGCAAGGAGACTGGTGGTAAGATATTGTCTACGGTGCTTACCCTTGCAGAGACTCAGTCAGTATGCATGGTCTAAATTACCCCTCTGAGAAAGAACTGAATCTTTTCACCATCTACACGAAGCTTTTCATCACCTACATTTCCTCAGGACCCAGGGTTTTATCATCCTTAGGTTTATGTAGCAAAAACTAATGCCAGAAAAAGCTAGAAAACTGCAAAGACAAAATTTTATCATCTCATTTGTGGAGACTCTTATACTTGGCCTTTTACCTCTACCACTATTTTCTCCCTAGCAGAGTGAAAAGGGACACAGATTAATCCAGATCTACTTTTGCTTTTAACTTCTTGTGTTAACTAATGTCAAACTGAACTTTGCCTTTCTTATTCCTGGAATTCATATTTGAAGGCAATGAGGGAAGGAAGGTTTAAGAGTATGCTATCCCCTCCACACAATAGCATTAAAACAACTTTGCTACAGCTGTACTATCAAATACTAAGCACACTCTTTATATAGTCTTTAAATGTATTATAAAACTGTGCATACTATAGAAATTGCAAAGTCACTCTGGTATTTCAGGTTACTGAGAAAATTTATGATGTCTGCATGATGAATTTTCATTTTCTCTTTTTTTCCTAGGGTTGAGGACATGCATGATGTTTCACCTATCTGTAGTCTGGTAGGTGGCATAGAAAGAAGTTCTGAATATTCAAAGAAAGGCTAAAACGTTAGCACTAATTAATATAGCTCTGAAAAATAATTATGTTTCTCCACACTAGACTTCTGTTATCTATAAGGGAAATATTAGAGAGATGGACAAGGAAAGGCTGAGAGAAGTATGATTGTTCAGCCCGAAGAAGAGAAAACTTCAGGAAGACCTAATTGCAGCCTCTCAGTAGCTGAAGGGAACCTAAAAGAAAGATGGAGAGAGGCATTTTGCAAGAGCATGTAGTGACAGGGCAAGGTGGAATGGCTTCGAACTAAAAGAGGGTAGGTTTAGATAAGTTATAAGGAAGAAACTCTTCATTGTGAGGGTCGTGAATCACTGGAACAGATCGCCCAGGGAAGCTGTGAATACCTCATTCCTGGAAGTGTTCAAAGCCAGGTTAGATGGAGCTCTGAGTAATCTGGTCAGTGAGCAGTGTCCATATCCATGGCAAGGGCATTGGAACTAGATGCTCTTTAAGATCCCTTCTAACCCAGGCCATTCTATGATTCTACATACACCAAGTGAAAGGAATCAGAAATATAAATAGCATCATCAACAGCATCATTGCGTCCTGTGACACAGTGGGCTGATATCTTTTTAAGCCTTGAGGTTTCCCACACAGTTTCCAGTAGCCTCTTCAGTAGCACCTGGAAATCCTGAAAGTCTGACGTTATTTCAGGCAGATTTACACAGGGGTCTTTGATACTAAAGAGCATCTCAAATGGTACTAGTGACCTGCTTTATCAGATTATAGCCCATTTTTTTGTGATTGTTTTTATGTTCAGCCTCATATACATTGTACAAGACAGAAATTAGTGTGAAGCCAGTGTTGTCTGGAATCAGGCCTGGCATAGGGCAGCCCTGGCCTTTTCTCACAGAGGCTACACTTGGAGCCTCACTGCCCCCCCGCCAAAATCTTAATACATGCACTCATACATTGGGTCACCGAGAGACAATAAAACCAGATTATCCATGCTTCTTTTCTCAAGAGTCATGTTTGAGAACAAAATTACTTAATTTCTTCAGCAAGTTCCCTGTTTTTTACTGTTTTGCACGGTCTCATGCCCACTAACAACCACTGATGGGTCATATTCCTCAGCTAGGATGGATGTCTGAGTTCAGAGACTTGCTGAAAGCGTGCCCCTGCTGGGGCAGAACAAGCAGATTTGCATCAGGAGAACAAATGTGAGATTGACAAGAATGTAGCCAAACTTAAGAATGGGGGAACAGTTTTAGCCTTTGGGAAGCAAGATCTTAAGGTGGATGCTGAGGTAAACAGATTTGGACTGAAGAACTTTGTTACCTAATGTTCACTTTTCTATTGTAGCAAAGTCATGGCTAGGCTTCACGAACAAAGATTTGGGAAGGCTCTATCCACATTTGCTACAGGCACGCTGGTGGCTTATGAGGCCAATACGTGACAGACATATCCGATTGCAAAAGGCACAACAGAAAGACTCCTTAGATGGTGTATTCTGCAAGACACAGTTCTTTCTGCGTTGCCTTTTTTCCTCGAGAGTGATCCTGCGTGTGTTCTCGAAGGAGACAGCTGCGTTATAGATAGTGTGTCTCCAGGCCTCCCGATTTAAGGCCAGAGTACAGAGAAAGAAATGGGATGGATTATCAGCAAAGTACAGAGAAAGAAATGGGATGGATTATCAGCAAAGTACAGAGAAAGAAATGGGATGGATTATCAGCTTCCCTGCTTAATATTTAATTCAAAGAAACCCTCTTGCTATGTAAATACTGACAATGCAACCTCTGCTCAATAATACATTGTTTAGTTTATGTTAACAGAGTTAAAACAATATGCTAATATCCACATTTTTTAAATAAATCCTTTTTTTTGTGATAAATCTATTAAAGATAACTATGTCTCTAGGAAGTTAATTTCCTCATTAATAGTTTTAGGGCCTTGTTTACTCATTAATTTTTATATTTTTTTCAAAAGATAAGGTGCACCTTTGTTTTAAAGAACATGTGATATGAGTTTAAGTGTAAGCCTGCTTTTAACAGTGATTAAGAAAGTATTTTCTTCTTTCCTGGGAATAAAGTTAGATCAGTTATGCAATTTTTCTTATGTCAGTATTTCATAAAATATTTTATATGTGGTTACATAAGAATATCGGGTTAATTTCCTAGTTGAGATTAAATAGGAACATTTTGTATATTCTCCCTTGAATAAAGATTAAAAAATCCTTGACAACATACATTTCAGTGTAATAAATGGTCATTTAATATATGAATATAAATACATACTGTGTTTTTTTGTTGTTGTTTTTAAATTTTAATGGTCACAGAAGCTTCTGGAATTATAATAAGTAGTGAGATTTGCAGGGACACATTTGTGTCTACATGATTATAGAACTGAAGTATCATCCACAATACTCACCTCACTGCAACGCTTTCGCAGATCTTTTATATGAAAGAGGTAAGATCTGAACAGTATTATTTTAGCTACTAAGTACTCTCTGAGATAGCACTTGCATGGCTGGACCCTGAAACATAAGACAAACAGGTTTTCAGGTGAGAAAGCAAGAACAGCTTTAATTATCCTTAGGCCACAGCACATCTGTCAAGTGACAGCGTATTTGTCGAAGTGCTCTGTTCCTTAGGAGCAAACTCCAATTTCCAGATGTAAGCATGCTGACAGGTCTGTCATCATTTTTATTATGGTCATATTTCTTTCTCCTTGTATAGTCATTCCAATATGATTGTTGTTTTAATGCAAAAATGTGATCAACAGTTTTAATTTACAAAGGAATACGATATTTTCTAAAATTTTTTTTATAAGTTTGATTCATGACTTTGTCTCTCTCACTATATGTTTGAACTGCCTTTGATTTTAATTGGTTGGCTACAACATAAGAATATATATATGTGTATATATATAGGAAATACTTAAAATATCTGAATCCTAAAAATCCTAGAAATTTCAGATACTTACAAAGAACTAGAAGTTCATCTATTTAGGTATGCCCCAAAAGCCTTCTTCTTTCTCAGTCAGAAGTATCACACTTTTCAATAATCAAGATTTATTTTTTTCCATTAAAAATGAATAATATATATTTGTAAATGCATTTTAAGATAAGTACAGAATGGTCTTGGGTTTTCATTCTGTCAATAATTAGAGAAATGCAAGAATCAAAATGAAAGAAATTTTTTTAGTTAAATTGAGTAAATTCTGGCTTCTAAATAACATTGATTATGAAAGTCTCTTATTTTTAAAAAATCATTTAATGATTCACCTTTATTCTTCATCAATAAAATACAAACATTTTATATGCTTTGGAAAGAGAAAAGTGAGAAAATAAATTTAAAGATGTGAATTTTAATTGTTCACACCTTAAAGAAAGGCAATCTAGTGCTGTCACCTATCTCAAAGAGTGGTTTTACTACCAGTGTGTCCTGCAATTCCATTTCAAACAAAGGATTAGATCAATCAATCAATCAATTACTTAATTAACAAACAATAAATAATTAGTAAATAAACCTGAGATGTATATGAGGTATCTATGTATGTACTGCACATGGAATCTTCTAGGCTACTATAGATATCTGTCTTTAGATAAGCTGAATTTTGTTTAAAATAGCCATTTACATGATGAAAATAATCAACCTTTTCCTTCTAATATCTTCAAGCAGAATTCTCTGTTCCTGTCCCTTCCTTTGATCTCCCTTGCAGGCAGAAGCTCATGGTATCATTCTCACCTTTAACTCCACTTCTGAATTCAAATAGATGTTACCAGGTGTAGTAAGCAGGTGTTGCTTAATGCTTATGGAAAGCTTTTGTATTTTATATCCTGCTTGGCAATTGTTTGAGAAGATGTGGTGCCATGCTGCACATCACATCTTCTTTAGCACTCAGCCAGGTTTCTGTGCATCCTGACCTGAACTTTGCTCAAAACTAAGTAGGGGGACATCTCTCCAAATGACCACCAGAGACCCCTGAAGGGGCCCACACAGGAGCAGTAACAAATATTACATAATGTTGTGCAAGATAAATAATTATGCATTAGGTAGGCAGTAACTATGTATTCAATAGGTGGGTATATGTAAATTTCAATGTAGAAATGTTCTCACTTTTTATTAATTTGCATATTTGATTTGTAGAAAACTTCCATCTTGTACCCTGCACAGAGAAAACAATGTCTCCTTTCTAAACTTGACTCTTTGTCCATGTTTAGAGAGTTCCTAAAATCCAGCAACACTTCCAGAGGAGAAGGTGAAAACTAAGTGGTGTGCTAAGACAGGCCAGCTCAAATGATATCAGATTATCATTTTTAGGAAGCTGAATTGGCCTCCAAATGTCTCAAAAAATGCATATGTAAAAAAACTCTGAACAGTCTTCACTTAAATTGTAGAAAAATGGTCAATCTTTACAAAAGAAGATAAAAGTAAATGAGACAGCAACCTGTATCTGTTTTAGAGGTGAGCATAAAGAACTCAGAGGACATAATATTCTGCTCTCTTAAAAAAACCCCAATTTCTATTCCAATATTCAACAAAATTTCACATTCATATATACAGCATAGATAGGAACTTAAAAATGCTTGATGATTGCACTATATATGGTACCACTCAATGGTAGAGTATATTCTTAATTTTCACACAAGAGATTTTTTATACTTTTGCAGTATGAACATGTTGTATCCTGAAATATAATATTTGCAGAGAGAAATTTGAGTGGTCTTTGTAAAAGGCCATGGGCTACAGAAGCTGGGAAAACCTCTCTTCACTGACCTCATCCCTGTGGCAGGATATGAAGACACTCCTTGCATGATGCTATCACATGCCCTGCCCAAGCCAGAGAGTCCGCACCCTGATCTCATCAAACCTGCACAGAAGACCTATTGTATCTTACCTCTCCCTTTGTGTTCCCTGAATCCTTGTATTCTGTAGACCTGAATACCTGTTTCCCCCCTGTAAAATCCCCTAAGATAAAATGGGTTTTTCCCCATGAGGTAATAGCCTGGGTTTTCCCTATTACTTCATCCTTGTGAAACCCCCTAATTTTAATAGAATGAATATGCAAACCCCCAACGAATATGTAAACCCCCTGTTGAATATGTAGACCCTAAACCCCTTAAATATCAAGTTGTAAGTCCAATAAAGCATTCCAGTTTCTTGCCTCCCTGGGATTGTTGTAGTTATTGACTCGCTACATGAACATAGCTAAACTCTATGATCAGGGCCCTACTGTTCCTCTTTCCCAAGGTGGAAATTGTTTCTTTTAGGGTGGAAGTCACCTGATCCATTATAAATGATTTTCTCAGGATAGAATCACAGAATCATAGAATATTCTGATTTAGAAGGGACCCACAAGAATCATCAGAGTCCAGCTCCTGACCCTGTTCAGGACAAACTCAAGAATTACACTGTGTGCCTGAGAGTGTTGTTCAAGGACTTCTTGAACTCTGTTAGGCTTGGTGCTGTGATCAGTTCCCTGGGGAGCCAGTTCCAGTGCCCAACCACCCTATGGATGAGAAGCCTTTTCCTAATATCTAACCTAAACCTCTCCTGACACAATTTCAGGCCATTCCCTCAGGTCCTGTCACTGATCACAAGAAAGAAGAGATCAGTGCCTGTCCCTGCCCTGTGTCCCTGCCCTGTGTCCCTGCCCTGTGTCCCTGCCTGTGAGGAAGCTGTAGACCACAGTGAGGTATCCCCTCAATCTCCTCCAGGGTGAACAAACCAAGTGACCTCAGCTGCTCCTCATATCCCTTCCCGCTAGACCTTTCTCCATCTTTGTAGGCCTCCTTTGAATGCTCTCTAATAGCCTTATATCTTTCTTATATTGTGGCACCCAAAACTGCACACAGAACTTGAGGGAAGACCACATCAGTGAAGAGTAGAGGCAGAAAATCGCCTCCTTAAAATGCATAAAGTTAATGATATTTTAGATGTGCATATTTCAGTCTATTAGCTGTAAAGACAGCTTAAGGTATATCAGACAGAGACATTGAAATTATCTGCTTTTATCAGATGAACCACATACAAAGTATCCTTCTGAATTCGTCTGTTGTTAATTTCCATTGTAATAGGTTACTTAAACAAGAATCCGTAGCAAAAGAAGAATCAGTGGCATAATTTAACAGAGAGCTAAAAAAAAAAAAAAAAAAAAGTTAAAACCAGCACAGAAAGGCTAGGTATAAGAGGGAAGAAAGAAAGAAAAGTAGATAAATAAAATGCAGAAAGCACACATTCATGAAAATAGAGAAAAACTACACTATACTTACTGGTTCTTATCTGCATAGTGTCCAACTGTGTTAGGAAAGACAGAGTATCATAAAAGTCCTTTTGAATAACTATGCACTTGTTACCAGAGCTCCAAGGGACTTTTTTCCACAACTTCTATAAAAATTCCCCAGAAGAATTCGAATCCTTACAGATAATAACACATACCCTTACATGCCTGCAAATCCATAAATAAAGAAAAAAACAACCAACCAACCCAACCCAACCCAACCAACCAACCACCCAACAACAAAACCCCAAACAAAACAAAAAAAACACAAACAAGCTTCTATACGGCTTCCCAAGATCAATAGTCTCTTTTCTTTCAGTGGAACCCTTGAGAAACCTCCTTCACAGTACATTGTTACCTTGAAATTAAAGGTAGAATGTGAATGGGGTAAAAGCAATAGAAAACTGAAAATACTCTGAAAGAAGCTGCTTTCAGATTCAGAGACAATAAATGTAGATAAACGCTCAATTTTTTCCAACTTTCTTTTTTCTTCCCCCAAGGCAAACAGGATTAATGTACGGATACTAATAATATTAGTCGAAAATTTTATCCTCACAGTCAGAATGCTTTAAAATGACATAGATATATCATCCTGTGAAGTCAAGTACTACCATCCCTATCATATCAATGGAGAAACCAAGACATAACTGCTAAATGGTAATTTAGAATAGAGGTTAAAAAAATAGGCGAAATTCTTGCCACTCCTGCAAGAATATCCTTTGTTTCCAAACAGCGATGCAATGTTTCAGGAAGGACAGAATTTTGGGGAGCTGAAACATCCATGAGGCTTTTTGCCCCCAACTTTTTCTACCTCTTATTTTTTAAATGGGTTTAAATTCTGACTTTCTTTAACAAATGCAAACTAAAATGCACTGTTTATTGTAAATAAATACACACATACATATTAGAGAATATTTGGACTTAAGGAATTTTCGTTCTTATGGAATTAATAATTAATAAAATAAATAGTAATAACTATGTCAGTATTTCCAGCTGGAATTCTCAAACAGTCTGCAGTTACGCTTCCAACTGCTGGTCAAACTGATTATCCGGCCCCAGTAATTAGTACCACTTAATGTAAAGTGCTGTTCAGTGTATTAGAAATCTCTTGTCAGAAGATGCCCTGGGCTGACAGCAGGGTGACCAAACTAATTCTCACTTTTAGAACAGACAGAACTTGCAGGTCAGGGATAAGCAAAATATGCTAACATTTCAGCTGCCTCAATTAGATCTGGATCTAGGATAAAAATGTCCTGTGGTTAAGTCATATATGCAACTGACCCTTTGCCTTCATGAATATGAATGCTCAGAGAAAAGTTAAGTTAGGGAAAAATATAGTGGTAATTTCTCAAGAGTAAGTTGACAGGCAATGTTTACTTATTTATTTAATTCTTCTCCATGCATAATGCCTGCTTTAGGATGCATGGGATTTCTTTTACTCACACTTTGTGTAAAGATATTTAAGAGTTTAAAAAATGCTCAAAATATTCATAAAACAAAGCAGCTAATTTCCAACAGGAAAATATCTTCAGAGAATGAGAACAAATTTTACAAAAAAACTACCTACTGAATAACTGAAGACTATGAGGTTTGTGATGAAAAAGAATATTACTGTCAGAGGTGTTTCTCCACATTTTCCAGTTTTTATTTTAACTCTGGTAGTTTTGAAAAAACAAAAATTTTGTATCATCTCATTCAAGTTTAAATCTTTGAAATAAGCTCATAATCAGCATTAAAACTTGCTCCGAATTAACAAAATACCTGATAGAAAATATATTCTTAAAATCAATACTAAAGAAAGCAATTTTCATATTCCTATTACTGATGTGATACTTTTCTTTTTTTTTCAGTTTTATCAGTTAGAATAGAAATGTATTACCTGAAATAAGTTTTAAAATTCCAGCTTCATAAAAAGTGTTTGAAACATTAGCACATTAGTCAATGAATCATAATATTTTGGACCTTGATATTCATAACTAAGGACATCATATTGTTTGATATCATGATTTTCAGTGATGCAATTCCAAGTCAGTATTACTGCAGACATGTAAATAACTAAAAGGAAAACGGATCTTAAACAGAATTATTCCATAACTTTGAAATGAGCTGGCCTTTCTCATTGAGGTCAAAAAGCAGATTTTAGGTCAAACCATCAATATAGAAACATTTATATAAACAGTTTTAATATATTTCAGATGTGTTAGTTTCTATACAGCTCTTCACCGTTCTGAATAAATTTAACCTATAAGACAGGTGGAGAGCGTTTTTTTAAAAGGACATGTAATGATGGGTCAGGGGTTAATGGCTTTAAGCTGAAGGAGGGTAGGTTTAGATTAAGTTATAAGGAAGAAATTCTTCACTATCAATGTGGTGAGGCATTGGAACAGGTTGGACAGAGAAGTTGTGGATGCCCCATCCCTGGAAGTGTTCAAGGCCATATTGTCTGGGACTCTGAGCAACCTGGTCTAGTCATTGGCATCCCTGCCCATGGTAGGCTTTTGGAAACAGATGCCCTTCCGACCCAGGCATTCTATGATTCTGTGGACATAAAAACCAGAACATAATATTTAATTCTGAATGACATTCTACAGGAGTGATTGCAATTAATATTAAAATGCAGCTTTTTGTCTAATGAACTGTGAATAATCAAGTTTTATTAAAAAAGCCCTAATTTGTTTAGGTACATGCATTGCCTAGTTATCCAATTATTGCTGCAAAATTACAAATGGGGAAAGTCAAATCTGTTAAATTAAAAAGGTCACCAAAGTAATTAAGACTGCTGAAGCATATTATTAATACTTTACAGTAGGTGGGGCACTGCTGAAATTTACCTGCTTTTCCTTGTTATGTAAATGACCGGCTTTTGTACCATCAGTGTTTAAATGAGTTAATTTACAGATAAAAGAATTGCAAAAGGGAAGGCAAGGTTCTGGGCAAGAAAAGTTATTATCAGCTACAAAAATAAATTAAAACAGTTTTCTTTCATTAGTAAGATTTTGTGTTGCCAATTGTATGTTGAGGATGTTGAAATTTTTTACCTGTGCTTCCAAAGAAATAAGATACTTAACAGGAAAAAAAGAGCAACAATATTATATATGAAAAAATTTTCATTGGGTATGAAGCGAATGATAATCCTATTCCTGTGGTAAATATATGTTTCTGGCACTTAAAAAGAAGACAGAATTTAATGAATAACAAATATGCCACTACGTCCTCTGGCTTAACCAGAGTTAACTTTTGGTTTGCTATTCCTATTTTGGCACTGGTATTTTGTATTTTGAACCAAAGGAACAAAATACAGTTTCAGACATGATGTATTCTAGATGCATGTGAAAAATAGCACCAAACACCAAACACTTCAGCATCTAGAATTTTAAACAGTTTGGTACAGGAAACTAAACAGTCTTCTGATATAAAATTATATAAGGTGATCATTAGGAAATTGTACAGGTACTTTACTAATTCCATCCTGAAACACTTTCACATGTCACCAGTTGAGGCAGTATCAACCAAAGAAAAAACTATTACGGATATACAGATATGCATATATTAGCACCAATTACCATAATATTCTGTTTTATTTTCACAGTGAACTAGCTCATAATGCATAGGAAATGCAGCATAAAAAGCAAAGAAGCCAACACAAAACAAGAGACAAAAAGCCATGATAGCAGATCTTGAAGCTCATAAAATCAGCCAACATAGAAGTGAATCTCTGCCTGTGTGTGCACATTTATTCCTGTGCTTCCAAGTTTGATACTTAGGCAGTGAGCAATATTCATGGTCAATCTTTACATCTTTGAAGACCTGAAAACAAGTTGCCAGAAGCTGACAGACCTATAACGTTTATTTATCACAGAATCACAAAATATGCTGAGTTGGAAGGGACCCATAAGGATCATCAAGTCCAACTCTTAGCCCCGAACAGGACTATCCCAAGAGTCACACCATGTACCCGAGAGTATTATCCAAATGCTTCTTGAACTCTGTCAGGCTTGGTGCTGTGATCAGTTCTCTGGGGAGCCTGTTCCAGCACCTAACCACCCTCTGGGTGAAGAACCTTTTTCTAATATCCAACCTAAGACTCCTCTGACAAAACTTCAGGCTATTCCCTCAGGTCCTACCCCTGGTCACCAAAGAGATCAGTGTCTGCCCCTCCTCTTCCCCTCACTAGGAAGTTGTAGACTGCAATGAGGTCTCTCCTCAGTCTCCTCTTCTCCAGGCTGAACAGACCAAGTGACCTCAGCCGCTCCTCATATGGCTTCCCCTCAAGATCCTTTACCATCTTTGTTGCCCTCCTTTGGACAATCTCTAAGAGCTTAATATCTTTCTTATATTGCCGTGCCCAAACCTGCACACAATATTCAAGGTGAGGCCGCCCCAGTGCAGAGCAGAGCAGGACAATCCCCTCCCTTGACCAGCTGGAGATGCTTTGCCTGATGCCCCCCAGGACACGGTTGACCCTTCTGGCTGCCAGGGCACTGCTAACTCACATTCAACTTGCCATGGACCAGGACTTCCAGGTTCCTTTCCCCAGCATTGCTTTCTGGCATCTCATTCCCCCATCTCTATGTACACCCAGGGTTACCCCAGGTGCACTCCCAGGTGCAGAATTTGGCATGTCCTCTTCTTGAGCTTTATATTGTTGCTGACCGCCTAGCCTTGTAGTTTGTTGAGGTCTCTCCCTTCCAATCCTGTGTCCAAGTCACTTATGAAGATATTGAAGAGCACAGGGTCCAAGACTGAGCCCTGTGGAACCCTACTAGTGACAAGTCACCACTCTGATGTCACCCCATTCACTATTACCCTCTGTGCTCAACCTGTGAGCCAATTGCTCATCCGCCACGTGATGTGTTTATCCAGCTGTGTGCTGCACATTTTGTCCAAAAGGATACTGTGAGAGACAGTATCAAAAGCTTTACTGAGATCCAAAAATTTACATCAACTGTCTTCCCTCGATCAGCTAGGTGGGTTATCTTGTCATAAAAGGAAATCAGGTTTGATAAGCAGGATTTTCATGAAGCCGTGCTGGCTGTGACCAACGAATGTATTGTCTTTCAAGTGCTTTTCAATACTTCCCAGAATAATCTTATCCATAATTTTACCAGGCACTGAAGTGTAGCACTAAATCTGATGAGAAACTTGTTTAAACATGTCTTAAAATGACCTTTTGTGGTCTCTTTGCAAACACTGTGTTTCTTCTTCCCAACACCCCCCAGGACAACTGTTATCTCCCATGCAGGAATGTCCTGGGAAAGGTGTCCTGAGGTGTTTCATTGGACCTTGTTAACCCTTTCCTGTGATTGGGTGTTCCTGTAAGCCCCTTGAGACTTCTAATTGGTTACTCTGTGAATCCTCCTAAACCCTATAAATGTAACACCCCCAGCAATAAACGCTCTCTTGCCTCCTCTCCACGCCGCTGTGCTGTCTCTGTGCCTGCCATGAGACCACGTGCGTGGGGGGAGGGGAGGGCACCTCTCCCCTCCAGGCTCGGGGCCTGAAAAACCCTGTCGCTGGAGTCCCCTCTCCCCATCCCTCAAGACGTCGGAATGGTTCTTCAGATGGAGATGGAACTAGAACTGGGCTCCCCCACGTTGTGGGTGGGGAAGGGCATCCAGACTGAAGTAAGACTGACAAGCCTGTAGTTTCTGGAGTTCTCCTTCTTGCCCTTCTTGAAAATTGGGATAACTTTCACCAGCTTCCAGTCAGTTGGATTCCCAGATTCCCAAGACTGCTCAAAATTATCAAGAAAGGTTTTGCAATGACGTCAGCCAACTCTTTGAGGATTCTGGGATGAATCCCATCAGGCCCCATAGATTTGTAGGGATCCAGCTAGAGGAGCAGATGTCACACAATTTCAGGTCAACTGGGAGTTTATCATTCTTGCAGACAAGGTCCTCCAACTCAGGGCACTGAGACTCCCTTGGTCTGTCATCCGTGTCAAAGACAGTGGCAAAGAAAGTGTTAAACATCTCTGCCTTGTCTCTGTCCCTGTTTGTGAGGTGACCATTCTCATCCTGTAATGGGCCGGTGATATTTCTATACTGCCTATTGCCATATCAAGCTGTATGACACTCAGATTCAAGATCACCCTCTGTCAGTTTGCAGACATCAGGTTGGGTGGAAGCGTTGATCTGCTGGAGGGCAGGAAGGCTCTGCAAATGTATCTGGGTAGGATACCGTGGGCTAAGGTCAATTATGTGAGATTCAAAAAGGCAAAGGGACAGGTCCTGCACTTGTGTCACAACAACCCCCTGCAAAACTGCAGCATTTAAATAGAATTCATTTTCTCCTCCAGTCATATGAAAGAGATGCCTAGAGGCTCCACCTTTGGACTATTGTGATCTCAGGGAGATTAGTTTACCACAATCTTCTTTTCTCTCTCTCTCTCCCCTCCTCTCTCTCTCATCTATTTTCGGAGCTTGCTGTGGGTAGAGAAGTGGATGAATGTTTTCTTTCTTGTTAAGTGCAAGTAATAGCTAATGTCATGAACTTTGAGATCAATATCCTTGAAAGGTATCTTTCTCTGAAAGATAAAATAGAAATCAGCTGTATATGAACACTGTGCCTAAGAAAATCAAAGCACTCTGTAAGAGATAGGAAATGGGTTAAGATCTGAAAACTCTGTTTTCAGCATAACTCAGAATCAAGCCAGTTAAAACTTAGAATTCTTAGAGATATAGATGCAGTAAAGCAAGGATGAAAAGCTTAAAATGTCTACCTATCAAACTTCATGAACCAGGTGAGCTAGAGACTGCCACAAATTACATTTAAATCCTATAATTACGGAGCTCCTCAAAACCACAAAAGTACTGTTAAGGAAATCCTGTAAAAAATATGTTAGTCTGTCACACAATCTGTATATTTTTGTACCCTTAACAATGAAGAAGGCAAAAAGTCGACATTAAGCTACAACAGACTACTGCACTTTACAATATCTTCTCGGGATTTGCTACGTATCTAGTCTCATTCTCTCAGTTTCTCATATTTTACATTATTTTATCCATAATGTGAAACAGTTTGCAGTTTGAATTTTTGTCTTTTCTTTAGACACTACTTTTATAATGAGAAGATACAGGAAAACTAGGGAAAAAAATGTTATATTCACTCTGAAAGACTTCAGTTAACCTAGTAATTATGAATGGGAATTATTTTTCTTAAAAAATTACAGAATAGCTTCTTATGAGCTAGAAATTTAAATCTGATTGGAAGTAAATTATTCCACTGATGGGGAGCTAGGTATCTGATCAAATTCAACCTTCACTCACAAATGGAAGCTAAATATTAGTTATGATTTTTAATGTTTTATCCACAAAAAAGCACTTACAACCACCTTCCCAATATAAATAGTTACCTTGCTTTTTATACGATCAACTAAATTCTGAGCAATAGAATTGTCAGTTGTGTTGACAGCCAGATCATTTTTCATGAGAATGCTCAGTGTTCAAGTTTTCATGCTCACACTAATAAGAAATCAAAAATATTCCACTGCTTGCTTCCTGTGAGTTTATAAATGTGGATTGCTCTTTCATTGCATGTATATTGTTTGGATGAGTTGAGAAACTGTTGAAGATGACATTAGAATACTGAAAATCTAAATCTAGAGTCTTGGATTCAACATAAAGTGCATTTAAAATTTTGGACACTCAATAGGCTTTCGTGGCAGTGTTTTTTGCTTTTGACTTTGATGAATGGCCTTTGAGGTTTACTCCCATGAGTGCATTTGAGACCTTTTTAATGTCATGTTTGATGAAAATGTAAGCCACTGTTTAGAAGTGCAGCCAGGAATAAAGTAAGATATAGAGATATTAATTTAAATATTATAACTGGAGAATTTGTTACAGTGTTGGTCTTGTCTCAAGTTATTTTAGGAAAGAGGTTCTTATAGTGAAAATATTTTTTCATTACCTAATATTAGAATTGACCTCATAACTTTTCTTTCAGGGCATATAATTCTCTTTTCTCAAAGATATGTTCAGTTTTCCTTCTTCGTCTGAACAAAATCTTGAAGCAGAAATAAAAATCTTATAATATTCAAAGCTTAACTTATAAATACATAAAGATTTCAGCAGAATGTTTCCATGAGCACCAGTACCTTTCTCCCATCCTATAAACGGAAAAATAGATATTTTTGCACTGATACAGAATAGCTTGAGTTGAAAAGAACCTTTTGAAGGTCATCAAATTCAGCATCCCTGTAAGGAGCAGGGACATCTTCAATTAGATCAGATTGCTTACAGCTCTGTCCTGACCTTGAATATTTCCACAGATGGGGCATCTTAGCCCCTCTGGTCAACCTGTTCCAGTGTTTTATCACCCTCATAGGATAAAATTTCTTTCTTATAGGTAATCTAAATCACCCCTGGTTTAACACCATTAGCCCTTGACCTGCTACTTGACCTTTATTCGATTTTCTTTTAAGTTATATGAATTATTTTTCTTCACTAGACCTACAATTGGATGAGGACATTTGTAAAATCCTACCAAAATTAGACACTCTTGTTAGTTTCATCTTTGGATATATTTGTTGCCAGTGTTCTAATTTGTAAAAGCCTACTATGTTGGTTTTATTTGTAAATACTAGGGCTGAGAGTAGTCTTTCTGACTTGGATGTTAATGGGATTTCTATTTGAGATCAAAGTTGCTATCTATTTTTTATTTGGTATGAACACAATACCACTGGTGTCCAATACTATTTATGGTGAAAATTACATTAACTTCTGGTTATCTTGTAATGTGATTGTTGAGGCCCAGGCATACAAAGTCAATAGCTTAGGTAGTCAGTACTTCTTCTTAATGGAATGTTTTTAAGTAGAAGTTACTAAGTAGGATAAAAATGGCTCTGTTGCAAAAAAAAATTTCTATCCCTCTTATTTTAATTTCCCAGTCTTTCTTGCCACTGCAACAGGTGGAGAAATAACATAATTTTGAGTGACAAACAATTATCTGTCATCCTTATCTATGATCTCAGGAAAGTTAGAAAATATGCTCATTTTTCCTAGAAGTAAATAACAGGAAGGTAGCAAATGTACCTTAAAGCAATTTAAGTATGAGCTCCACTAGCTGCAACAGAAAGAAAAAAAAAAGTTTAAAATTAAGTGTCTATTTTTACTTCACAACAGTGTTTAGCTAAGGGATATTACACTTTGTAGCCTGTTTTTGCTATGAAACTTCTTGAGTGAATTGTCAATATCTGAAGGATAATTGAAATCTTACAGCCCTTCCTAGTGAAAATTTAGAGCTTAAACCACTTCCAATTAAAGCAAGTGGAAATATTTTCACTAAGCTGAGAAGGAAAAAGGAAAAGTCATTCTCTTATACCAAATAATATAGTGAATGATATGACAGACCTGTTAACATTAATTTAGATTTTTATGGAGAAACAAAAGAGCTTGGGAAATCATTGATCTGTATATAGAGGAAGGACAGAGAGCAACCTGGAAGAAGTAACCGGAGGCAAGTCAGAAATCTTTTCTGGAAGCAAAATGGGTGTTGCAATAGATTCAAATTTATGTTGGGAATTTTTTGTAGACCACTAGATAGCAAGTATTGCAAAATGGCCTATGAAACCAAAAGAGTTTGTGATAAAGGAAAAACAATACTGATGGGAGATTTTATTTATATTGATGTAAACTGATATGACTCTGAAGTAAGACTATGGCTACACAAATGACTATAAAAAGAATAATACTCTGAGGTTCCACCTCAGTTTTTTTCTAAATGGCTCACACATCAAATTTACTCATTTTACAAATCAAAATCTTCCTGTTTTCCACTTCTTAAATCTGAACTCAATGCCTAAAAGTCAGTTTTACATTCTTATTGCTGTTATCTCTAGTTATACTTGAAAATCATATATCAAATAGAACTACTTTTCATGATAAACAGAACCACAAATGCTTCAGTTGTTCATATAAGTTAAGTTTATTTGATAAGTTTATTTAGTAATTAACACAAAACTACTGATTGAAGATGAGATGGTAAAATGCTTATTCAAGATAAAACTTGAATTAATCCTACCTTATAGGAAATTAATCCCACCTAAAAGCAAAACTGGAAGCTCTTTCATGAATGCAATAAATTACTTTACCAGAGAACAGTTTTTTGCATATACAGCCATATGACAGTCTTATTCACTTTTAAGCTGAACAATGTAGAAGGCATGAGATCAAGAGGAACTTGGGAAATGAGTCGTGATTTCTTTCAGCTCTGAACACAAGAGAGCTGTAGCATGAATATATAAGATGCCCAAAATCCTGACGGAAATAAGACAACATGGAAAAGTTATAAAAATTAATTAAAAAATATTTTTTTATACATAGAAAAGAAACCTGGAAGATTAATAGAAAACATATCTCTGAAAGTCTAGTTTGTCTACTGCAGAGTGTATATGACTTCCGCAGCAAAAAACTGCTTCACAAAATTGGGTCACTTTGTGTAAAATTTCACATGGAATCAACTCTCAGAGAGCTCCCACAAATTTGAGGAATACTCTGTTTAGATTTTTAGAACATATTATTTTGATTATTCACTTTGGAAACACTGTTTACTCTGATATTCACAAAAAAAAAAATATCCAGAAAATAAAAAAAGTTCAATGTCTCCTTCATGGGAGTGGCTTACCCAGGTAATTCAGAACAAGTAGCAATAAGCCCAGTATTTATCTCTGAAGCTCTGGAGTATACGGAGGCTCTTCACTGTGACCCTTTTTTGGTTCTGTGTTTATAAGAAATCACTAAGTAAATTCTGATGATGGATGAGCTATAATAGTGTCATTTTTACTTTATTTTGGCTTTGCTTCTGTTCTTGTCAAATCCTAAAGGGCATACTTCTGGAAGACCCTGACCCTGAAGTCTCAAGCTTTACTGGGAGTATTACTTTTATTTAAAACTCCAAGAGTTCCCAACGAATTTTTGCAGAGCACAGAGGCATTTTGAAAGACAGCTGCAAAATCTATGACAGATAAAAAGTAGATATGTCTCCACTGTGTGAATTGTATCTGAATTAACAGCTAGCTATATGCACAGCATCACCACTACATAAGGGTAACCATGAATAACAGTAAACTTCATAAAGTTGACTTCTAGTCTTTCCTTGTAGCCTCTAAGGTAAGCAAAGAGACAGGAGACATCTTTTGTAAGAATATTTATTTTCTTTTTTTTCTTTTGTTGGTTTTTTTGGTTTTTGTAATAATTTGATCTGCACTGCTAATAATTATTTGATTAGATCTTGAAGATTTCAAGTATATTGATAATTTACCCTTTGCTCGAAAAAAGTCTTTGTAACAAATAGAAGGAAACCACACCAAAGACACATTCCTAAAGTGAAGAAGTGTTGTTCTATGAATTTAGTCTGTATTTTGATGGCAAAACAAATATTCTTTATAGATGGTATTTCTTTATTCTTCTGATCAGGTCATTTGGAGCACACAGTTTGAGGAACTGTCCCTGTCCCAGGTTGTTTAAGGAATTTGCCATGGAAAACTTGAACAACTGAACCAATTAGAGTCTTATGGATGTTAAATGGGCTAACATCTCCAAATTCTATCTAAGCCCGTTCATGGATTTTGTCCTTAATCGTTGTAATGTTGGAATACAAACCCCTAAATCACTTTTCAAAAATGTTTTTACTTACAAAAGCTTCTCATGAACAAAAGTATTTGCAAATATATTGTAGAAGTTGTCGTGATTTGACTCAGGCCCAATTTTAAAACTCCCATAAATTTGCTAAAGGGTGAGAGAAGTTCACAGACAGGCAAAACAAACTTGGGATGGGTAATAATATCAAAATTTATTGCTAACAGAATGAAAATTATAGAATAATATATATATAACAATTCTAACTAGTCTTTCCTATAATGACAAACCCATGTATTTACAAAACCACCCCTTATCCCCCCATATCAGTCCAGGAGGAGAAGTTTCTTCTTCACTCTCAGGGCTACAGCTCCTATTCACCGTAGCTGGAAAATTTCTCTCTCTCTCTCTTCTGTGAGGTGCAGGGTCTCTGACCCCACCTGCAACCGCTTGGCTCCCACAAAGTGTTCATCCATGGACTTTGAGGAGACACTCGTTTCACCATGTCTTCACCACATGCTACAGGGAATTAAAACTCTGAGTCTTTTTCCCTGCTACGTGTGGGGTCCCTTCCCGGGGAAGCAAGCTCTCGAGGCAACCTCTCTCCAAGCAGGATCTACCCCTCCCCGGGTCACTGGTTTCTTGGGGTTCGGCTCAGTCCTACCCCAAGACAGTCCAGTGTAGGCACCCCTGCGTCTCTCAGTCTGGCTCTAGCTGGCCGCTGGTACTGTCTGGGCCACTCCAGCCCCGCTCTGCTCCATGCCGTGCCTTGCTGCTGCTTCGGGCCCACTCTGCTCCTCAGTAAGGCGTCTCTGCTCACTCCGAGCTGCTACGACTGCTGCTGCTTCTTCACAAGGCCAGGTCAGCCTGCTTACCGTGCCTCCCCCCGCAGTGGGGGGGAAGGTAGCGAGGCCGGCTGGGAAACTCCTGGAGAAGTTTCTCTCTCACTCTTTGGCTGCTGCATATTCCGGCCAGAGGCCCAGCTCAGCCCCAGCCTCTCCAACGCCGTGCTGGGCCTCCAACGCCGTGCTGGGCCACCACCGCCGCTCTGGTGTCCTCTGCCGCCCCCGCTCTCAGTGGGGGAAAGCCCTAGCCCTTGGCCACGGCACCCGGTCAGGTTCTAACACTGTACCAGACCCCCTGCAGTCCCAACTAGGGGAGGGGGAAAGGGGCTTGGCCCCCACAGGCCATCCAGCTCCCCCCACTGCTCTCCTGGCTCCAATTTCTTCTGTGCTCATGTCTCAGCTAGGGGCCCAGCTCGGCTTCAGTGCCGCACCTGGCCTTGGGCTAGGGCCGGGGGGTGAAAAGGCCCCGGTCTCTGGGGGGCCCTACGGCCCCTCTCTCTCTACCTTGTGGCTCTAATTCCTATTGTGCAATCCAGCTTCTCTTCTGGTCTATTAAATATGTCATTTTGCAGAGTCATTACCAAGCTTTCAATTGGCTCTGCATCAGAAGTGCCACCCCTGTAGGTAACCATCTTTCAGCTCTGGGCATGGGGGGCAGGCCTCAAACTATGACACAAAATACATTCATGATCTAGAACCCAAACATGAGGGTCATGAGTGAATGCGGAGCAGCTGAAAATTCAGAATGAGTTCAAAATTAATAAGACAGCCACATCAAAATTATCCACCATTTTTCAGGATATGATTTCAATCCCGCTTTGAAAAAAGACATATCTCATACTTTAACTTTGATATATTTTCTTCTTATCTGTGAGAGTCTGTACTTGCTAACTGTGCTACTAGTCAAGATATCTAGTATAATTGTTTCTTTTGTCCTTATATTTTCTTTTCAAAGTAAGGTAAAGGCACACCTCTCCACAGAGCTGTATGAGAAAAATTCAGCAGGTGGGAAATAGAAACACACATTGCTATAAGTTAGGTCTCTATTCCTTTATGTTAATAACACAACTTAAGAGTTATTCTCCCAGTTCCTATTTAAGGATGAATTTATAAAGAATAAATAAAGATGGGCAACACTGGCTACTCTATGCTGGTGTATATGGAATTGAAGAGCCTTGGGACTTTTGTCCGCATACTGATCATATCTTGAATATTGTCAATATAAGGCTGAGATACATAGCATCCTCACCTAATTACCTATCCTAATCAAAAGACTATAGGGGAAAAACTGTAAAATAAGATTTCTAGAGTAATAAACACAAAACTAAAATTGCTAGAGAAAATCTAGAATTCTGTTGCACGGATAAAAGTGGATCAGAAAATATTAATGTAGATCTACATAGCTAAAAAAATTTGGGGTTTATTTTTTTACATATTTTTCTCATTAAAAAACATCTCTTCATAAATATTATCTAATATTGTTGCAAACAAGAGAAGGCACTAAATTTCTCAGGAGTTGAAATAAAGTATTTAGCTTTTCCGTAGCATCCTTCTATCAAAAGACACATCAACATTAACTTTCTCATTAGGAACACCGAGTCTTTCAGATCTTATTCCATCTGCTGAGTAGGAAATAAAGGGTTCCCTACTGTTAGTCAATGAATAAAATTTTGTCTTCAAAAAAACCAAATTAAAATCCTGGGCTATGTACTAAAAAAGCTTTCACCCACAGTTTTACAGAAATGAAGGAAAAGTAGAATTTTAGGTTTTTTTCTTAAAAAATAAGTTAGGTTTTTGAAAAAAGTAATTTAATATCAGATGTCTTCCAAAGTTCAAGATAAAATTATAAATATACCAACATTACTAGCATATCTTTAAGAGTACCAGCTTCTTACATTCTTCTCAAATTACTAATAAGGCATCAACTCATTAATTTGGTAACAAGACAAATAAAAGTATTATCTCAAATACTTCCTTTTAATACATAACTGGAATTAAGTGGAACTAATTTCTTCAAAATATTTTCTCAGTATATAATAGATTTTATGTCATTAATGTATAATTAAATTTAAAAAAAAGAAAAATCAAAGTATAATTTAGAAAAAAAAGTGTGATTTTTCTTTGACCATACGAAAAAGTTTCTCTCTAACTTTTAAGTAAAAATTTAATCTAACTTCACTTTCACAACACTACAGTCTTACATTCACCTGAGAAAAGTTATCAGACATTGATTCATTACCTAATTATTACAAGAAGATAAATAGGACAGTGAAGCAAGACATTTTGCAAATTTACATATATTTCCATTAGTAACAGTGTAGTTCAAATGACTGTTTAAGAGGAAATCTTAATCTGAAAGTAGATTTCTAAATTAGAGAATGCTGGGGTTTTTCATAGTACAGAAGAGGTAGGACTGGAACAAAGACCCAGCTTCAGAAGGAATTTAGCATGTCTGGGAATAGTACTGCAATCTACTGTTTCTGGGGTTTTGTTACTATGGATACCATTGGTCATTTTGGTTTATTAATGCTCCAGGACACAAAATAACACCTTTCAAACATATTGTAACCATTGCAGTGTATTATAGTAACAGTTAGACTTTGCAATCTCTGTTGATAAAGGTTTGCTTTGCTGATGTAGGTTTGACCTACATTAGCTCTGTAAAGATAATCATTCACAGCAACATAATCTGTGAAACAAATCCGTAAAGAAAGCCAATTCTGCAGACAGATGGAATTTTACCTGGAAGGTTTCTTGCTGAATTACTAGGTGATGATCTTTAATTTTTCAACTAAAACTACTGCAATACACCCATGTTATTCCGTTTTAATCTAGATTTAGCATCCTCCCTCCATTAGACAACTCATTGCTTGCCAAGGTCAACCTGGCCATATTCAGAAAATTGCAATGCAGATGTTCAATTCCATTTCTAAGGTGAATATCATATTCCCAGAAACTTGTTGCATCTTATGGAAGAATGTAATTAATTTTTCTTCTGTCTGGAAGATGTATTTTCTCAGAGGTTTGTTTCTCAACAATATCAGTCTGTTCCCAATCTCAGTAGCTGTGTTTTCAACTCACTGTGAATGATTATTTTCGAAGTAGCTGCAAAATACTGTTCTCTGCTTTGTTCCTGATATCTGTCTCCATGACTGTTCAGTCTTGTAACTAAAGATATCTGACAGTACGCTGGCCCCCATGGGCAGGCTTGGGAAAGTAACGCCCTCTATGGCCTTTTACTATACATTAGCTTTGTGCATGGCCACTCCAGGCTACCCTGAAGACAGGATAAGAGACATATATTTTGATTATGCATGCTCTAGAAGCAGATTGCAAGAGGAGGACAACTACTAAATACTTAGGACCCAGTAGAAACCTAGGTACAACTCCCCTCTGACTCATCTATTTTGTTGATATTTTGAATTCAACTTGACCTTTCATGACTTGATGTCCTTTGAAAGGCCCTGTGTAACAGGTCTATAGTCTATTGGACAATGAAGAACTAATTAGGGAACAGTTTGCTGCACTTAAAACCTTGTTATGGGCAATAGACAGTACACCTTGTAAATTCAGTCAAAAACTCCTCATTACTTTATTTGTTGTTTGACTCATATAGCCAAAAATGCAACAAACAGTGACAAGTAGTCCAGTCAAATATTTGTAATGGATTACCTGCCTGCAAACAATATAGGAAAGAAAAGAAACAAATTTTCTAAGAGTTATCATTTCTATCTCCTCCAAATTTTCTTCACATAATCATATGTCTATGCAAAACTAAAGCTGAGTTAAAATGTTAAGTTATTGATGAGACACTGACCCCAAGATTTACATTTTAAGTTCCAAATTAAATATAATTTTGTATTTATGTAACAGTAACATACCATGGCTGAAAAATGAATTTCATATTTTAATGCAAACTTCAATGCAGTAGCATTAAATAGATAATTTTAAATATACCAAAGAGATTTGTATTCACATAAAAGTTTTATTTCATTAATAAGACCTATATTAGTTTTGCACTCAAAAACTATCACGTTTTCTGTACAATGCTAAAAAATAAAAAGAGAATCTCACTGATTTAATTATCATGGATCTGTGAATAGAAGCTGATAACAAGCAAAGTAGTTTCAATAGACTGAGATTTTATTGCCACTCAAATAAGATTAAGGATCTGATGCAACTGTAAAGGAAGACACTCATTCAAATATAAATCTGAATATAACTTTAATTAAAAAGGAAAATGGTGCTAAAAGTACATATTATTATAACATCAAATGCAAAACTGTAGATTTACCTAAAGCTGTATATTTCGATAAGCACAGCTATAAAAAGTACTAGAGGAAAGTGAATATCATGTTGACATTTTAAAACAAATTTTGATTTTACTAAATGTATTTAAAGATAATACTTTGAATAAGTTACTAGTTTCTTTAGTCACAGCTTTTTTATTCCTTAAAAACTAAATGTAAGCTTCCATGCCATAAGTGCATGTATGAAATATAATATTTGAATATTAACTTATTGATTTCACTTCAGTGCCAATAGTTTTTACTTTGCAGCATAACAACAGCTATGTGTAGATTTATTCTTAGCATCTTGCAGAAAACTGAGACCCATCATCCTTTAAATTTTTTAGTAACTTATTCCAAAGCCCAGTATCTTATTCCAGCTTTTTTCTTTCAGTTGAGTTATCTTTAATTATTTATGAATAATATTCACTTTTTTCTGTTATTTTTTTCCTCAAAATTGCACAAAGAAAGCACCATGATCTTCTTTGTAATGCTGAATTCAACAGACATTTCGCCTTGTCAAAAGTTGCTTATAATATACTTAAGGACCTGTATAAAGCTTTATTCAGCAGTTCATCCACTCAGAATCTCCTCAAGTCCTTCTCCTCTTTACATAGTAAAGCATAACTTCATAATGCATCATTCTGTTATTGAAAGTAGCAATACCATTACTGGCCATTAGGATTGTGCAACAATGTCTTAATCCAAATGTAGTTGGTTACTGTTAAACCAGTATCACCAACTAAAGGATACAATAATCATTCTTTCCCCTTGTTGTCTTTTATTCTTTCAAAAAGAATTAATCTTATGCTGTAATGTAAGGAGAACCTTTAAGATATAGAGATATTTTTTAAAAACCCAACAAATCTTTGCACTTTCCCCCCCCTTAATATATTGGAATAAAGGCAGTATATTTATTTTGAAAAACTTCAGTCTGGTTCTTGTTTGCTGGTTGTTTTTTTCTACTGTGGAACTTCCATAAGAGACAAAAGTATACTAGATCTTAGAGGGAAAAATACTATGTTACAGGTGACATAATGAGAATGGCCTTAACAGTGTTTTCTTTCAAATGTCATCAGAGCGTTACTGCCCTACAAACCTGCAATATATATTCACTTAGGATGCAGACTTTATTGTAAATTTCTTATCTCCTGCTTCCTCACTAGTACCCAAAATACAGAATCTACCTCTTCAGGTGTCACCCCCATTCTGAGCAAAGACATCTCAAAGAGAAGGAAAGAGAAGAAAAACAAGCCCTTAAAAGTCTGAGGAGGTGGATGGCTGAAGATGAATTATTCCTGGAGCTACAGAACAAGAAAAAGAAGAATTAAAAGAATGACACGAAATACAGGTTAAGAAACTGTGCCAATAAGTAATAAAGTAGAGTGACATTCCTAGCAACTGTGGAGTTCACACAGCGAATATCAGATACATAAATGATGAAAGACAATTCCAAGTCCTCTGGCTACCACTAAAATGTCCTTTCTCCACCCATACTTTGAAAGTGGTAGTTGGTCTTTCATATCCTTTCATACTTTCTCCAGTATTGTCTCGTACTGCTTCTTTTCAAAGAAGTAATATGTGCCTTCAATAGTTTCACAATATGTTTCTGTGAATTTGCAGATTAAAGGCTTGTTTTCCCTTCAGCTTAACAAGACACATGAATCTGTGAAAAATTACTGATAAAAATATATTGCATATTTTTTCTAGTCACTAATAAGAGTAAATGTGCACATAAAATTTAATTGTTTTAAGATGAAAAGTATGATGAAAGGTAAAATGATACATAATTATGGCATGTGCACAAGCAGTCTTACTACCCTCTTTCTTCATAAGCAGAGAAAGATATTTCAGCATTAAATGGATAGTTAAGGAGCTGTCAAAATTAGAAAATGCAATTCAGGCTTTAAGTTATGGTTAGATTGTTAGCCACAGATTTTCATGGGAATTTTTGATTTGTTTTTTTTGTGTTCCGTGTTGTATTTTTGGTTGCAAAATATTGCCAGAAGATCTCCTGTATTGTTAGTTTTCCTGACCTTCACATTATTGTTGTATTCACTTAGTTGCCAAGAAACAGGAGTGTTATGGTTTAGGAATGGTATTCTCCAATTTAGTACTCCTGCTAAAACCACACGTCCACTCTCTCCCCCCTTCCTCTCCAGTTGGAGGCACAAAAGGCAAAGAGCACAGATTGAAATAAGAACACTTTGCTGCAAACAGCAATGAGATAAAACAAACAGCAATAGCAACAATATTAATAACAAAAGGTATAAAATAAAGAAAATATTTACATGGAAAGCCTGGGACATTAAACAAATACCAGCTCCCCCCAGAGAGAGAGTCCTTTTTCCATTCATCCCTGGCAATGACATGAGATGATACAGAATAACATCCAGGCCTCGGCCAAGCCCCCTACTGGCAAAAAATTAACCCCGCCCCGGTGAAAACCACGACGAGGAGCCATATATTTCTTTTTATTCTTCTCCCTGTAAAAAACTTTGACCAGTGGTATACAAAACATATAAAACACTGACACTGGATCAAAAAGAAATTAAATGTCAAATACAGTCTCTTTGATTCTTCTGGCCACACTGCAACAGGGGTGTAAAAGGGGATGTAAAAGGCATCATTAAATACAACTCTCTGATAGCTGGAAATAGTTAAAATACTTACACATATATGGAGAGATTTATCTTTCAATCTTCATCACTTGGCATTGGCATTTTAGAGTGACACAAAGCCACTTTTAGTACTATTTTCTACCTCACCAATCTGGATTCTGTTATCTGCATAATGAGCATCACTTATTTCCATCATATCCAAGAGGAGGAAAAAACAACGTTTCATTAGTCAATTGAGATGTATTCATAACACACACAAAAACTGTGTAATAGAGAGGATTTTATTACTATATATATTTTACAAGGAGTAGTGCTTGATTAGGAGAATTTAATTTACAGGTCAAGTATTTCTGGAAATATTTTCTAGGACATAAACTGTTTTATGCCTTAATCTTAGAAGAAAAGTAAGGTTGATATATACCAAAAAACTTAGTTCTCTAATTCATTCCCAGTTTTTTGTTGTATGTACATAGCATAAATGTCAGTTTATTTCTGTTTGTTTTATAGCAAACAGGTGTCCCTGTCCATGGCAGGGGCTTTGGAACTAGGTGATCTTCATGGTCCCTTCCAACTCAAGCCATTCTATGATTCTATGATCTTATGATATTATTATACATTAAAAAAAAGGTTTTGGAAAAGTTTTCTTTACAGAATAATTATAACCTTTGGAAATTTTATTGTTTAAATGTAGGTGCAGGGACAGTAACAAATGACTTGCTTTATCTCCATCTTAATTTCTCACAAGGTGAATAAGCACTTCAAAGAAATATTAAAGACTCCTCACTTAGACCACAGAAGTGTACCAAAGATAATTGAAATTAGTAAACTTTTTTGCAAAAGGTAAATATTTTTGCTAGCAGATACTCATAGGTAAGTGTAATGATGGATACTAGGAATGCCTTTTTTTTTTCCTTTAATGTAACCACAGGTCATAGCAAACATGGTAATCTCCCAGCTGGCTTGCTATGATTCTAAAAAAAAATATGTTTGGGTTTTGTTTGTTTGTTTGTTTTGTTCTTGTTGGGTTTTTTTGTTTCTTTGTTTTTTAAATTTTGTCTAATCATTTATTGGGGTCTTTCGTGGGAATGAAAGTGAAGAGCAGGAGTTAATATATTTGGGCACATTTGTGCACTGGCAAAGAAAAATAAAAGAGGTTATTTAATACTCTGAAAGCCTAATATTTCAGCCTAATCAAAGGAATTGTGGAAGATGTACTCAAATGTTGCATTTGAAAGTTGTGTAAATTAAAGCATCAGTTAAGCTCAGTGATTGCAGTAAATAGTAAATTAAATTCTATTTGCCTAAAATAATAAGAATATGCATTTTCTGAATTTCTACCTGATGTTAAATGCTGAAGAGCCTCTAGGAAAAGCAGTAATTCTGAGGCAAGATTTTGAGGCTGTTGAAAAGAAACATGTATTCTGTTGTCAAATGAGTGCTATAGGGTTTTGTGCTGAATTAGAGTGTTTTTTTCCTCAAACACAACCTATCTGTGAAGTTTTAACCTTTTCTACCTCTGCTGGTCATTAATGAGTGGCTAGCAGATAAAGATACTTTTTCCATTTGAAATTAAGGGACATACCAGGATAATGCTATTAGAGAAGAAATGAGGAGGAAGAGCTACTATAAAATAAAATGCACACATTAGACATAGTTTGAATGATATATAGTACCAACATATATATGGCATAATGTTAGTAAGTTGTCTCTTCTTGCTCCCCCCCAAGCCTGGTTTTCTTTTTTCTTTTTTTTTAATAGTTATGAGATTCAGCTTCTGAGACAACTTTGATAAGATTTGGAAAATCAGGAGGGCTGTTGACTTATCAGTAGAACACAGCTTATCATGTAAATGTGATTCATGCAAATTTCCAAAGATAACAGACAGACGCATTTATAATCTCAGTGAAAAGAACTCTCAATAGATGAGATGAGAAATCTGTGAAACTTGGTTTTATTTATTGACTTGAAACAGATATGGCAGCATACAAATAAACAGGGCTTCTGTTTAAATTAAATAAATAGGTACTCAGGGTATTTCTTCTTTTTTTTTTTTTAATTCGGAAGACTGCTAATCATAATGACAAATTAAGGAGTCTTAAAATATGGATAGTTATTCCCCCCTTCACTACTACATTACTATTATTATTATTAATATTATTATTTCCTTTCCTCTGTTATTTCAATCTGCCACGAGTAGGAAAATGCTGTTCAAGTACCTGTTCAAGTCAAAACAAAATGTAGATTCAGAATATTTCTCAAAATTAAAACTCAGGTTTCAAGTTTTAGTCACCATACCATAAAAATTCATGTTATATATCTGACAAATAATAAGTTTTGAAATATTGCATTACTGTTTAAAAAGAAGTATTGCCATGGGAGTGACAGAATTGACTATACCTCTGATATTTTCCTTAGTTTCCTAAATTAATCCATTTCAGCTATGACCTGACTTAGCACTGCATGATGCTGATAGAGAGACATAAACAAATCCTCTATGCATACAATAAATTATAGGCCATGTATGCAGTCTACCATCTGTTTTCTTGTGAAATACAATCAATTTTGTGACTTTCATTTGAAAGGGCAGAAACACAGTTGTTTCCTTAAAACCAAATATTAAGAGTGCAAACATAGAATGATCAAAAGGAGAAAAATCATTTATACGTGTATATATGTATTATTTAACATTTCTCCTCTGATGTCTTCATTCCAGTGGTGAATGTTAGGCAGATTTCCTCACAAGCTCTAAGATTCTCCTCCTTAACCATCTGACTTCTCTTGAAAAGACTGTCAAGCATTGTCACAACCTTAATCTTACTACCTGTTAAGGAATAAATTTTTCCTGGCCAAAGACATTCAGGTTCAGTGGAGGTTTTAAACTAAATGCTCTGTGTTGCCCTTACATAGTTTGCAGATTTGGCCTTACAAGTATTCAACTCCCTGTTGCTCTATACATTTTCTCAGAAACTAATTGCCAATTTAGGTAGTATAAGCTTACAGTAAACAACGCAGTGATGTAGTCATGGAACATAAATCATTGCAAGTAATTGCACAGCTGTCGCTGTTATTACTGTTTGCTTATAGGAAGAATGTACTTTGGCAACTTATTTAGCAAAATTTTTATGCTTCACTGTGAAGGAAGAAATATTTAGTGATGCAACTATGGGAAACCTGATGAATTATATGTTGTATGCTTATAATTTGATAAGTAATTTTGGTATATTCAGATTTATGCAGAAGAGTTTTGCTAAATACTACTTATTAAGTAGACTGGAATCCAAGACTGGATTCCCCTAGCATCTTGTTAAATTCTATTGTATTTGCCTGTTTTAAAATTGCTTTGATGAGGGTTTCACTGAAATATTCCAGATTTATGTCATCTTCTCATTTCCTACTCTGTACTGAACATTTTCTGAAAAAAACAAGAACTCAATTGGTCTCAGCCCAACTTTCCAGTCAAAAAGCCTGGACTCTTTATGTATAACTTAGGAAAAACAACAAAAAACCCAAAACAAGACGACGAAACAATGGAACTGCTCTTGTTACTCTCCCTTCTGCATTGGAAATTATGCCTCTGTTTGTGTGTCTGTGACAGGGAGTGTTTTACTAGTTTAGAAAAACAATAAATTCCCCCTGTAGGAAATGTTAGCTCATTAAAGTGGCGTACAATGCATTGTTGATTACATTTCATTACAACGTAATTGTATATGAGGTCATAAATTCAAGGTTAAGAGTGATACAGAGTTGACTTTTAGTAAAAATGCATTGATGCTAATAATAAACAAGTGAATAGCTTGAATAATATTAGAATCTTTCTTTTGGAAATGAATAATTTACCCTCTCCTTCTTATGAACAACAGTAGACATGGGTATTTAGGAAATGAAAAGGTAAAATCTATGGAAAAGGTAATGATCTCTGAAAGTTTTCTCTAATGACTAATTTGTGGCTCAGTGGATTTCAAGAGATTATTGGTTTTTGAAATGGATTCTATCAACTGAAGAGATAATGGAAATCATTAGGCTGAATAAAGTAAAACAGAAGATATGCTATGTGGAGCTCTATTACATGAGCTTCTATTTCCCACACAATTTAGAAGTACTTTTTCTTAAACTGAACTACTGTGTCAACTTATATTATGGGACAAATTCTGATAACATAGCACTCAATGACAAAACTTTCATTAGCTTCAGCTGAATAGGGATTTAACTCTGATTTTTATCAGAAGAAGTGCTGTGATCAGTGAGAATTTCAGGTTCTCAGTATTGCTCACAATATGTCTCTGATTCAAGTTCCAGGTTTTTCACATTCAAGCAGAATTAAAGGATTTTAATCTTCATGGACAATATATTACAAGATGGGTGCTGAAGTTAAAATTCAACCAGTAATTTATCCTGGTGACATTTATAGGTCTTGCTCATGATCAGACTTATTAAACCAGATGCTGTACAAATTACAGAAAGACAGATCCTGTGCTTTGAAAACCTTATTAATTCAGTGTCCTGAAAACCTTAATAAGCAGTGTCCTCCTGGAGACAATACAAAATGCTGGAAATATCTGTGATACAATATTATAAATGCTTTTTTATCATTCTCAGTCTTTATTTTCTACAATACCTTGCTTATTATTTTTCTTTTTGGTACCATGACTTTAGTTTCCAACTTTAGAAGTAAATTGCTTTTACAAATGAATGTCTGCTATAAATGCCATTGAGATATATTCCTGTAGCTACATTAACTACAATACTGCTTTTTTTTAAGCCCTAAGAACAGTCAAATCCAACTCTAAAGTCTACATTTCTTTAGCAATCAGTAACTGACTATGTACAGTTCATAGAATCATAAAATATCCCAAGTTGAAAGGGATCCATAAGGATCGTCGAGTCCAACTCCCTCCTCCTCACAGGATTAACTCAAACTAGCCCATATAACTAAGAGTGTCATCCAGATACTTGAACTCTAACAGGCTTGGTGCCATGACCATTTCCTGGGTCACTGTTCCAGTGATCAACCACCCTTTCAGTGAAGAATCTTTTCCTTATGTCCAATCTGAACTTCCTCTGACACAGCTTAATTCTATTTCCTTATGTCCTATTGCTGGTCAGCGGAGAGAGGACATCAACACCTCCCCCTCCATGGCCCACCTTGAGGAAATTGTAGACTGCAATGAGGTCTCCTCTCAACCTTCTTTTCTCCAAGCTAAACAAATGAAGTAGCCTCTGCTACTCCTGGTAAGTCTTGCCCTCGAGACCTTTCACCATCTTGGTCACCCTACTCTGGACACACTCCAACAGTTTATTGTCCTTCGAATACCGACATGCCCAAAACTGCGTACAATACTCAAGGTGGTTATACCCTCATGGATGCTTGTTATCATCCTGTGCTCATACACTCAAGAGCTCTGATAAAATAGAATAAATAAGCAATATCCAGTATATTCTTAACTACACTGATCTTTGGAAGAGATTCTTCAAGACAGCTCTTATGGGCTTTTGTCTTAGAGACAGTTAGATGGAATGGAACCATCCAGTGGCTAATTGAAATTAAAATAGAGCCTAGAAGTATTAAAAAATATATCTTTCAGGACTTAGAATTATACCTTACATCTTTCATACTTGAAATTATAGAGTTATTCTTTTTATGCACACATACACACGCACACACACGCACACACGCACACTCAAAATCATTGAAGACTTAATTCTGAGCAAGAGTTTTGGCCTCCAGGAAGCAATGGAATTATGGTGCAGTGATAAAATTTCTTATCATTCCTGTCTAATGTAAAAGGAACAATGCTAAAGAAAAAAATTAAAACCATGCTTTGTTCATGTAAAGAAAGTGCTATAATTACTAATTAACCAAATGTACTTTTTTCCTAACCTACATGCCTTCTCATGCTTATAGATACATTAAACTTCCAATTTTGCTTCAAAGTTCCTTTGGTGATTTTTGGACTTCCTGCATTATAATGAAACTATGTAAGCAAAGTTTATTTGTTCCTAAGTACTTCTTATCATGGATGGCTTCTTTGGATTTCCAAAATCAAGAAGTAACACACTGCTTATTTCCCTTATACCAAAAGATAAGTACAGTATTGGAATAACAAGGAACAGTGTATACAAGTTAAGTTTGTTCAGAAAAATTTAGAAGTAGTGAATTGATATAATGTAATTTTCCAGCCAAATGGACTTTTCTTTCCCCTGTGCCTTACTGAAGCTGATCTTTGTGTAATATTGAGCATGTCATTAGAGAGAAAAGATTTTGTTAGCACTGGAAAATCACCAGTCATGTAAGCAAAATTAATATACCATAAAACCATGATTTGGATACAAATTTAAAATGCTGGAAAATGAAAATGGCCTCATGGAACAGAACCTATATGTGCTTCAAATGCTGGTAAGTGTTAAAATACTCCGTAAACTTGTATTTAGGACATTTAAGATTATCACTCACCTTGGACAAACAGAACAATTTTTTTTCATTGCTTCAAGATAAAAGTTTGGGAAAATGCAGATAAGCTGATGATCAACTGACATTTGCATTTTTGAAAAAGGTGAAACAGATTGCATGCCCAGGAGAAAGTTAATGCTAACTAACACCAAATGATGATTCTCATCTGAATTGAAAAAAACTTCATCCTGGGGGAAAAAAAAAAATCAAGAGAGATGAGTATTTATGGATAGTTCAATCCTGGCTAATTACAGCTTACTTTTCAAAACAAAACATGGAATTTGGTTTTATATTGTTAGTCTTCATATTATGATTATTTAATCAGGTCTAACCCAGCCACCAGACAAAAGGAAACCAATAGGATTAAATTTTTGACCAATAAAACTATTTACTTTTTATGTTCTATCTGCAACTTAATAGGATTTGTTAGCAAGAAAAATTCATTTGGTGAAGTTTAGACTTTTGGAAAATTGAATTTTGATTTAAATTAAATCCCACAGTGTAAAAATTCTCCTGTAATTAAAAAATTGCTTTGTAATAAGCCAAATCTATACTTCTAAATGGCAGGTTTTTTCCTTAGAAAAGACTGGTTTTAATGATATTATAGTAGATGTCAAAACATGAGATGCTATGGTGTCTTTCAGAATTGACATATATATGTGGACAAAATTGAAAAAGAATAAGTTGACAGTTAATGGTATTCAGCAAGTAAAAATGACCCCAAAACCTGCTCTACAAATCTACTACACTTGCATTTTTCAAAAGCTGAGTAAGATAAATTAGGCAGCATTATAAACTCTTCTTCTCATTACTATTCTTTGCAGCATAGCTACATTTCTATAGCAGTCACTTGTATAGTTAGTTCTTAAAAATAGATCTTAACAAAGGCATTTCCCTGATATAGCATTTTATGAATTCTTCACTGCCTACAAGCCAGCAGGAGTAAGTGACTACAACCCTGAAGAACTTACACTCTTACATGCAAGCCAGAAGGGGAACAAATGCCAAGGAAAGATGAAAAATGTTATGTACAATTTCTAAAAATAATACTTGTTTGCTTGTTTTGCAAAGGGACTAGTGATGGCAGTTTACAAGAATATTTGTATGTAAACAGCAACAAACCTAAAAAAAGACAATATATTGAAAGATGACAGAATTAAAAGTACAAAATTGATTGTGATTTCTGTAATATTTAGATCAATATAAAACAGTTTTTGATGGGGATCTTTAGGTTTTTAGATGTGGACTGAAATCTACACTAAGACATTTATAGTTAACCTGCTTTTTTATCCTTTTTGTAAAAAAAAAAAAAGGAAGAAATAATAAATATTTTTCTTACAGAGTCAGACAAAACAACTCTCTTTGAAATGCTAAAACACATTTAAAACTCAATTACACACAGAAAGCAATTCCTTCTGCAATTATTGAAGCCAAATGCAGAAACCATAAAATATTACAGATTTTCATTTAAAGATCCATATTATAATTAATTTTGTGTACTGACCTTTTTTTTAATTAATGTTTTCTTTGTGAAAGAAAGCATTTATGAAGATTTTTCCTTTTTAAAGATCTTATGAACTTCAGTATTCTGTTAATCATATGTCATTTTGTAAACTTGGCACAAACAATTTTACTGGAAGTCAAACAATTTTACTGGAAGTCAAAAAGTTAAAGCATTCCAGGTGACACAAATCCATCAGTCTCGTAATATATCACGAATAGTGAATGAAGTGTAGCTAGTATCAGCATGAAAGAACAGGAATCTGATAATTAGTCATAGTATAAATGGCTTTTCAGAACAATTTTATACAAGAAGTACTGCTAGTGAACCGATTTGTGTAAGTCAATATCGAATATAACTTACATTATTCAGGTTTAATTAGTTTATTTTTTATTTTTAGTTGTTCACTGTAGATGAAGACTTGGCTGTAGCTCACACATGGGAACCTGACTTTGGTCTATCTACTCTGTGCACCACTACCCTGGTACTGATAGCAGGTACTCAACAGCCTTAAATCATGTATTAAATTGTATTATTTTAAGTTTGACATGATAATTTTAGGCTTCTTATGTGTTTACTAGAGAAAAATATGTACCTCCTGAAGGTGTTTCATCACAGATTTTTTTTTTAATTATTATTTTTCAGTGAGATATATCAGTTATTGAAGATGTCTTTATTTCTGATGTCTGCAAAAGAAAAAAGTGGAGTTTAATGTGATAAACTCACGTTTACGTTTCTGACTTAGAAACTGAGATAACTCAAACGTGGCTGAAAAAAGGGAGAGAAGCAAGGGAAAGAGGAAAATGAGGGACATATTCAGCTCTCACAGTGACTGTGGTTATACTGTTAAAATGATTAATGCTACTTTGAATATGACCATGGAAGTCATAATCACAGCTCCTTACTATAATGTTGCTAGACACTAATTTATGTAATTAATGTTGAAGTGTGAGAAATAAGTAAGGGAGGTTCTGGAATATAATTTTGTTGATGCATATAAAATTGTTCTGGATTTTTCACTCAGAAATATTGAAAGTTATGCTTCGTAATTCAGTTTTAAAGGAGACAAAGTAAAAAGGTGATATAAAAGATCAGCGACAAAGACAGTATTTGAAAGCAGCACTTACACAACATAAAAAGATAATCACTCTGTGATATTTTCTTCAAATATGAGCAAGATGGATTCATAACTGAAATACAAAAAACTCTAAAATTCAAGAAATATTTGTAAACACTTTGCCATACTCCTGAAAACAAAAGCTGAACTAGTACAAATATGTTACATTCTTCTCCCCTTGACGTAGGTAAATTCAATGAACAAATTCAATTCGATTAATAAAATTGCAAATATATGTAAATCAATATAGCTCAACTGTAGTTCTAGGGAAACATGATGATCAATTGTTGGTGAAATTCTGTCCCATTATCCAAAAGTCTTTTGCAGGAATATACAAGGACAAAAATCTGATGGATGATGGCTAGCCTCCAGCTATCATTGCTATTACAGAGATACTGATGAAGAAAGAGTTCCTTTAAAAAAATGTAATTTACCTAGCACAACTCTGTTTGCACAAGACAATAAATTGCTGTCTGAATGATGACAAGAGTTTGATTGTAATGACATCTTCATGTGAGACTTCCTTGAAATGCTTTCCAAGTGAACTCCTGCAATCCAGCTTCCTAATAGCCCTATGTGATCACTTCAAGGAACTTGACTGTATGTAGAAGGCAGCTGTTCTGTATGACCATTCCTGCACTTACTGACTATTCAAAAGGATCGTAACTACATACACTTTGATAAGTTCTGCAGCAGGAACCACATAGGCTAATCTCTAAGATGGTCTCATTCTCTACACAAGAGATCAACACAAAGAAACAAAAATGTGGTGCCTTTCAGTAAGTCTAGGCACAGCAAGAATTGAGGAAATCTCTATGTCTGTCCAAATTTTCCGTATCCAGCATGTCTTGAACAATTGTAAACAATTGCAGCGTGGTTAGACCCAGTTTCCTTTTTAAGAGAGTTAACAGAAATAATGCTTAGAAAGAAGTAAGAAATGTAGACATATCGTACCAAAAATGGGCAAAAGCTAATAGACTTCCACCAAGCAAAAAGGTTGTATATGAACTACAAATTGACCCATTACCTTTATCTTCTCATTAATTTATCTTGAGTTATCTTGAATTTTATTTCTGTTTTTTTTTTAATCTTTTTCTGCAATCTAACCATTCCCCATCAGTGTAGCTACATAATGGCAGTGAATTGGAGGCTTGAGAAATGACATTCCTTAGTGATTGTAGGTTATATGACAGTAAAAAATAACCGTCACTTCTGCACATTTTGTCTTTTCTTTGCAGTGTGGGCTAGTTCCCGGGGGATACCTGTAGGGATAATAAATGTTAGGTCCTAGAATTCTATTTTCTAATTTTTGTGTTTGCAGACTGTTTTGTTAAATTTTATTTTTACTTGCATGTGGCCATGGTTTTGTTTGGATTTTCTGACTAGACAATGCATTTTATGGATCTGTGATGCTTCTAAACTCCACCACAGAACTGACTGTATGTACCATGAAGAATTTAATCAACTAGTACCATTATAAATACAGTTTCACTCATCGTGCATTAATTTAAAGGAAAAAAAAAATTGAAAATTTCAGCTTAATTATTTTTTTAATACTTTGATATCTTAATAATGAAATAATTTTCTAAATGTTCTCAAACTTTGGAAAAAAAGACTTCTTGAATTACTAAAATAAGCACTGGAATGCTTATTCATACAGACCACAAAAAATCTCCAAAGCATAAGAAGTTTAGATGTAGCCTATCCTTGCTGTTGGTGGATAGGGAGGATGTGTTTAGAAACAAGTTTGTTTGTTTTTCCTGTTTGTTTGTTTGTCAACTAAAATATTCCTGCTGACTAGGAAAACATTAGTAAGTCAGCAGATGGTCATTTTGATTACTAAAAGGTAAAAAGTGTAAAAGATACTAAAGCTTTATGTGATGGTCATAATTTCTCCTCATTGAACAAACAGTAGTAAACAACGTGGTTAACTATATGGCATATTTATGAACAGTAGAAGCTTGGGAATTAAGAACTTTTTAATTTCCGAGGGGTTTCTTTTAATTCACTTAGTCACCATTTACTTTTAAGCTCTAGACAAGATATAATGATAAGACAAGGATGTTATGAGGTTTTAATTAGGTCTTAATGATTGCATAAGACAGACTCTACTGTTTGCAGTAAAATAAAACTTACTGAAATTACAGTGTTTTCTTCTGCTTATGTACTCCTATGGATTAAGAGAGTTTTAATGAGAACTATCAGATAGAAAAACTGTCAAAATGAATGCCACAAACAAAGGCTAGATTGTTCCCAGATTTTGGTGAGAAGAGGTAGGTAAAAGGGCAAATATTCACCTTCATTTTGTACAGTGCAAAAATATATATAGAATTCCTATGCTGATTTGAACAGCAGTAATCATTCTCCTGTATATATATGCATGAAGTACCATTTATTCAGAGCTTTTTAGTTTACCGACAAACAAATTCCACATGCCTACTACAAACTTTACAGCTAACAGACTTGCAAACAGAGCACCTTTTGAATTGCAGTCCTATCATGTGTGTCCTACAAGAGAAGACAGAAAATAACGCTTTAAATGGCAGCTTGTCATTATAATTTTGCAGTATTTTAGCTGGAATACTTTAGTAAATGTCTGAATCTGCACTGTTCTTTTTTTAAATGCAATTTGATAATTATATCTTATGGGACATGACTGCTATTTTGGAAAATGTCTTTGAGTTTCCAATACTATTTCAAGCTTATTGGAATAGTATTGGATATTTTGCTATATGATTGAGAGAATCAAAGCTAGCTAATGAAACAAACTTTTGATCTTCATCTGGCAAACAGCAGGTTGACAGATATTACAGGACATATAGGTATGGTATTCCGTGTGGAGTGTCTCCATTGACACTCTTCTCAGAAGACAAATAAAGAAAAGGAAACACTTAGCCAAACATTAACAGTTTATCAGAACAGTAAATAAAAATTTACAGACTTTGAAACCAAGAATTAGTGGTGCTGTTGACCCAGTATTTTAAATTAGATGACTCTTCTTGAAATAATAATAGGCTGGAGATGTGTATATTTTTTGGTCAGTTGTTTGGGTTTTTCTGTCTATCTGCTTGTTTTTCCAGATAAAACATACCTAGGATTAATATGTTTATTCATGATAAATATCATGGCAATAAATAAAGAAAAAATCTACAACAAAAAATCTTACATTTTGTGTCCAAATATAATTCTTTTTTTAACAGGTAGATTTATTTGTCAAAAAAAAATTAGAAAAAAATTTCAGATTTGGGCACAGAAATAAAAATATATATGGCAACATTTTAAATTATGATGAATTGAGAGCAAAATTCTCAAATGATTTTGTGGGAAACTACTGGGCTGTGGACAGCTTAGGCCTTGAATTTAAACAGTTACAGATATGAGGTTGTAAAAGAATGTAAACATTGAGGGTGAGAAAGCAGAAAAGGAGGAAGAACTGCAGTAAATAACAGGTGTTGTATTGAGATTCGCCAGCACAGGAAGGGATGCTGACCACCTATTAAAAGATGAGCTTAAACGCATGGACAAGAACACGTAACCAATGGTATATTTGCTCGTGGACAGAAGAAAAAGACTAAAAAAATAAGCCTGCTGTAAATAAAGTGTTCCTTGCCTGCCAAATGCGATCTTAGCATCATTTTAGGCTGTTGCACAATTTCACTTCATAAGTACTGTCAAACTGTCTTGGAAAATGTTATTGGTGAAATTTTACAACAAAAACCAGTAAATGATGGCATCTTTTTAAAATGATGTTGTCCATGATGTTAAAGACATTGTCTTCATCACCCTTATCTTCATCCTTCTTGTCTCCACCAACTCACAAAATAGGTTTCATCACACTTCCTGCATATGTACATGTATATATATATACATATGTACATGTACACCTGTACCTCTGAATTAATTGTTCAGATGATCCTCTGTAACTCTTCTCTGAACTTAGGTGATGAGGTAACATTAATTTCAAAACCAGTTTGCTTTTACTGCCAGCTTGAAAGGAAATATTTCATCTTTCCTAATATGAGTGACCCATGCACTGTAACTTCCAAGACAATTTTTATCTTACCTTGTTGCACCTGAAGGTAAATGAGAAAATGATCACAGGCTCCAGAAGGCTGTCTTGGCTTCTGCCTGGCTCTTTATGCTTCTGACTTGCATTTTTGGCCTCCCATCAGACCTTCACCAACTTCTGACAGTAACTTTGTTGGTAATAATTTTCAGAGCTTCTACTATGAGAAAGGTAAGCTGCACAAATGAAATCTCTTTTTTTATGAAAATCCATTTTTTTTGTAACAAATTGGTTGCTTAAGCCCAGGAAAAACTGGGAGCAAAAACCTTATTTTCTCTTGAGAGAATTTAGTTATTGAATCATTTTTTCATCTCCAGAGAGAACTGGAGAGAGAGCTGGAAACTGAAGGTTCTGATCATTCAGTAAAATATACATGCAAAACTTTTCTCCAGAACTGTTCAGTGTTTATTCAGCTTCATTTCCTACAACTCCCACTGTCCCACAAACCTCTATCTTTTTTTTAAGTAAAAAAAAAGAAATATTATCCTGAAATGTGACCAATGAGGGAGAAAAGCCTTAACAATCTGCAGTCACCTACGGGCTTTTCTACAAATTACAGATCATGTATTGCAGGTGCTTGGTATTGAATGAGACCATGAACACAAAGATGGGTGATGATATGAAATATCTTAAGACAGCCAGCCTCTATTCTGCTTAGCCATTTTTCAATGCTTAAATTATAGTAATTTCTGATAATTCGTAAGCTCATAGAAAAATTTATCATCTTGAAATAAATAGGAAGAATTTCACACATCAGAATGACAAAATTATCTGCTTTGCAGTTAGTGCAATGTCTGTCATTTGTGAATGCTGTCAGCAATAAAACCACAGCAATCTGGTATTTTGCAGTTAGCTTTTTAAAAGATGTTGCAGGGAGGTCTTTCAGTTTCTTGAAGCAACTTCGTGTGTTCACAGTACCTCTGGCAATTCTCAAACTGTCTAATCCTTGTTCTGATTCAGAAAATGATGAAACTTCTTTGCTTGTGGGAGGTATGAAACTTTTCCAGTCACTCTTGGATAGTCTTAAAGCAACATCATAAAGCATTCATCTCGGAGGCTGATTTTTTTTCTTTCAATTGTGAAATTTACTGTATTTTTTTAATATATATTATATTATTTTATTTTATTCTTTTTCTTTTTGTGGGGATTACTGTAATGTACTAGGACTCAAAGTTAGCTTACTCCAGAACTTTTATCACAGAACCACAGAATCCCAGAATATGCTGAGTTGAAAGGGACACACAGGGATCATCAAGTCCAACTCTTAGCCCTGCACAGGACCCTCCCCAAGAGCCACACCACGTGCTTTGTATCAGTTACATGTGGCAGTGACCATGTGTACTGTGAGTAACCTATAATAGAAGTCTCTTCATCTTATTTCTAATATATAATTTTATACATTATTTTCAATAAAAAATTTTATCTTTTTATCAGCTGTTATACACTACTACATATATCTATATTCAAATGAAAGGCAGCTAGTTTCATAGCCAAATATCCAGCAAGTTATACTAATTTTACTGCAATGTTATTAAAAAAACCCAAAATTTATTTTTAATACTGATCTGATTATTAACAATTAGTTAGCATGCTACTTAGATGATGACTCTTATTTTGGAAACTTATAATTATATTATTTAAAAAGTAAAATTAGCTTTTTTTATGTATTCAAAATTATTATATTGTTTAGTGAGTAAAGATTTTTTCCACCAGTTTATTTTTTCTTAGCTTAATTTTTTCTCTTGTGAAATGCTTTAAGTTGTTATTATGATACCAAAGGCCAGTAAAGATTCAATTTGATTCCAATGCATAAAATCAGAATGCTGTTAATGACCCCGGAAAGCCATGTAGTCCAATCCCTATCTGCCTTCATACTGACATATTCTTATAATACCAATAACCCATACTGCCTATGTTGATGGTTCTTAAATTTTTTTTATTAGGTGTTTTTTGGTTGGTTGGTTGGTTGGGTTGGGTTAGATTAGGTTGGATTGGGTTTTCACTGCATCTCCTTTCTTGCTGAATGCATACTGTCTATGAGACTGAATCTCTATCCACCACCCTCTGCGGAGAGCTGGCCTTTCAGTCCTGCAGTAGACTGCACTGGCAAGGGAGATGTGCAAGTAGAAATAGTAAGAAAGATGTATCCACAAGGCTATATTTTGCTGCAGAATGGCATATGCCTGCTAAGAGGTGACTAGAGCATTCCTACACAAGAGTTTGAAGTGGAGCTATGGTGTCTTCAACCTCTGTCAGCACTGTTTCACCCCTAGCATAGTCTATAAAACACTTAGCACCTTTTCACTCTGAGAGACACTTAGATAGCCTTGTCCCAGTCATAGATCCATGTTTATGCATATTATGACAGACCATCCTTATGGAAGATGCAAGTGTAGAACCTAGCATGTACATTTTTCCAATAGTCTTTCAGTCCAATCTGTTGAAGAGCTTTAAAGATTAGTATATCTTATGTCAAGGCCCTGTTATGCATCCTGGACTCTATTCATAATACAAGGACTTTAAAAAAAAATTAAATCTGTATCACACTGAAATTTCATACTTCATAAAATATTGTAGGTGTTTGTTTTCCTCTTTCTCTTTTTAACCTGTTAGTTCATTTTGCAGAAAGTAATCAATTCTAACATTATAATCAAGAAACAATACTTTCAGATCTAGCTTATCTTTGTCTTTTCAGCTGAAAAAAAATAATTAAAAAGACAGTTCCAAGGAAATATTTTCTTTGGATTAAACCCCTGAAATTTGTAATTTCATATCTACTTGTCATTCACAATGTTTTCTTTCCAATAGGGGCTAAGGAAGCAAGATAGCAGGACTGCTGGTATGTGATTGTTTATGTGTCAGGGGAAAGAAGGTCACTGACCAACTGAATTTCATATCATGCTTATTTTATTGCTGTTGAATACATTCTACAATCTGTAACCTGGCAGCAAATGAACGTGGGGGCATACTTGGATATATAGCAGATGAATTCTGCTATATTTTTTTAAAATTTATATTTTGACCACCTTAACCTCATGAATATAATAAACAGAACAGATGCATGCATAACTTAACATTTTCAAGAGTGAGATTTTTCTCTGTTCCTCTGGGGCTAGATTTTTCTCTGATTTGGGCTTGCTTCATAATCACGAAATCTGTTGCCAGCTGAGTATTGGACAAAAGTAAATTTTTATACCTATGCTAATATTCTAGAGAATATGTAATAAAGGTACCTAAAATTATTTCCAATTTTCAGAGGAAAGTAAAGAAGGAAAGTATGTTTCAAAAACATATTTAACATTGCTTAAGTCTAATACTTATTGCACAAATCATGAAAGCAACAATTAAACCTATGGTATTTTTTTTCATTATTACATATAAAAGCATATTGCAGAAACCAACCAGGAAAATGCTCAAATGGAAATGAAAACAGAAGGAATACTCTTGCTGCTTTATTTAAAAAAATCAAAAATAAAAGTAAACAAACAAAAATCCAAACTTCATGTTTGCCTCAAGCATAACCAATTTGGCAAATGTGTTTGTTTTCACTTCTGTACAACATTTGTTTAATGTTTTTTACTAGTGATTGTCTATTTATGAAAAGGCAGTATATCATTCAAAAATAAACTGAAGCAAGCTTTGGCAGTGCATCAAGGCTGCGTGCTATTTCTTAATCTCCTAGATAAATCCTACTTCATTTTAATTCTAGGAATTAATTAATTGCTTTCTGTGCCACCTATAGAGAAGAGGTACACTTTATAGAAAATCCTCCCACAGATAAATGAATATGCATCTCTAATTTTTTCCTTGGGAGAGATTCCTGGCTGCAGTCCTCTAGCTAGGGGAACATTCAGTTTTCTGTCTAAGAAGAATATCACACTTCTTTCTTTCCAGTCCATGGCACTTGAATGTCATACCCTTCATGAAAGCAGAGGATGTAAAGCAGTTACAAATATTTGTGAAGAAAATAGAAGGCAATATCTCTCCTCCTTGCAAGTTGCAAATACTAATGTATTCACCAATTATGGCTCATAACAAAGAGAAAATTGCACTTCTGTATCTTGAGACCAGAGCTGTTTTATTATTGCTGCAGTTCATTCAGGATGGTCTAAACCAGGTTTTACTCTAATGAATTCCACAGGCCAAGTTTTCAACAGCTTTAAGCCTGCTGGGCATATGGTGGCACTGCATTTCTTTATACAAATACTATCTTCAATTCTCTGTAGCAACCTGGGGCAGTATAAGTGTGGAAATAACACTGAGAGTGGAATATCTGTTAGACAGAAAAGGTCGTTTCAATGTTGATGATGTTTGAGCTTGGGAGCTCTACATCTCTCCTCAAGTGCAAACTTTTCAGGAACATAATTGCTATTACCACAGAATTTGATGACTTTTCCTTCACAGGATTTTCTACTACTTTCTATTACTTACTTATTTAAATTACATCGTCATTCTATTTAATTCAGCATCAATGAAACAAAATGTCTGTCACCTTCTTAGGCAAATATCATTCACTTTTTTCATGCTGTTTGTATGAAACCTTGTTCAAAATCAATTAATTCATGACAATTTAATTTTTAAAGTCGAACTAACCATTTATTTTATAACGTATAATGATCTATCTGATTATTGCATTTTTCAGGACTGCTGATTACCAAACAAGAAAATCTTAATGTCACAGCCTCCTTTGCACATTTGAAACACTAACTTGCTGGTTTTGTTGGCAAGTATTGCAGCAGTTGAAGTAAACTAATTCAAAAACAGACTGTACAACTTATTGAAATGAATTTAGGAAAAAAGTGACACCCTAATTTATTAAATACATTCTAGACTGTGATAGTATAAAAAAAAAAAAATCTGCTTACATCTATCTGTCTGGATTTAAAATTAAGGTACTGGTAAAGTTTAAAAAAAAAAAAAAGTTTTAAAAAGGAGAACCTTGTAAAAATAAAAAAAAAAAAAAAGTTTTAAAAAGGAGAACCTTGTATTCAGTGCTCTGGTAATGACAAAAACTTTGCACTTTAATCTTCCATCTGTTCATCTCTGTATTTCAAAACACATTATTGTCATTTTACCCAGGTTTCCTGTGCATGATAAAACCAAAACTTATAAAAATAATGAACAAGAATTTTGATACTGGTATTTGTTTAGAGAGTAAACAAACATCCTTTTTATCCTTAAAGACATTGGTTCAAGTTCAGTCTACATGGTAGCAACTTAAGTTAATTAGCTTTGAATGATTAATGAAGAATTAATTGGTAGTCTCAGTCCATTTCCCAGCACAAATCATAAAACTCAACACCAAAACTATTGTTAATTCATTATGCCAGCAGAGAAACCAAGGTTTAAATATTCTTAAATGAATCACTATTTTAAGCCCTGACACAATACTGCCAGTTTATGACTGTGGCATTTCTGTAATCTGAATTTGCTTTGGCTCTCCTACTCCTACAGTGGCTGCATATACCTGATCCAGATTGACATGTTTCTTAACCATTGGCTTCATATTTCATTTTTTTTCATTCTGAACAACAGATTACATTTTTATTTTCAAAGCATTTACAGGTTCTGTAAAAAAAAGCATATGAGACATGTTGTCTGAAAAGAATCCTGTGCTAAACAATTGTTACCAGTATCTGGCTATTTCTTTATTTGTGTCATTATATATGTCCTTATACATCAGGTGGATTCCTGATGAAGAATACCTACTGGTTCAATAAATGGATAGAATTAAGGTGAATTAACCATTTTGTGCAATCCCTCCATACAGATTACTCCTTGTTCTCTCTGTAGCTCATTCTCCTACACCAGAGAAGAGAGAAAATTCTTACATTCTGAAATCTTGCAAAGCTCTTTCAAGTATAGGCCAAATGAGTCTTTGAGGAGAAATAAGTTAGTTAAGAAACTAAATAATCTTCTGGATAGAATTGTTTTATCACAGATGTTTGGACCTATACATAACAGTGGAGGGAGGAGAAAAATGTTCTTTCAAATAAGCTTGGTATAGTTACCTGTATCATAAACATTGCAAATGTATATTCACAGGCCCAAAGAGTTTAATAGGTTGGTTCTGTGGGTATCTTACTCTGGGATGTAAATTATAACTTGAAAAAAGCTAGCAGTGTTTTGGTCTTTTTCAGTTGGAATCCCTGGTCTGCATTTTGCATTTCCTACAGAGGCTTCAAAATCCACGGGGGAAGGGGGAAAAAAAAAAACACACCAAAAAAACCCAACCCAAACCACAAAAAAAGCCCAGTCCAAACCGCTGTAACTATCATATTCAAAAAAGGCTTTTATTTTTTAGGAAAGAATAAAGGATGTGTAACTCATTGTTAGATTGCAAGATTAAAAGAAAGCACTCTACTGAAAACCTGTATAATGATGACTCCAAGGACAAGCAAGGAATTTGTTCCACATGTATGCATCAGGGTTTGTTAATTTTGCCGTCACCCACAGGGAATATTCTTTTTCAGCCAGTATTTAAAAAAAATTATCAGAGACAAGGAGTCTGAGCCCTATTTCTCATTTTGTAGTATAAGTTAATAGCAGATCACATAATGTTTACAGACATTGTATTGAGAAGAAATTTGCTGCAAATTTTCAGTCTGGAATATAAAAATAGTATGGTATTTCCCCTTCAGTGAATTCATTGTAACTCAGCAACCTGAGTACTTTGTATGTGGAGACAAGTGTCAAAGGGGATGTACAACAGCATAAGAATATCAATGTTACACTTGAATGAAGATTCCTGATATATCATCCATTTCATTTATTTTTGAAAATTCTCAAGACACAATTTTAAAACTAGAAATAGATTTGAGGGTTTTTGTGAGGTTTTTTCTGTTTTGTATGATTTCCAATGACCTATACACTTCGTTCTGTTAGAGTGAAAGAGAAGAAGTTGAAAGAAAACTGTAAAGTTTAAAAGCCATTCTGAGAGGCAGAAAAATCAACGAGAATTAGTTCTTTTATTACCACTGTGTAAAGGGCAAAATGTATATCAGGAAAAGAAAAAGTCCTTAAGAGATTTTGAATAAAATGATCCTTTTGAGCTATATCTGTCTAGCTTCCCAGAAAAACTACATATGCACATAGTTTACTGGTTTTGAGCTACGATTTCTCTCCTCCTATTCAAATGCTTTACAAAATTAGGATTAAGATATCATGAAGGGATGATCATATGTATTGATGGCAGAGGCAAAGAAAGCATTAAGCACTTCTGCCTGGTCTCTGTCCTGGTTTGTGTGGTGACCATCCTCATCCTGTAGTAGTGTGTTGCTACACTCCCTATTGCCATTGATGTATTTGAAAAAACTCTTCATTGTCCCCCACATTTCCGGGCAATTCCATCTGAGCTTTGGCCACACGAATTTTCTCCCTGCAGCAGCAAGCAGCATCTCTGAATTCTTCCCATGTCACTTGACCTTGCTTCCACTGGGCATACACCTTCCATTTTTTGTCTTATCTCCATGAGAAGATTCTTCCCATTCAGCTGGAAAAAGCTGACCTTTTGCCTCTCCTGCTTGACTTCCAACATTTGGGAATTACCTGCTCCTGTGCCCTTAGGAGGTGATGTTTGAAGAGTGACCAGCACCAATGCACCCCAGCACCTGCAAAAACATTTTCCCAGAGGACCTTACTTACTAATTCCCTGAGAAACCTGAAGTCTCCTCTCCTCATGTCTGGAGTTGAGGTTTTGCTGACACTTTTCGTCCTGTCGACAGAGATTTTAAACTTGATCTCCTTGTGGTCACTGTTGCCAAGACCCCCACCCATCTCCACTTTGCTCACAAGATCCTCTTTGCTGACAAGCAGCAGTTCAAGGATAGCACCCTTCCAAGTGGGCTCCTTTAGGACCTGTTCCATAAAGCTGTCATCCAGGTTTATTAGAAATCTTCTGGCCCGGCTAGTACTTTGATGTCTGCAGGGTTGTTTCTTTCGTGTGTTTCTTCACTCCTCCTTTTCAGACAGGGAGTTTTACCCTTCTTAATTACATTTGCTTTGAGACACCACCTCCTTGGCTGCCAGACTCAGCCATGTCCTATGGTGCGTGTGTCAGAAACAACTGGAACTGTCTGTGTCCAGCAGATGCCCCTGCCTGGGCCTGACAGAGGCAGGCCGGGCCCCCTTACCTTATAAAAGACGTGAAATCTAATATGTTTATGAAAGAAAACTAAAAATCAAAGAAAAAACTTAGGAAGGAATCTGGAAGCAATTTACCACCATCAAGGTGAGAAATTTAAAACCATGTGATTGGGAACCATGCACACACCAGCTTCTTAAAGTCTTTAAGGGGTAACTGGTTTTGATTATGTTTTTAGGTAATAAGAAGAGAGCCAGTGGGAGACTGAGTTGTTCAGAAAACCTTAGGAAAAACATTTGAAGAGCTTATTTGCTTTGAAAAAGCTAGTGTAAAAGAAATGAAGGAAAAAAAGCTAATAATTTTTGTAGTTTAAAGCTTTTCTCACAGGAATCTGATTGTAAACTTATAGTACTGTTAGTATGCTGGTGCCTTTGCTATTGAACTTCAACAACTGATTAAAAATTACATTACAATATTTTTGGAATCATACTGATTTCAATTTCACTCTGAAATTCTTCTGGCAGGCTTTTTATCCCAATAGGGAATTAATGGACCTTTTTCAAAATGCTCTTTTTTTTTGCATTGATGTTAACCGTGATTATTTCATTGACTAGACAAAATACCTTCTAACATGACCGATGGCTGTTCTCTAACAACCTTTCATTAAAGTGTGCATGAAGAAAGAAAGCTGGAATGAAGTACCTCCAAAATTACATACAATGATACACAGCAAAAAGAAATCTTAATTTCAAGAACTCCCTCTGAAGATAGTGATAAAGTTTATTCCATAAGAGGTTGTTTGATAGAGAAGAAGATAAAAAAAAAAAGCTGACACTGGAAAAAAAAAATCTGTACTTTTTGTATTTGAGTCTTACTTATATGTGATATTTCAGGACGGAGGTGTTACAGACATCAAACAAATATGTTCCTCACTGCTATGCTATGGATACTCACACGTGAGTAATTTCATTTTTCATATATTCCTGCTGATAAATCAATAAAGTTCTGCTTCAGCAAGTCAATATATGCTGAAACGTTGTAATTCATTTTTCGGTCATACCATACAAATGCACATGTTGGACGACAGTTGAACTAACATTTATAAGGAAATGAGTGGACAGGCATGAAATACATAGTTACATACACATTATCAGATGAAGGTGTCCTCAGTAGCTACACTATATCTTTCCTTATAAATGTTTAGTAAATTTTTGTTAAGAATGACACAACGCTAGTAGAATTATGAAAAAAAATGGGCTGATAGAAATTTGAAGAGATTATCTACTCCATTCCTGTAATGCAATGTCAACTATATTTTTCCTATCCTTACTAAATTTTTGTTTAATTAATTTTTTACAGACTTCCATTAATGGAGTTTTTGGAGCATGAACCCCCCTTCCCCAATCCATTAAAAATGCTTTTGAGAACTGAGAGATTTTGTTTGTGGATTTTTCACAGAATCACAGTTGGAAGAGACCTACAAGGATCATCAAGTCCAACTCTTAGCCCTGCACAGGACCATCCCCAAGAGTCACACCATGTGCCTGAGAGCATTATCCAAATGCTTCTTGAACTCCGTAAGGCTTGATGCTGTGACCACTTCCCTGGGGAGCCTGTTCCAGTGCCCAACCACCCTCTGGGTGAAAAGTCTTTTCCTAATATCCAACCTAAACCTCTCGTGACACAATTTCAGGCCATTCCTTCGGGTCCTTTCACTGGTCACGAGACAGAAGAGATCCGTGCCTGTTCCTGTGTTTCATCATGTGAGGAATTTGTAGACTGCAATGAGATCTCCCCTCAGTCTCCTTTTCTCCAGGCTGAACAGACCAAGTGATTTCAGCCACTCCTCACATAACTTCCCCTCAAGGCCCTTCACCATCTTCATTGTCCTTCTTTGGACACTTTCTAAGAGCTTAATATCTTAAAACTGCATAAACTTAATATCTTAAAACTGTGTCCAAAACTGCACACAATATTCAAGGTGAGGCTGCACCAGTGCGGAGCAGAGCAGGACAATCTCCTCCTTCAACCAGCTGGCGATGCATTACCTGATGCCCCCCAGGACAAGGTTGGCCCTCCTGGCTGCCAGGGCACTGCTGTCTCATATTCAACTTGCCATTGACCAGGACCCCCAGGTCCCTTTCCATGGTACTGCTTTCCAGTATCTCATTCCCCAGTCTGTATGTACACCCAGGATTGCCCCATCCCAGGTGAAGAATCTCCACTTTGCTCATGAGATCCTCTTTGCTGACAAGCAGCAGATCAAGGAGAACACCTTTCTAGGTCGACTCCCTTAGGACCTGTTCCATAAAGTTGTCATCCAGGTTTTTTAGGAATCTTCTGGCCTATTAAGAATCTTCTGTACCAGCTGTGGGAGGCTCCCAGTTAATTTTTGGCAACTTGAAGTCCCTCAGAAGTATAAGGGCAGTTGACTTGGAAGTGTCCCTTAGTTCCTCAAACAATAGTTCATTGACATCACTGTCCTGGCTGGGAGGTCTATTGCAGACTCCTACGATGACATCCACATTATTTGTTTTCCCCTTTATTCTTACCCTGAGCCATTGCCAGCTGTGATCTCCATACATTCTAACCCTTCTGTGACAGAAACTGCCACCCCTCTGCCTCTTTTGCCCTGCCTATCCCTCCTGAAGAACCTGTGACTGTCCAACAGGGCACTCCAAGTTTTTCTTCATCTTTTCCAAAGTTAGTTGTCTACATATCAGCAGTCAACTTCTTTTAGGAAGTGATAGATAGAGATCAGTGTTGCCCAACCTGAAATAGGCACCAGCACTCTGCTACTGAGACATCTGGATGTGCCAGATGGTGGAAATATGTGTAGTCAGACAAACAAGTCTGATTTATTACCCTGATTGTGTTGTGATGATCAAAAACAAGGCTGTCCAAAGGGTAACCCCAGATAGTACCAATTACATAGCTTATTATCTCTTTCCTTGTCTTGACACTCCTTCTAGCTATCCTCATAGCTTCCCTTTTCCTTCTCAGTCTCCTCTCCAGCATACAGCTCTCTCTTAATTACTTTACCCCTTTAGTCTCAATTTTGCTACATCTATACCCAAATTTTCCATTTCTAATACCATTACCAAGGTAAACTCTGACCTTCATGATGTTACAGTTGTAGTTATTGAGATGCTGTTGGCTTCAGAAAATTCTACTTCTGTAAAGGTCTCCAGTATTCCCTGCCAGCAGTCTGTGATATTTAGTTGGTTCTCACATAACTGCCCCCTAAGCAACCGTGAAATGTGATGGTCCTTCATAGTGCAATCATTAACATTTGCCAGCTGTTGCGCTGGTATCTACTGCATGCAAAAATTTCTCATGTCACAAGCTGTAGTTTCCATATCCTGTTCAGTTTGCTTAATATCAGGCCAGATCCTAGTCAGCAGCTCACTTATTTTCCTATCTCTGTAGCATAACATTTTTCTCTATTGGGGGCAGAGGGCATGTGAAGTTTGTAATATTATTATTTAACGAAAATAATGCAAAGTTTACAAATTTCATGACTCTAGTCGCAGCAAGAGACTTTATAGCTTCACCACAGCATAAAGCACTGCTTATTGCCAATTTAGTGAGAAATATAATTTTTGCCTTTACACATTTAAGAATGTTAAAACATACCCAATATCCAACTTCTTTGTCTCCAACAATATCTTTCTGTGATTCATTAGCTACAATACAAAAAATATTGGCAAATGGCTTCAGACACGCTGTTTTAAATTTGTGTAAAACTACCAGGATATCAACTGCAGCTATCACACTGTTTATGATAAGTGAGGTACTTCCACAAAGACAAATTCTTTCTCAGCAAGCAGAACCAGAGATATTCTGTAGTGTGTGCAGCAAAATTGTTTTTGTTGATTACCTAGCTCATGCAGTAAACAAAACATTGAGCTCTCAACCAAAACCTCAGGCTGTAAAAGTCACTTCACTTTACAGTTAAGTTCACAGCTAAGCATTATCATAATATTTATGCCTTATTGTAAATATTCTCTCACTACCCCATTTTTTCCAAAAGTTTTGCCTTAAATTACTATGCTTCTGGCCTATATCTCACTACTCATCAATTAAAAAACAAATGCAGAATATAAAGTATAAATTTATTAAAACGTTTTTGAATATCTACTTTTTAAATGAAATCATATAAATAAATAAATAAATAAATAAAGTCAGTGTTCTGGCATTAAAGCAAAACTACCTAATTTTAAGCGGAAGTCTTTTTGAGTGCGTTCTTCCACTGTATATCTTCAACAGTACCTAAATAAAATGTTGTATAAAACTTCTTTGTTGCTGTTGTCGTTGTGATGGTGATTAGAAAATAAGTAGGAAGGGAAAGTCAAGCACTGCCTTGCACTACTGTCTTTTGTGCAGAGCTATATAAATCAGTAGTCAAGGAAGGTTGCTGCTTAGCCTCCAAGAGGCTCAGAAAGTACTAACAGTTCTGGAGAAAGTTGAAAGAATTCACCATTAAAATATTAGACTCACATTATTAGACTAGATCTGTACGTCCTCATCTGATCTATTGATGTATTGTAAGAAAAGTTCAAAGGAGTGCCTGAGTCTAGCAGATATTTGATTAATTGAGAACCTAAAATAAAAGCCAAACAAAGAATTACCTAAAAAGTATCTTTTTATAACTATCAAGTAACATGGTTAAAACAAATTAGGATTAGTAATTTATTGATTTATTACCATAATTTATTAATTTATCAGTAGTCAGTGAACCAAACATCCATGATCAATACCAATAGTAAGGCAAATAAATGCCAATAGTATAAACTGATAAAATATTAATAAAAATGTACAGATTTCTAAACACTCTTCAAAAATATTTGAATCCCGGTTCAGTTACGGTGATTTGTCCAGTTACATCCGCATTTCAAATAACTTCTAGGTATGATAAAAATCCTAGTTCACACTTTGACTTCATGGAAGGTTTTAAGAACAGTCATTTCTGTTGGGGGGAAGAGTGAGAGGTGGCTGACTCTACAGTGAGTGATCAGCATCTCAAATTCTTTGCTAGGAGAGATATGATAATGATGATGGTTTCTAATTTCCTGCTCCAGAATTAGATTGTAATAATTTTTGCTTGTTGCTAACACACTCTTCACCTTGTTTTTTCTTCATTGCTCTACATGTCCACGTTGCATCTGAATTTACTGTGTATCAAATTCATGATATTTTATGTATGTTAATGTAAGTAATGCATGAAACAATTGGATGTTGGAAATGGAAATAAATGCTAACCATTTATTTATCTATCTGCATTTGGGTAATCTATCCTTTTTCCAGATCAAGGACTAATAGAAATCTAAAGATGTCTGGGTGGAACCAGGGGAAGGAGGTTTTGGGTTCAAGTATTTTTCCTTCAAAAACAAACACAAAAAAATAATCCACACTATGAACTGACAATATTGAAGTTTGAATGAAGAGTGAGATACAGAGCCAAAATTACCTTTTAAATTTTCCAACCTATAAAAATTCAAATTAAATCATCTGCTTTCTGGAATAGAATTCAAAAACAAGAACCTTTGTTTCATAGATAGCAAATGGGCAAATTTTCTAGGCTACTAATGCTATTCACCACTTCCAGTACCATACTACAAAAAAACCAAAATTAGTCAATGAGAAATAGGTCAGTTTTTTCACTCCTCAGACCAATGCCTACTTGAAACTCACATTCATTACTTCAAAGCATCTTGTGCACTTAAGATCCCAAAAAAGTAAACAATTATTTCACTTTTCTGAGTATAGGAAGCCATGGAAAGAGAGGAGTGAAAAAAAGGAATTGTACTCAGAGACTTCTCAACAAGGTGGAGAAATGGGCTGTCAGGAATGTGATGATCAACAAAGAAAATTGTGAAATCCTGTGCCTGGAGAGGAATAACCCAACATCTCAATAGAAACTGGGGTTAAATGGCAAAAAAACAGCTTTTCAGTGAAGAATCTGAGAACTGAACATGAACATGAGCCAAGAGCTGCCCAGGAAGGAAAAACGGTCACCTGTATCCTGGGTTGTATTAGCAAGATTGTGGCCACAGAAGGAAAGCACATCTTCAAAATCCACTGTTTCATATTCAAGAAGGAAGAATCTTATAGGTGTCCCAGAGCTTGTACCAAGTAGTTTTGATCCCTTATAAAGGACCCCATAACCAGACTACATTGCCAGTGATTAAAAATTCTTTGATAAGGTGAAGGTCTAAAATACCAATGAGTATATTATCTAAATTCTGGACTTTTTTTTGTGTTTGTTTGGGTTTTTTAATCTCTTTTCCTTAGTAACTGCAGACAATGTATTTCTTTGTAGTCTTCTCTGCTTACAACTTTGTCTTCAATTTTATTCTGCAAAAATAATAAAACATTCCATTGATTTTAACAGGATGTGGGTCAAATCTAAGATGTGATTGCATATGTAAAATATCTATTTAACACCAAATCTATTAACACTAAAATGACAATAATTATTGCATAAATTGACTTCATAGGTATTTTCCACAAACAAAACACTTTGCAAAGCTGAAGCTTTGTGACTTAGCTGCAAAAAATGTGTTTGCTTTCTGTACAATGATAACATATGATTGACTACATGTAACACTTCTCCTATAGAGTGAGACTCAAAAATGTATACTTATGTAGGAAGGAGATGAGATTCTAATTTCATCTTAGTATTTGCTCTAATTCTTTTTTAATCATTCAAGATGGATTATTTCAATATCCTTCCATTCCCCCCTCCCCCCAGTTTGACACTTCTCTATGAAGGAACTGGTTTCAAAAATTTATTTCTGTCCATTAACTTCTCAATTTAGTAAGTGGTAAGATTTTATTGGTCATGTGGTTGGATTAAATAAATCTTCCTTTTAGAAAATTAAAAAAAAATAAGTCCTACTGGTTTAGGGAAAGCAAAAGTCCAAATAAACCTCATAAAAATAAGTAGATTTTATTTGCGTGGTTAACTTAGGTCTAATCAAACATCCTAAGTCTCTTCACAAGTTTAATCTCACTAACAAAAATGTCTAAAAACTTGCCTCAACGTCTTCAAAAATAAAGTTTTTTTTAAATGTCAGTCTGCAAAGTGACCTATTAACCCTGAGTCTGCAAACAGTTAAATTGAGATGACTAGACAAAATAGATTTTGTGTACAGCACGGCCATTTTGGTAGGTAAAAATGTATTTGCAGATAAAGAATCATAACACTTTGTAACTATTTAGTTTGTTAAAGGACCTCTGGAGGTCATCTGGATAAAGGTTAAACAAGAGTTTAAAACCTTCTTTGCTGAGCAGCTGGTCAACTTGGTAAAAAGGACTTTAAACTATGAATAACAAGAGAGGAAGAGGATGACCTACAGCCAAGAGAGGACCTGGTAGATCTAGATGGCAAGCAAAGAACTGAAGGTGGCATGAAAAGGAGGGACTTCATAATCGATAAAACTGGGGCTGAAAGTGGCTCAGTCCAAATGCATCTACACAAATAAGAAAATGCCTATAGAGAGCATTCTGGGGAAAGCTCTCTTACCGGAAAACCAAGACCACCAGCTGTTTCTGTGAAATGCCTGTACACTAATTGTGCAAGTTTCGAGCTGGCTTCGCACCAAGTCTCCAAAACTTGACAACAGAGCCTGCTTCCCCGAGAGAGAAAAAAAACCCAACAGCCAAGTTGTAGCAAAATATATATATTTTACATATAAAACAGATATATACAGTGAGAATACTACATACCTATGACACCAGAAACCCCAAATAGCTTCCTAAAAGAGGGGAAGGGAGAAGGAAAAAAGGACAAAAAGGATGGAAAGGGACAGAAACAAAACAGGTATGCACAATCTAAAAATCTGGTAACCAGCAAAATAAAGAACTGGCAAAATCTCACCACTTCCCTTGAGAGAAGCAGGACGGCTGGACATGGCCCAGCACTCTCCCCTCACACGTGGCAGACAACAGCAGTCGATACAGGCCTCAACTTCAGATAAGCAAGACCACGTATGGATCTACTGTTCTCGAACCTTGCTGGAAGAGAAGAGAGCAAGCTCTCTTATCTACACCTTATTTATACTCCAGGTTACGTAAAGGAATAGCACAGAATACTTCTCTGGTCACTACCCTACTTCCTTCTTGGTTACAAGTTGGTCTCCAGAAAGGCCTAGGGTGAAAACTATCACACTAATGCACATGGCCTGGGGAACAAATAAGAAGTAACTTGAAGTCTGCATGCAGTTATGCAGTTACAACATCACTGGGATAATAGTGACACAGTGGGGTATCTGGCATGACTGGATCACCGCAATGAATAGAGACAGGCTTTTCAGGAAAGTCAGTTTGGGTAGGTGGGAAGAGGGAATTGCTCTGTGTGAGAGAGAAGGAGGAATGCATGGAGCTTTGCCTAGGGATGGATGATGAGCCAGCTTAGACCTTATAAGTCAGGGTTGGCAAACAGAGCAGCAGGGGTTGTATTGCAGGTATCTGCTGTAGACTGCCTAATCAGGAAAAAAATAGATAAGGTCATCCCTGGACCACTAGAAGATGTTTCACAATCACAGGCTTTGATTCTCATGTGTGGCATAACCAGCCTGAATTCTTCTGAAACGACATCACAGACAGACAAAAGCAATTAAGGAGTATATTGACAACTGCTTCCTGTCACAGGTGGTTGGGGAGCTGATGAGTGGAGACGTGCTGCTGGATCTCAGATTTACAAACAAGAAAACAGTAGTTGAACACGTGAAAACTTCGGGCAGCCTTGGCTGTTGCAGTGCTTAGAAGGTGGATCTTCTGAGAAGAGGAAAAAAGATAAAAATGGGGTCACATATCACTGGCCTTCAGATCACACTTTGGACTTTTCAGGAAATGTCTTGTAAGAGCTCAATAGGGTATGGCTTGAGGGTAGGAAGTCTACACAAAGCAAAGTGTATCAGTGGTCCTAGGCCAGTCGTGTAAGATTCAATAAGTGCCAAATCCTGCCCTTGGGTCACAACAACCCAACATGCAACACCACAAGCCTGAAGAAGAGTGGTTGGAAAGATGCCCATTTGAAAAGGACCAGGGACTGTTGGTGGACACATGGCTGCATATGAGCTGGCAGTGCACCCAGGTAGCCAAGAAGGCCAATGTCATCATGGCTTGTATCAGAAATAGTGAGGCCAATAGGACAGAGATTGTCCCCCTGTACTCAGAACTGCTGAGGCCACACCTCGTATACTGTGTTCAGTTTTAGGCCCTTCACTAGAAGAAAGACACTGAGGTGCTGGAGCATGTCCAGGAAAGGGCAGTGGAGCTGGTGAAGAGTCTGGAGCGCAAGTCTTATAAGGAGTGACTGAAGGAACTGTGAGACTGAGGGGACACCTTATCACTCTCTACAACTTGCAACTGCTTGGACCTGGGGGAGTGAGGCTGCAGCACCCTTACCTCTCTTGGACTGTCAGATCTGGCCCAGTACCTTATCCTAACATAGTAATCATGTCTCCCTCAGATTGTAATCTGCATTTCTCAACTGTCAACAGACTTTTTGACAGGCCTTTCATAGTACTCTGAGCTAAGCTTATAAAGCTGTGCCATGTTTGAGGCACATCTTGGATCCACAAAACCTCTCTATGGGAGGCTTGCAGCAGTGGTCACTGAGGCCAGGTGGTAGTGTACTACCTTTTTAACCTTCAGGCTTTTTTTCTTTTTTCTGTCTAGTTGTTGCCTTGGTACTTACATCTTATATTTGATTTTATAGATAAGGCAGACCTATATGCACCAACTTACTTTCAAAGTAATTTCTTTATTGTCTTTCTTTGCAAAAACAACCTACTAATTTATTTGCTCCAAATCATGAACAGAAACCATTACCTAAAGAGATGGGTAGACCTCTGAAAGGTAGTAGTCTGCAGATATTTTAAGAAAAGGAGAAACGGCGATAATGGTGGATATTTTGTTCTACAGTATTACCTGCCCCTACATGCTAAAGTAAAGTTTATTAATTAGTCATATGTATGGCTTTAAATAAGTATTATAAAATTGATTGTGAATGTTTTCAGTTAATTATCCTTAATGCTAATTCATTCACAAGAGAATGCATCATCCACAGGCCATAGTCTGTTTCCCTTACACATGCTGAATAGTCTTTGCACCTTGAGAATTCCTCCTCATTTCAATTCTTACTCTTATGAATAAGGGTGTGATAATCTCTATTAACAGCAAAGAATTTAATACCTGACAGGCAGATACTGTGAACAGATGTGTCATTTGATACATGCCCTATCAAATAAGGACAAAGGCTGTCAGAAATGTGATAATATTTTACACAAGCATCATTTAGTGTAGATGAAAATAATGCAATGATAAAATCCAATCTTCTCTATGTACTTTTTGTGCCATTCCTTTGTGTCTGTTTCCCTTCACATAGGCTTCAAGATAAACCCATTGGGGTTATGTAGGACTTCAGTTTATACTTACAGAGGCATTTGGGAATGTCAGACCAGGGATAAGAGATGCACAATGCATACTGAGACCTCTAAACAGCCTCCAGAATGAAAGTTCCACAATTAAAAATGGATAGTTTTCTGTCTTCATTTATCAATAGTTTCTTTCCGCATATAATTCAGGGAAGGAACACTGGTATTTGGAGTTTACTTTCTGGACCTACTTATAGTCCCAGTTCAGATAAACAGTTGCTCCTAAGACTTGCCTATACCGATTTGACCATAATATATAAAATAGGGGTAGGGAAGATAGAAATCTTTTGGTTTTGAGAAGATATTTTCTATTTTAATCAAGGATCCACATGGGAAACCTTATTTATAATGGACCAAAAGTAAGCAGGTGATTTACCAACAGTCAGTAGAAATGTATTCTGTTTCTATCAGTATCTGTGATAATGGTAGTAGTTATTTCATAGACAGGAGATGGCCTGTCCCAGGAGAGAATCCTCTTTTGCAGAATAGTCACAATGTTGCTAATGCAACTTTTCATACAATGAAATACTATAAAAGAATTTGTTTTCTCATTTTCAAGTAGATATATTTTATGACTAGGGCATAGCAAATCCACATAGAAACACATTTTGCACAGGAAAAGAGATAGTGTCCTCAAGATAGCAGTAAACATAGACACTTAAAAACCTTGTTATAAAAATAAAAAATGCTGAGGATCTTAAAATACAAGGAACTCAGTAAGAAACAACAAAATGATTTGTTATAATAACATGTAAAGTATATACTAGATAAAATGTATGATCTCCAGTTTTAGGGGTTTATATTTCTTTATTGAATATCAACTATTTTGTGTTGACACATAAATATTTTCAGGGAAATGTATATAATCTTTTTTAAAATTTTGGTTATGGGATTATTTTTGCATTATAAACTCAGTACAGTAACTCCCTTGGAATGTAGTTTCAAGTGCAGGTTGGCAAAAAGTGAAAACTACATCCAGTTAATACATGACTAAGGATGGATTTCTCATAAACAACTTTGTTGCCATTGATATTTTGAAAGCAACTGTAATATTTTTTAAAAATGTATACATTTATCATATTATCAAATGTTACATTTGTTTTAAAAATACATTTACCTTGTTTATTTCTAAGTAGCAATATCTTCCATTTCATTATGATCTTATTACGAATGTAATGGAAGTAAAATTTTATTTAAAATATTGGTAAATATGTACAACCTCAAGAAATATCTTCATTTATTACAGCAATGTTTTTGTAAATGCGGAAATGTAATCTTAGTATTTTTGTAATTTCTCCTTCCCACCAGACTTGAAAATACCTATGGCCAGCTTTCCAAAGCCAAAATGCTTATTATGGCACTGAATTTTCTTGATCTATGGCTCTTTCCTTCTGTTTTGTCTGTGACGTCCCATCCCCATCGTCCCCACCTGCCCAAGGCCTAGTTTAGTTTCAAGTGCTTTTTGAATAAAAAATTGATCCACCTGAAACATCACACATTAGAGAAGAGAGAGTTAATCTGGAAGGCTTGAATTTTCTGTGGTTTATGCCTCCATAAACATAAAAACAGCTTCATAAAAATCACTGAACTGTTTAATTTGAAAAAGCCTTTAAACAAATAGAAGTATTTATACTGACAGAGTCTATTCAATGCTTGCAAAGGCACTGTCTGTGTGCACTGCACAGGCACATATTGTCACACTATAATGGACCAGGCTTATTATTTCAACCATCTTCAATGACAAGATTTAATATAAAGGACAGCCATGTGCACACAAACGCAGCAAACAACAGAACAAAAAAAAGATTCACTTATTTCACTTCAGAACATGCATGCATCATGCTGTACTGCAGAAGGCAACTAAAGTAGCTGAGGCAACATTTTAGTCAAGACTGCCTACCAGATATTCCTCCCCTGGATCTCCCTTCTTGGGCATCCTATTGATCTTTTCATAGTTAACTAATTAGTTTAGAAGCATTTCGTTTTATGTTTGTTTTCCTAGGAAAGCCTGCACCGTCATCCAATCTAGGAGGCCAGCTCTTCATTACATGTGAAATTAGATACTCAGTTAATGAAGCTTTATCTCTTATTTGATGACTGACAGTAAATCTGTGGTATGTTCTCTGCCTGAATCCCTTAATAGGTTTACAGAGAGTTAACTCTGACTTTGGTTTTCCATTAACAGCAAGACTTTGCTGGTTGGACTGTTCTGTTTGTTTAATTATTTAGTGGCTCAGTAGCACAGACAGCTTCTACAAAAGCCAAATGATCATACACAGCAACAAATGAACACCATAATCTTAACAAGATTATCATAATAAAGAGTCATCGGAGAAATTAAAATTATCTGCTTTAATTATGAAATTATAAGCCCATTAACTCCTCTGCATGAAAAGCAGGAATTGGGGAATAGCAAAGAAGAACCCAGAGATGGATCTTATAAAGTTGATAGCAAATTAAAGAGGGGGGGAAAGAAATTTGCTGGTGGGCTCAGATATTGCAGGTTATTTATTTTGCAACATATGTTTCCTATAGATTAGGCTGTTCAAAATGAGGCCATGAGAACTGTTGGTTTTTTCCTTGTCTTGCATGTTTTTTGCCTTTTTTCAACCAGACTGTGTTTACTAGCCTAAGACGAGCTCAGTTGAAAGCTACAAACTTAAAAGCACACCCTTACTTAAATATACCTAAAGCTGTGAATTAATTATTCCCTAAATAAGTTATTAGAACAATATTGCCACTAATTTGTTATTTATGGCTACTTGTTGAAAAGTTTGTAACAACGAAAGTACTGAACTGACATTTCTAAAGACATTAACATGAAAATGAGCTGAATTTAAAGAGAAAAAATATTCAATGGGTAAGATTTTACCAAAGTAGTCTTCAATAATGCATATGCTAGCCACTCTTTTTTTTTACTTCTACTGTACACATGTAATATTCATAACTACTTAATTTTTTCTATACTAGTTTGCATGCTAAATAAACTAAAAAACCCTCAACAAAAGGTCTCCTCAAAGTATTTTATACTTTAGGAAAATACAGTATCGTTCTTATCTCATAATGAGAATTTGTCTTATAAAGGATTCAGGTAATAGACTTTATAGTAACAGATATTGTCCCTTAATTTTAAATGTAACATTCTCTATAACTTTACTAAGTTAAACTTTTGAATATTAGGTAATTAAATGTGAGGGATATAATTCCACTTTTATATAGCCAAAATATTTCATTGACAGAGTAACACATAAAGACTGTCATCGTAGAAATTATTATTGAAATCAGGTACGATATATTTATTCTTGAATAACTGACTTTGTTTCTGTAGAGACTGATACTAGCCATGAGATCAAGTTGTAACATAAAGTGAAGATAAATGATAAATTACCAGAGTTTGTTTTGGAGTATTCATTAACCTGAGGCAAAAAAAAAAAAAAAAAAAAAAAGAAAGCCTACTTACAAAGCTTTTAGTAGTCCATTATCCAAAACATGTAACCAAATTCTTCCTAATCCAGAAGAACATTAGTATAATTTCGAAAAATTCACATTACTCACAAGAAATTGCCCCTTTTCTTGTGCATGGGTTGAGTTCTATGGGTTTTTGCCTGCTTGTTCCCAAGAACCAGGATTTACTGGATGACAATCAGCATGTTGGCAGCTATTTTACTGCTAAAAATCCTTTTTGAAGAGCGAGTAAAAATGTTGCTAAGTGCTGTTTTTCAGGATTTTTCTCTGGTGTTGTATACTTCTCAGATAGATCTAATATAGAGGTATTGTTCTGAAAATCCTCAACTGTCTTTGACAGCTCTGTAAAGATTTTCCTAGGTCAGAGTATTACAAACATGCTAGACTTATATTCACTGCTATTTTGCAATAGTGCAGTTTCTACAAGTGTGTTTTTATGAGTATCTGCAGAGGAGGTTCCATCATTACCAATATAACCACTTGATAAAACTATGAACACTTAACTTTATCAGTCTACTACATCAATTCTAAAGAAAAGTCATTAATCTCAGCTGAAGCTAAAAACATTTTCTTTGTAGGTTCTAACTTTGTTTCTTTGTTCCAATGATATGACAACACAAAGATCCAGTAACATAGGCAGAATGCTGTGAAGACTACTTGGTATATTCTAGGTTACTTTGTCTATATTGCTCTTATTTTAATACATGTTGATAGTCTATAAATTCTGTACAAGACAAAGGGAAATCTGACATATGGTTCTCACCAGTACTTGAGGATTTATTTCTAACTTGTGTTTTATAATGAAGGTGACATCTACTTTTGATGGGTTTCACAAGGAAGCCTATGGAAAGAAAATGCTAAATAGCTATATTTTTGTGAGTTCCCACCCTCACTCTTCAGTCCAATGAAGTAGGCATGACTCTAAGACCTATATGAATTTGGTAGAGAAGTTTCATGCTGCACTCAGGTAATTTTAAGATGGGACTTTCTATCATTCCAGGAGGCATATCCTAATTCACTGAGACAAAAATATCCTGGGGATCCTTTGAGAATTTTCTCACATCATCCCAGGCTTTTGAATACAGTAGTCTACCACCTGCTCTACCATCTAGACCGTATGTCACCAATTTCATACAATACTATGATCTGTCAAAGACCTTATTGATGTCTTCAAAGCGATATCAACTGCTGTCTCCATAGGCAGGTGTCTCATGATAGAGGGCAATCAGGTTATTTTGGTGTCATTTGAACTTGGTAAATCCATACTGACCTGTTCCTAAACACCTTCTAAGAAGGTTTTTTTGAAATGGTTTCCAAGAGGATTTGCACTGGTGAGGCTGCACCTCAGATGCTGTGTTCACTTTTGGCCCTTCACTACAAGAAAGCAAGAAAGACAGTGAGATGCTGGAGCACATCCACAGTGAGATGCTGGAGCACATCCAAAGAAGGGAGATGGAGTGCGTGAAGGGTCTAGAGCACAAGTCTTCTGGGGAATGGTTGAGGAAGACAGGATTGTTTAGCCTGGAGAAAAGGAGGCTCAAGGGGACCTTATTGTTCTCTACAACTTCCTGAAAGAAGGCAGTAGTCAATGGGGGGTCAATCTTTTCTTCCGAGTAACAAGTGATAGAACAAGAGGAAATGGCCTCAAAGTTCAGATTGAATATTAGGGAAAAAATCTTCACCAAAAGGATTTTTAAGCATTGAAAGTGATGGAGTCACCATACTTAGGGGCATTTAAAAGACCTGTAAATGCTTAGAGACATGTTTGAGTGGTGGACTTGATAGTTATGGTTGAACTTGATGTTCTTAATGGTCTTTTCCAAATTAAATGATTCTATGATTCTATAATATTCCTAGGAATCAAAGTTTGGCTGACAGCCTATAGTCCCTCAGATCCTCCTACTTGCCTGCCTTGAAGGTGATAGCAACAGCTAGATTTTTTCCTGTCGTGAGACCTTTCAAAGATCACAGATGCTATAAAATTTGAGAGGGTTCAACACAAGTCTGTTGAGATGACTGGGATCTAGAGCACATGAAGTACGAGTAAAGGTTGAATTATTTAACTTCTTTAGTCTGACAAGGACAGGGACAAATTAAAAACTCCCTAAAAACATTAGACCAGTGTTGCAGAGACCATGTAACCAGACTCTTCTCAGTAGCAGAGCATGTGAAAAAAGGCAAAGGTCAGTTGTGTCTTGGGCAATTCAGACTGGACATGAGGAAAAAAATCAGTAGATTAAGACATCAAAAAGAATGAAAAAAGTGATGGGATCTCCTTCCTTGGAGAAATTCAAGATCTTGCTAATCAAAAGCCACAGCTGACACGAGCTAGTCCAGAATATACTTGGTGTGGCAGGAGCAGATTTTCCTTCAGAGACACTTTCAACCATTTTGGTTTAATTTTTGTAAGTTTCAATTGCTGATTCTTAGTGATACGTATCATTCTTTTTTTGGCCATAATTTATGGCCAAATGAAAAGTATGTTTGTCTTAGATGTATTTGTATGCACTTAGATTATGTAACTCAGTTTCAAGAGATTGGAGAGAAAATTGTTGGTGCAATGATTAGGGTGTATACCTGGAAAATAAGTCTAATCTTCTCCTCAGGCACAAATCCATGCATTTCCTTTTCTCAAGCAAGTATCCTTGGGTTACACAATGTAGAGCTCATGTAGGTGAATACATTGAACATTCTTATTTTTTTAAGAATCTCAGGGAAAGACACTGACTTATAGCTGAAGCAGGCTTGTAGTGTCAGTCATTATAGTGCTTAATACGGTTACCAGAAAGAGAGAGAGACTGAGCCATGTGGACCTGATTATCCTTTTCAGGTCCTGAAAGGTATTACATATCCAGGTACAGTTTATTCATGAGTTTTTAGTTGAATGAAAAGCACTTTTGGAAAAACACACATACTGTAAAGATTTGCAGCATTCTGATAGGTTGTGGTCCATCTTTTTTTAGTTGTTGTTTTCTCTTTTTTTCCTCTCTGTTCTATCAATATTTATTTTTTTCCATTCTTTTTATATCTATAGATTGCTTTTAATTCTGCTTCCTTCAGCATCACCTACCAACTATTAATAACATTTTAACCTCTGGATTAATTTTCCTGTAATGTTAGTCAAATACTGTGTAGTTTAGGAATTCTCAACTTCAATTGTTTTCAGCAGTACTTTGACTACCCTTTTTCTAAACCTGGAGAGGCCTTCAAGCTCACAAGACATAAAGAGGGAGCCCTCCTCTCCCCTCCCCTCCTCTCCTCCTCTTCTTTCCTCTCCTCTCTTCCCCTCCTCTCCTCCTAGTCAGACCCTCTGTAAAATTAGTATACCCTCTAGATGCTACAACAAATTTAAGACATTTTATAAATAAAATAGGTACCGGAAAGTTGATGAACAGCAAGCCTAAGAGACTTTGACAACTGTAACTGTAAGAAGTAAATGCAAGTACTGTGAAAAACAAATACAGATAGCATGACAGAAACCAAATAGGGAGGTAAGTGCCAAGTACATTCCCTGACCTGCCATAAATAGTGATTATATCACAATGATCAAAAGACAAACTGGCAAACATAAGAAACAATGCAACATTGAAGGAAACAAAGCAAATGATCCTGATACAAACTCAAGAACCAGACCTTGGTTTCAGAGCAAATTGTAGCAATAGCAGAAGTAGCAGCTGTATTACATAAAAGTGTTCTTGCCAGTAGCAAGGATAGTGGTTTACATAGCACAAAAGTGGGAGATTAAAAGAAAATGAAATACAATATCCTTCAAAACTTTGGCTACAGAAGTGTGAGGGAATAATAAGGTAAAGAAATGTGTGACTCATAACAGCAAAAGACATATAAGAGGTGTGACTATGACTGCTTCCTTAGAATATTGCCTTGCCAATGATGACATTTTTAGTCTACAGCAACTAGATACAACTAATTAATTTTGTTATAGTAGTGGAATGTTATCTGAGCTTTCAAACAATCCATCATTATTCATTCAAAAAAATCCATTACGAACCAGGATTACAAACAAGAAATTATGTTTGTCTTCCAACTCAAAATATTCTGCGAATCTGTGTGATTTATAGCAACTCATAAAATTTATAACATCTCCAGTACAAGAAAATCTGGATTGCTTCTTTTAGGTTTCCAACTAAAAGTCTGAGCATCAGTAGAATGATTCAAACAGACTGTGTAAAGTGTTTGCACTACTCATATAATTGATGAAAAGAGATAAACAGTTTTATGGAAGAAAATAGAAAACTTGTAGGAATATAGGCACTTGCTTAAATATAAGCACTTGCTTAAAGCTAACAAAAGGAAACCCTGGCTATGATAGCATGTCTGAATTGTTGCTACTCTACAGCCTAGGCTCATGGGTCCACTTAGGATATAAAATGTGTTATATTTCTCTAAGAGTATATAAGCTTCATTATTTTTATAACAGAGGAATTAAAGGAGACCAGATTTTGCATAAAAACTTTGTAGTGAGACTACTCATAAACACAATTAGAGAACTAGTTTTCAACTCTTTCCCCAGACCGAGACTGGTAAGACACGGTCTTACATGTCTACATCCTGAAAGACTTCTCTACTTCTCCAGGATCTGAGGACATTCACAGTCTTCATGTTTCCTGCCCAGGCTCCCTTGAGGTCTTCCTCCACCCTGCCAGTAGTCCAGAACTTCCTTCTAGGTTGTCAACTTCCAGCCTAGGTTATCAGTCTCTACCCCAGAAAAGCTGTACAAGTGCCAGACTCCATCTCAGTACAACCGCTGGCTCCACCTCTTGCACTGCTTGCTGGATGGACCTTAGATGTATCTCATAGACTTGTTTCTGGCCCTCACTCTTTTTATTTATGGCTGAGAACTCAGGGTGGATTTTTTCCCTGGTACACCAGTTACTGTGGTCAATGGACGTTGTTGTCAGCCCTTGACTCTGCTAGCTGTGTTGAGATCCTGTGGGACTGTGGCCCATTATTAGAAGTACTTTTTGCACTGGAGTTACTGTTGATTCAGCTTATTCCTAGATCAGACCCATTTTTGCTACTCCTTGACAACTAGTTATGTAGATGAGTTTGAAAAATGAGTAATCTGTATTTTCTTGTGAAATTGATGTGTGTGGCTTCCTGTTAAATTTTCACATTCTTTCACAGCAGGAGTTGGAACTGACCACTCTCTGCATGGAGCACATACTACTTTTTACCTTGTCTTCAGTCTAAAGACAACTCCCCAGTTTTCTTCAAGAGAAACTGCAACACAGTCAACAGCTCAACATGCACCAGTATCTATCTAAAGACAAATAATCTTACCTCTGTGTTGCATGGGATACATCTACACAACTCTTAGGTGGACGAAAGACTGAATGATAAAATTAGGTACATGTTTACTCTTCTTGTTCCTTCTTGAGCAAAGTGGATGAATCATGCCTTTTGAATGTAGATTTGCTTTGAACCATTATGGTGGATTTATGGACAAGAGACACAACTATTATTTTTAATGTGTTTGTTTGTTTGTTTCTTTGTTTTTACCCTTCATTGTGCCTGCAATGTCGTGAACACGGTGATGCAGCCTTGAGGGGCTTCAAGCAGTTTTTACAGCATGAGAAGAAAGATGTCTTATATGTCTTGGGATCTGGAGTTAGATAATAGAAGTTGTAGTGCTGGATGAGATAGATCTGACAATTGTAAATGTAGAGGAAATTAATTTCCTATAGTATAATTCATGTCAACTTTTCTAAGGGATCTCTAGATTTAGCTGCCTTGAAATTCATACCACTATTTTTTTTCCACTGTAAAAAAAGCCCAAATAAAACAGTCCTGTAGAAAATTATCATTCATGCAGAATGCAATAAGAATATACACACTTATAAGGTAGACAAACACAAGACCAGTGCTCAGGTAAATGGGTTCCTTCACAGTGAAGAGATATCCTTTACATTATGCAACAGATATGGTTTAGAGATGCAGGGACAGGACACAGAGTTCAGAGGAGTGCTGTGTAAGGTGGTTGAGGCTACTTTATCTCAGCAGTGGGTTGCCTGAGTGGACTTAAGTGATTCTGTGTTTGTTGGTGAAACAAATGATGACTTTCTCTACTCGAGATTAGAAAGATGCATTAAATAGCAAACAGCTCCCAAATGAATTACACATGAAAGGATTATTTCTCCAAACTGATATGTACTTTAAATGCCTTTACCCTAAGGTAAACACCTTTATAGCCTAACTTTTATAGTCACGGAAGGCAAATAGATATTTTTAGGTACTTGGTCTTATCCCTACTTTTGGAGAAGACAAATACTGTCTTGAAAACATCTAATTCTTTCTATCACTACAAAAAAGACTAGAGGGATCACATGGGCTGCAGATACTGATTTGTAATATGGATCCCATCATATTTCTGAAGTTTGGTAAGACCCTAAACTTAATGACTTAACACAAAATTGTTATTAGTGATGACCGCATGTCAGAAATAATAACTTTCGTGGTCTATACAGTTAGTCAGCAAATTCTCCTCTCCTGTTGTAAGTCTATCTAGCAAAGCAATTTCTTAACAAATTTTCCAAACTTCTATGCAAAAGTCACACAGCCTTGTATTTCCGAAAATTTCTTTTGTGCCACAAGCATTTTTCTCAAATTTCATATGTAATAGAGACCAACATAATACATATGTACATCCTTGATATCTCCATTTCTAGCCTTTTTAGTATTAATCCCCATTTTATACCTTGAATTGAGTTAATCTATTCACTTTATCAATGAAGTGTAAATTGTTCAGACACTAAATTCAAGGTGTAATTTGCCATTTTCCTTTCTTAAAGACCATATCTTTCTGGTAAATAGGGCAAACTATTTCATTTAAAAAAATATAGAATAGAAATAGATACAAATTGTCATTGTGTGTGTAGAGCCATAAGACAGCTTTGGTGAATGTAGATTACACTTCTTGATGCCTTTAAGAGTTAGCAATCCTAAATGAAGAGGGAAACTTCTAAGTTCCATAATAAGTAGCAAATATGTGTTATCTGTTCCCTTCTCTCTTTCTTTTCACAAATAATGAAACATACTATAGTGACTTCTGAATTGAAATGACTGTTACTTTCAATGACAGCAAAATTGCTACAGGGTTTACTAGAAACTGCAGTTTTCAGCTTCTTAATAATTTTTAATTACATGACTTATTCTGCTTACTGATTGGAAAAGTAGACATTAAGAAACTGATTCTCATTTATGCTCAGGCTTCTTTAGTTAGTTTTGGTTATACAAAAGGAAGGAGTTTCCTAAAGCCCCACCCAAATCTTCATTGAACTACTGCTTCTATTACAATTTTCTTATATATTCAGTTTGAATATACATTTACATATTTGATATCAATCTTAGCTTTTTTGTTAATTAACATAATTAGTATATAATTAGAAAATCCAAAGAAATACTGAGATACTATGAACATCTAAGAAAAACTCTACTTGAAACTGGCTAGCCTGTGATTTTTAAGTAACACATTGATTATTAATACTTCTTAAAGTCTTATTCGATAGAGGAATTTTTTTAAGTTAACCCATAAGTCCAACAGAAAAATATAAATTGGTCAAGATTTAACAGTTAAACAAGAAAAAACTGGTTCAAATCAGGACAACATATTCATTTGTAATAAGTTTTTGCATGGAAATATATTTTTACATCCTTCTAGGTGTAAAACTGTTGTTCTAACGACCTGACACCTCAATAAAATATTCTGTAATGCTATACATTAAGCCGAAAGCAAAGTTTATTTATTAGCTGGGCAAACATATGTTGTCAACGGAAATTCCCTAATCTCTATTTAGTACCTCCAAAAGGATTAAAATATTAATAACAGCTATTCAAAGTGATAACAAAGAAATTAAGGACATATTGTAAACAAGCAGTTTTCTGAGTTGGAAAAGGGTCATATTTTAGGATCTATGTACATTTTTTTCCTTGTTTCTATTTATAGCATTCTGAGAAGCTACAATACCTTTTCTACTTGTACAACCTCAGAAACAGATAATTACATTCCTATTATACACATATTTAGCTCAGATGTGTGTCTTTTTTTTTCCTAGTCCTAAGTTCTGTGTACAGAAGAGGAAGAAAGTCATTAGTATGGGGATGGAAACTTCCCATTTAATAAACATATAAGGGGAAAATAACGGCAGACATATCTGACTATGTATAGATTACAATGGAAGATGTGACAGTGCACCTTTGAAACATGATTATATATTTACATAGAGTACAGCACAGCTTCTGTCTCACCTGCGTGTTGTCCCCTTTACATAAAACCTAAGACATCCTCTGGTGTAGGAATGCGGAGGTCAGTGCTTGAATAAAGACCTCCACAACTTTTCTGGGTGCAGCTGGTAAGGTGATTTTATTATAAAAGTAGCAGGGCAACCGAATGGCTTAAAGGGAGGAACAAAAGGGCACAAAAAGAGCACTGCACAAAATGGGCCCAGCCTTAAATAACACGGGTAAGGAAGGCACTAGAACAGAAGGTGGGGTTTAGGCGGAGCATGCAAATTACAACCAATCATAGGAGACAGGGGCTGAACATAATCATATATGGTATTGCGTCAAATATCAACCAATGAAAGGACAGAATATACATACATTATAAGTACAATACAATACAATACAACAACATATATGTAAAATCTACGATTTCCTTATTAATTACACATTTTTAGACCGCCACATAGGAAGATGGGTCTGATTTTCACAAAAGGGACATTTCAGTTTCCACATTGATATGGTTTGAAGCTGGCTCCCTGCCAAGTCTCCAAACCTTACCACAAGAAGTCCCCCCGCCCCAAACCTCAGGGAGAAGAGGGAAAAAAACAACCAAGAAAACCGAAACGAGAGAGAGAGCTAAAGCAATATATATAAATATATTTACACTTATATTACAGTTATATACAATTGAAACATATATACAATTTCACAAAGAAAAGGGAAAGGGAAGGGGGAAGGGAAAAAAGGAACAAAACCAAAATAAAATATATATATATCCCGATCAATAGCCCAAGATCTAGTAACTAAAAGAATTAGCAAAGAATATCTTACTACTCTCCTTGGGACAACAGAAAGTCACTCTGGAACGATCACCGGCAACCTCCGTCTCCCAAGGTTGGCAAGGCCTTACCAGACCTCGCTCCCTAACACGGCAGACTCAACAGCAGGGAAACTTGCACCTCCAAAGCCACCGGAAGGAAAAAGAGAGAGCGAAGGCCTCTCCTCCTTTCTTCTTATACCCCGGCTTACGTAAAAATCGTAGGGAATACTGGGTAAATCTGGGCACTTCCTTGGCTACAAACTGGTCACCAAGGAAGGACTAGACCAAACTACCACATATATGCATCATGGCTTCTCTGGACATAAGATAAGAGAGCAAAAGACAATCCTCTTCCTCCTTCTGAACGACAGAAACAAATTTCCTTTCTTGTAGCTTTTACTTCATTTCCATCTTGACTAAAATGAATGCATATATCTGTGAACATAAGGCAGTAGATGGTGAGGACAGGAGGATTTTATCCAGAAATCAAAATTATGAGTGTCATATTATTTAACAAAATGCAAAGGAAGCCCCAGAAAACAGAGCAAGATAAGGATATAAGTACACCTTAGAAATAGATAGTAGAGACAAAAGGATCTCAAGACATCTATTTTGCAACATTAACTTCAATCTATGCTCCTACAAGCCACCGAGGAACTGAAAAGCTGAAATTCATCCTTCTGTGATAGATATCCTATTATACTTCATATTAGCTTGCCGTTTCTGAAGTTCACATCAACATAAATCAGAGGGGAAACACTACATGGTAGCAATTTTCTGTCAGGATTTTTAGGTATTTTATATGCTGTGTGAATCTGCTTAGAGAGTTGGAATGTTAGAATAAATCCTGGTGGACAGGGTTCAGTGGTTACAAAGCAGGTGAGGTAGCCACAGGTGCATGGTAAATGTAATTTGTCACATTGTTCAGCAGTTTAACACATGAGTAGTTTCACACCATATGTAGTACAAATGCAGACATATACAAACCACTAACTTGTGCCAGCCTAGCCATTAATGCAATCTCTCTACATGAATATGAATCTCTAATCTTATTTTACTTAATATACAGAAATATTTAAATAAATCTAGACAAAAATTAATATATAGAAAACAATGTGCAGAGAGGGATAGGCAGCAAATTTACTTAAGAAGAAAATATATCCATCACCTACAGGTGCAGAAGATCATTCATCTTGTCTATAATGAATACAAATGTACTACTGTATGAATGGAAGAATAGTTATCTATATTGTTCTTATAATAATAAAATAAGTAAGATCACTATCAGTTTTTAACTCGGAGGTCTATTCAAGTAAAATAACACTGTGAACATCATTGAAGTTTCCTCCTTTCAATAGGATAATTTTAAGCTTTATATATGGCTTAACTACTAATATCTTTATCTTTCTGTAAGCATAGTCTTGTAATCATATCAAATGCACACTTCATCTCCCTGTTTAAGCTTATAAGCATAGTGTTGTATAACCTCTTGAAAATATTCAGAATTCACAAAAAAGATTCAAAAATTTAGTCTGTAACTCAGGAAAAAATGACACCAACATTTTGGTTCAATTCTTCTGGTGTGATAAAATCCTAATATATCTTTCTGCTCTCAACTGCTGATTTAATTTCTTTCCAGAACTGACCTCATATGCAGTCTACATTTCTAGAAAAGAGGAATATTTTTCAGAATAGTATTTGATTTTCCTGGAACTTTCTGACAATCAAAGTTATTTATGGAGAAAAAGAAGGTACACCCTCATAACTGCAGCACTTTTTAGGATAGTTCTGAAATTGTTGATTTGACCAGTGCTTCCTGATGAAAACAGGAGAAAAGTAGATTGTGTAATGTTTTGTTTCCTGTATGATCTTGACATATAGTTTGAAAATCAAAATGTATGTCATTAAAAGCTACCTGAAAATGGTATTTTTATGCAGGAGAATGTAAATAATAGATATTAATTCATAATGAAAGACTGAGTTTGCTTCACACTGTCAGTGTTGGAAGATTGCAAGACAGTTATTCTAACTTAATTATTATTAGGTGGTGATAGAACAGAAGTTTTGACTTTTGTAACAATATCATTGTTATTAGAAATTAAAAAATGACAAGCCTATGTACCTATGTATTTTCATTTTCCTAAAAATGGCACGGCTTACTAAAAAGGCAACTTTTAATGCACTTTATGAGTTGCATGTGCACCTGTTTAATTAGACAGAGATCCTCTAATCTGAGTTCTTTTCATGTTGCTTGGTGAGTAAATTCATTAAGGAAGTACAAATTAAGCTGAATACGTTTAATGAGGTATGTTAATATGCAGTGATTCTAAACTGCCACAGGGTGGTAGGAGATGCACTTTCCACAACATTTATCTAATTTGCAGAACTAAATGCTTTGCTACACTTCCACACAAATTAAATCCCATATTGGAACATTTATTAGTCTTATAGCTCAAAAAGTGTAAACATAAGTCAAAAGACAGAATTACATCTTTTACACCATCACAGAGATGGTGTAAGAGAACCACTTTAAACATTTCTAACAGATGTTTAAGCTTGTTTTCTAGTATCATAAACAGGAGATTTTGTTTGTTACCCTATATTCTTATATGTTATCTGAATGCTGTGAGTTACATCATAGATAACCTTTAATGTTGGTCCTAAGGAGACATTTCTATTATATTAAAATACACTCAATATATATAGGAAATAAAAAATACAATTCTATGTTCTTCATTCCTATGTCAATAGTATCTGAAGGACTCTCTAAATTTAGATCTCTCCTGTACTTTGACATCTAAAAATGTTTAAGAATCTGAGACTGTACAGAATTTAAAATTTTAGTACAAAGTTCTATATGTTTTTTACATTCATAATTCCATTTCCATCATCATTAATTCTGAACATGCCTATAATTTTGGACATGTATTAGTAAATATTTATACTTAGGGGTCCTCTAGTTAAGTAATCCTAGTTAGAAGACCATATGTAGTTGCTATACTAGGGTAAAAATAAGTCTATCTTTACACCTAGACCTACACTTTATTGTGTATTCAATTCTTTTGCTTGAAAGTTAACTAGCAAGATGGGGTTTTTTTGCAATCACAGCTGTTCAAAGACAATATTCTAGTTGAAAAAAAATTAAAAATGGAGAAAATATAACCACTCAAACGGTAAAAAGGAAAAAAAAAGAAAGAAAAGTTTACATCTGAGAATACCTTAAAGAAAAAAAGAGAGAGAAAGAAAAGAGTCTGACCTTGTTCGATCATTATATACATGTGCTACTCAGCTTTAAAATTCAGAAAATCTTTTAGATAATCTACATTCACCTGAAAGACAGAAGATTCAAGTGTTCAAAGAATGTGTTATGCAGAGGCTGTCAACAAGTGCTCAGTGAAGTATTCTTTTGTCTGATATGTTCAAAGCAAGAGTTTAGAAAAGGAAATTACATAAGCCATTGCACATAAATCCTGGTAGATAAGGAAAATGTTTAGCATGCTGAACCAGATCACTGGTTTTCAGTGACTGATAGCACAGTTACGATCACTTAAATTATAATCTGACAATATTGGAAGGTTCCATTTAGCATGTCCATGATAAAAAGAAAAAGTACTATACAATTTTAGGATATAAAAAAATATTATACTTAGATGTACAGCTCACTGCAGATCAAACAATGTTAAAAAACCCAATGACCACCGTCATCGAGCATGATAGAAAACGAAAAATCTCTGAAAACACCCCTTTTATAAAATTTTATAATTCTCTGGGGATGAGATGAATTAATTTCTTGAGATATTTCTCTTTTCATTGTTCATGGAAACTGTCACTAAATTGCTCAGAAGTCTGGTCTTTACATAGCTTAAATTAGATGATATTAAATTTGCCTATTATATACAGCTAAATTAAAATAAAAGGCAGTGTATAATTCAGCCCAGCTCATGATAAGCACATTGTGGTTCTTGTTCTGATAGGAAACAATTTGGAAAATTTCACAAATGTGAAGTCCAACAATATCCTTCTGCATTGGCTGAACACTGAAAATTATTTTTCAACGACATAAATAACAAAAAAAAGTTTGGCCTTGTTTTATATTTGAAAATAAAAATGGTATATAATTACTATTTTTATTACAATTAAAAAAATAATAATAGTCCATATCTTTAGTTTCATTCAGGTTGTGGCATGTCAATGTTGTGCATTGTTTACAATAATTAGGCATTTTCTTGTTGTTTATTAGACATTAACCTCATAATTCTATACTATATCTTTAATCAAGCATACATTTTATGATGCCTTTGGCTCAAACATTGCAGTATGGATTTTTACAAATCTAAAAAAATATATTTATACTGGCTTATATATTCTCTAAGTGCCTCTAATTAGTTCAAGAGACAGGTTTTTATCAGATCAGTTTCTGAGTTCATGCAAGTGATCTCAGCAGAAAGGAAAATTAAACCAATAAGAAAGTAAATCTTGAATCTCAAGAACTGTGAAGGATTTGCATGAAATTTAAAATCCTAGTAAATTGTTTCTTTAATCTAAATTAGAACCTTCTGGATTCAAATCAGTTTTCAAATTATTTATGTCAGAAGATGCCAATGACTTGCTTTTAGTCTCTTGTGGATCTTTTTTGGTAAGAAAGATTTTTTTTTAAACTCAGAAGTTGACATTCCTGTATAACATTAAATTTGAAATGTTTAAAAATATCTCAAACTGTTACAATGAACAATAGACAATTTCAAATGTCAAATCTGTCATTTATGGAATAGAGCTTCTAGCCAATCTATCTCTTATAAAAATGTGCAAAATTTTTGGTTTTGGTTTTTTTCTGTTTTAAAAAAAAACAACTTGTTTCACATAAATTCAAAGTTTTAACAAAACTGAAAATTCAAGGCAAATTATATGCTTTTAAGTTATCATCTTCTCAGTATATTTTTAAGTTCCTTCCTTGTTTTCTATTTTCAAAAGATAGTCTCCGTATTTTCTTACATGCAGTATTTCTGCATTTATACACATATATCTAACTAACATAACATTTTTGAATATCAAAGTACTCTGGGAAATATAAGTTTTCCAGGAAATCTACCTCAGACACCATTATTATTGTTTCTTGTTCCTTCAATAACTTATCATCAAGGAAATCCATGGTACAATAAAAAGATAAATACATTTCCTGCAAAAATTGTAAGAGAAGATTCCCACAATATATGGCATTTAAAACATTAAATGTTGGTTCACTTTATTGTAGTGTGGAAAGCAAAGGATAGCATTGGAAGTGCAACTCAATTCTGTCCAGAATTTGTCTTAAATCAAGGCTCACAACTATCATTCATGTAAATGCCTGCTATATGGTGCACTTCAATCCTAAAAAAATCTAATTTGCTGGTGAAAAGGTGGACTTGAACTTTTAGTATTTTCATGTGAATGCCAACTGTAGCTTCTATCAGCAATGACTAAGAGAAATCAAAGGAAATTATATAGGTCTTAAAGGCTTCCAACTGGGTAAATAGTATGAACTTTAAAGAATTTGGAAACTCTGTGGGAAAGCTGACAGCAGTTTTTGGTACATCAAGTGCTGATGCTCTGTATATGTGAGAAAAAATTAGACGAAAGAAAGATTGTTACTATAGAGGTAACTGCAAATACTCAGTTGAGATTATTTTAGCTTGGAAATGTTTCTGGCCTGTGTTACACATGGAATGCCCAGTTCCAGCTCATACCTTTGAGATAAAAGGTATTCTCCTATCTCACTACTTTCCAGATATTTAGATTAGCACTGAAGAAAAAAAAAATTAGCATTTCCCAAGATATATGCTACGGTGATTTTGGAAAATCCAACTCTCTTGTTTCTCTTAGTCCTATTTGTTCAGAAGTAGTTAACCGCTACTAAAATAATTTTCTTCCTCCTGCCAGAATGTAAAATACTAAGGTAATTCTCAGTGGGAAATAAATATCTTTTTTCTTCTATATTTCAAAAATAGGAAAAAAAACCCAATCAGGGTTCTCCTAAAAGCTTTTGTTTTCAGAAGATGATGAAGCTTCTGAATTGTGCAGGATACCAGTGAAGTCAAAGCATGTGCAAATGTTAGATGTCAATGGGACTATGCTCTCACTAAGAATCTGTCCTACCATAGCATTACCAAACTCTCTGCTAGGAGGCCTTGCTCTACGAAATGCCAGTCTGATTGATGTTTGCGCTTCAGTTTCTAGGTCCTCACGTACATTGAGTCCATGGTATTTTGAGAGAAAAAGAAAAAAATCAAGATGTATCATTCTGTGTATTCGTACGTGTCAAGAGACACAGTTGTTGCTGCTGTTAACTCATTTTTCTTGTCACAAGGCCCACTGTTGCAGCATTGTTTGGATGTGAAAGGAATTGTGATTCATCTGCAAACCTAGCTATAGAATGAATAAAACAAATTCTGTATTACAAAAGTATAGTAGATCATTACTTGTACATTTTGATCTTAACTGTAGATTTAAACTGTGATACTTTGGACTAACTAACATATATAAGTGATAATTAAATGCCAGTCTTGTCCTTGCATGCTATTGAATGCTTTTTTATGCAGTGTGTTGTCGAGAAAACAGGAGTTAATTTTAAGGAACTTATATTGTTTTTCCTTTCCCAAACAAACATTTGGCTTCTGGAGGCCAACCTACAAGAATCTGATCTTTGTTTTGTATTGCAGATAATTTCACTTGTTTGGATGTCTTTTCCCTATGGATTGTATTCTTCAATATTCTAATATATTTAGGACTGTTCAGAGAGAGTTCCTGACCAAGATCCTGAGTCATTATATTAGCCTTATTTTTAGGTGGATTTAGTTTCTGTTTTTGTGTGAGACTGTCTGTAATTCCCTCTTCACAGAAATTTAACCTTTAACAGAGCACAGATGCAGAGCATCTCTACTGAGCTTCATTTAATAGAGGGAAAATATAATGTTGAAAAGTTCTTTCTGTTATCAAATCAGTTTGCTCTTTTTGGAGTCTGATTTATTTTCTGGTAATCCCTGTTTACAGTGGCCTGATGATGTTTTCCAGAAGAGAGCTGTCACAAGGGATAAGGTAGTTGGTTCATAAGAGTATGGAAAAATCATCCACATTATAAATAATGATGTTGATGTTACATGTACATCTGTTACTTAGGCATTCACTTATAGACTTTTATTTCTGTTTATAAAGCATAAAAATTAGGAGATGAACTGTACAATTTATTTTAAAGGGGAAACCCATACAAAGTAGTTAATTAACTAATTAATTAATTAATTAACATGAATATATATGCATATATATACAGGATGTGTATCTGATCCTCTGAAGAAAAGTGAAAGCATTTCATTGACATTCATTGTCTTAATCTGAGAGTAAAAATGCTTTACGAATGTAACTATATTTTTGAGGAAGTTCAAGGAAGCAAGAGATAATTTGTCATTTTGTGTCCAATGGTGACAGATCCCAGTTCACGTCTAGGAGTGTTCATCAGCTACAAATGTAAGGTTTTTGCTACCTGAGCAAAAGACTAGATTCTGTAGCTGTAAGTTAAAATTTTCGGAGAAACATAAAACTGTTTAGGCTGGAAAAGATCTCTGAGATCATTGAGTCCAACCTTTGGCTAATCACCACCTTATGAACTAGTTGCTTCTTGAACAACTCATGGGGCAGTAACTCCACCACCTCCCTGGGCTGTTAAATATTCCAATGTTTAATAAACTTTTTTCTGAAGAAATACCTCCTCATGTCCAGCTTGAACCTCCCCTGGCACAGCTTGAGCCTATGTCCCCTTGTTGCTAGTTGTCTGGGAGAAAAGACTGATCCCCACCTTGCTACAATCTCTTTTCACTTATGGATTGGTTAATATTCATGGTCAAAAAGGGGTTTAAATTTCTAACATTCACGAAATTGATCAATTCACAAACAAGGTGTAACAGTAGAATAGCATTATTGGAAAATCGAATCAATGTGCTAGGGGTTTCTTTTTCAAGACGCAGAAGATATACTCTTATACAGTCTCAGGAGTACAGTTCAAAGCAGAAAATGATACAATCTGAAAGTGGATTTGTAGAATGTAAATCTGAAAAGTGTTACAACTTTGATACTGCCTCTTTCAATATTTACCCTTAGCACATTGAAAAAAAAGAAAAAGGAAGAAAGGAAGAAAGAAAGGAAGAAAGGAAGAGAGAGAAAGAAAGAAAGAAAAAGAAGGAAGGAAGGAAAGAAGGAAAGAAGGAAGGAAGGAAGAAAAGTGAATTTAAGTGTCCTAGTCTGGTTGCTGTCGCATTTTTGCTGCATTGCAAAACATTTAGTGCAGTCAGTCATAACACATTAAGTTAAAGACTTTTGATGTGAGTGGCTTCACTGCTTCCCAGCATGATGTGTCTGCCATTAGGAATTTCAAATAGAAGCAGCTTTTGAGGACAGAAATGTACATATAGGGAGTGTATTTTGTCATTATGAAACACACAGTAATGAAAATTCTTGTGGTGCTTGCAAAAAATTTCAGCTTCACATATATGATCATAAGAATAAACGACTAATCTTCTCTGGCTATTTTGTACTTCTACACTGTGCTGACTACAGTAGAAAAACATGAGACTTTAGATTCTGACTAGCTTTTGAGTTGTATGTAAATACATTTCCACTTCATACTCCATCAAGTATGAATTCTCTCATTCAGATTTTGATCTGTAATGAAGTCTTTTTAAGCATAAAGAAGATTCTGTGAACTAGCCTGTATTCCAGAAAACATGTTGGAAGCTGACTATCTATAAAGAAATGAGTAACTCTGAATTTCCAGATATTCCACGGTCCATCAAAAGTCAGTACAAGAAAGGATACCAGTCATTCAGACTTTTAAAAAAAACTGTATGTATATATAGATATATATATATACATTAATATGTATATACATATATGTATATACTCACTTCTCAAGACTATTGCCAGTGATTTTGTTACAAAATTTCGGTCTTAATTTGTAAAATTCAGAGCAATTAGAAATCAACGTCAAATGGCAAAACAAAACCCCTGCTTGACTGGGAATAACTTAAAAATAAGGTTTTAGTTTTGAGGGGGTTTGTGTTTTGTTTTTATCTTCTCTTTTCTTCTTTTGTTTTTATTCTTTTCATAGCCAGTTCTCCTTAACACAGAATATCTGATGCAAACCCTATGTTAAATTTTGAACTTTCAAAAAATAATGTGAAATCTAACAAAGAAAAAAACCCCACTTTATCATGACATGCATTTTATCTATACGATCACTGTCATTCAGTTTTAACTTTTAATGACAATGCTTTATGACTTGCTATTGAAGTCTCTCTAGTACATTGCATGAATACACTGTAATTAAGTCTTAACAATAATAAATTGCAATGAAACATTTAGTCATTAAGCTTCTTCTGAGAAATTTAAAATAGTTCAAAACTTTTTTTTATGTTGAAAGTGTGGTGTATGGATTAGAATATTGGGAAATACACAATAAATATCTCTGAAGACGTAAAAAATCTTCATAAATATAAATACAAGTACTTCAATAACCTAAATCATGACTCCACAAAATATTTCCAGTGATTAAATTCAATGAATCTTGAATTTATTTTATGCTGCTCTCCATGGGATTGGTGCATGGAAAGAATTACAAAAAAAGAAAATAGCCTTTTTTCTTATTGAAATTTTTAGAATTAATTAATACAATATCTTCAGTACACTTAATGAAATCCCTAGGGATCTGAATGCTGTTTATTGTGGGACTATCAATGGGATCATAGATCATATCAAAGAGACACAGCCTCTTTCACAAGCTTTTTGATATGTTAGTTTCACGGAGCTAAATGCTGATCTGAATGCTATTTGCCTCAGCTAGTCAAACTAACCTAACAGAAGAAAATAGTCATTAGAGATACTTTAAAATTAATGTTTAAATTACTTCATTTGGCACTATGAAGTGTCTGAGATTGAGTTAATGGGCGTTTTTCTGCAGGAACTGTCACTGACTCCCATATGAACATCATCTTACGGGCAATAGCAGAAAACCAAAACAAAACTGAACCAAACCAAACAATCCCCCCCCATGCCCCCTCCTCCCCCAAAAAACAACCAAGAAACCCAAACCAAAAGCCCTAAAAGCCAAAAATCAACAAACAAAAAATTAAAAAAGAAATGAACCAAACATTTAGACACTATGAAAATGAACCTCACATCTTTTCCAATTAAACAGCAAATCAGATGCCAAAATATAATCAATGATTCCTTAATACACTTCTCTGCTCCAACTGTAGATTTTTACCTGCTGCAAGCAAGTTCTGTACTGGTTTGTAATGCTGAGTTAGATGGAGTAATCAAAGGACCAAAGCCAGGACAAAAAAACCAACAGCTGCTGCAGAAGGTGAGTGAACACCTAGTAATCATATTAATGACATTACTAATTTATGTAGTTGACAGAATTTAGAATAGGAGTGAGGACTAATCTGTCATCATTGTATGATCCATCATAACTCTGGTGTCCTAAGTAATATGCAGGCTGTTAACAATTTTGGTTTGTTTTGTTGTTATTCCACTTGATTTGATTGGGGAATTTTTTTTAAGACTAAGGGAAAACAAGCACTTCATGCTGGAAAATAAGAATGCTTCATTTTTTTCAGTGGTAAAGGATCAGACACAGTAAACACAAATTCATATTCTTTTAAGAATTAAAAATCAGAATAAAGTCATGTTTTGGTTTTTTTGGTTTTATTTTTATTTTTTTGCGGGGGTGTTATTTTTGGATTTTTTTCCTCTAGCATGTGGTTAATATTCTTCCTATTTAATTCAGTTGAATTAAAACGAGGCATGTTTCCAAAGTGCATATTTGAAGAAACAGATGCCTGTGGAACTGTGGTTTCTAGCTTTATAGTGAGCAATACCAGTCCCAAGGTACAGTTTCCCATCAGCTGGCGTAATTATTTTCTCTTTTCTTCTGAAGTTTGGAAGTTCCTTAAACTTGAAATTATCTGTGTCTAGTGTCAGTATATTGGAATTATTTGGGTTATTTTTCCTTTCTAATGTAGACTACTAAATAGATTCAGCATTTTCTTCACAGGTAGTATGTCTAAGCAAATGATTACTTTATTTAATACAGCCAAACAGCTTGCTTAGCAGCTGTAAAGGTTCAGTAGACAAAAGAGGTTTATTTTCAGAGGTAAAGAAGGAACACAGAGACAAACAATGTAGTGCATTGATTGATAAGAACATGTGGAAATAATAGATTTTCATGCAACATATTTTACTGCAGTGAGAGGTATGATTCCTGTCATCATTATTGATTCTCATTAATGAGGAAAAGGGTCAAAATGTACTTTTTATCACTCCCAACGTCACGATGTCATTTTTCTGTATGAACATTTTTTTCTCCTTTGAATATGGTAATTTCTTTTCAGGTCTAAGACCTGATTATGCATTAGCCTCCACACCTGAAAACAAGAATAACTGAGAAAGAACTACCTTCTTTCTTCTCTGCAGGTCATGTGGAGCTTGAGTTTGTCAAAGCAAAGTCCGTGGATGTCTTTTGGCAAAGCAGAAGGAAGCCTTATTCCTGAGCACTATAAAATGAAAATGAGTAAGGGGGGGAGGTCATGGAAAAGGGAAGATCTGGGACACCTATGATCTGGTTCCTGCTGTAGCTGTAGTATCCAGTACCAAGAATCATTGTACTGTCAGATAGTTTAGTTATGGTCAGTATCACTCAGAATTCAGATGAAAAATTCAGAGTTCTGTTCTGTGCCAGGTAGGTTTCTTCCTATTTTATTTCAGTTTTCTGCTGAGAATGTCCATCCCTATTTTTAGAGGCGGGAGGAGGTGAAAAATCAACAAACAAATTAAATTCCATTACTGTGGATTTCATAGGACATAACTCAGATGCTTTGTCAGCATCATTTAAAACTCTTTATCACCAGATCTTACTATCTGAACCTTTCTTTGTGCATTGTGGTTCTCCCACAGCATTTTTTTTAAAAAATAAAAAAAAAAGTTAAAGTATTATACTTGAGAAGACATTAAAGAACATTCCCAATTTGTGTAACCTTTTCCTCCTTGTACCTTGAGAAATATAGTCTGCAAAACAGTATTTCTGAGACAGTCCTTCATGTCTGCCATTAGAGATGACTATACAATCCAGAAGATACAGATTATCTCATCTTTAGCTTTTGCAGAATACAGTTGCATAGACTCTACTGATATGAAAATCAGATCTCTGTTCCTTTAGAAAATGTCATCACAAGTCACTTTTCTTCATCTAACAATATCTTAAAAAAAAAATCCTGTTTTATAAAGGAACTTTAATATAAGGAACTTCCATAATGGAATGTCAAGTCTGCTCTTAGAAATTTTCAGGAAAATGATTCTACAATCTCTCTTTCTTGTGTTTGTTTCTGAACCAGATGCATTTGTTCTTTTCACTATGCTTACTGAGCTTTCTTTGGAGTTCCTTCCCTGCTTTATTAGATCAATAGGATCCAACTGCCTCTGAACTGCACAGATTACATAGAGTCATGTTTACGTAGACTGAGAGGAAGGCAAAAAAAATTATGTGAACAAATGAATTTTTTCTTTTATGACCAAAATCTTTATTTGACTGGTTTTCACAGTTTGGGATCTCCCCCTAAATTGTAATTACATTTTAAGAAATAAATAAAATTTCCCATATATTTTTGCATATCTAACTCACATGGGTTCCTATCTCCTCTTTTACCTTCCGTTTCCTTTCCCTTGTACATATTCCCTTTTGTTCTTCTCTAAAGGAAATTTTGGTGACAGAATTATTCTGAATGGGAACACAGGAAGACGTAGACTTTTTTCCTCATCCTGTTCAAATATAGTTGCAAATACAACGACTACCAACCTGTGTAGCTGGGTGAACTGCATGGCAGCAGGTCACCAACTCTGCCAAATAAAGTGTACTTGTTTTGCACTCAAAATATTAGTCTAATGACAGAAGGCAAAAAAACCCCAAAAAACAACCAAACTTTTTTATATGGCCCCAAAAATCCAGTGTTAGCCCAAGAAAAGTTCCAACGTACATCCAGATTATCCATTCAATACAGAAAATCCTCATCAATGCAGTTAAATCTTATATAAAAGGCTTCTTAGTACTGATTCATTTTCTTTATTGTTCTGCACTTCATCCCCAGGTTTCTTTAGGTTTGTTAATGCTGATAGTTCCACCTTCCTCAGGCAGGTCGGGGAAGGCTACAGTGATCTGTCAGGACCCTGAAATCTTCCCTAGGAGGTTGATGTTATAATCGGTATTTATTTCAGTTTCTTTGTTCTGAGAAGAGTGGTTCTGAATAACTTCAGAATACCAAGTTTGGGGTTACTTTTAGGTATTTTCTTATGGCAATGTGCTTCTATTTCATTGGTTCCCAAGTAAATTTGAAACTTGCATAACAGGTCCCTCCATCCTTAGCTTTTCCAAAGTGCTACTGTTTGATATGAAGGAATTGCCTTGGGGTTTCAGATTTTTACTGAAAAAGATATTCCCAGGGCTTCAACTATAGGTCAAGCAATGTTGCTTAAACACCAGCAAATTGTTCTGAGAAGCTCGTATCAGTTCAGACTAACACAATTCTAGATGAGTCCTGAGCATGTGCACTGTCAGGCTCTCCAAAAATTTGTGCACCAGTAATGGTAAAAAATAAAAATTCTCAATGACATTTGCTTTTTTTTTTCATATAGTAAACTCCTCAAATAGGATCAGAAATGTTAAAATCCAAACAAGATGTTCTTTTAGACTGTTTATGAAAATGAATGCATCATTTTCAATAATGCAATATTGCATTAGGAATATAGAAAACTTCAAGGTGAACAAAAAGAAATAAAAAAGCTATTAGTTCATTAGGTCTTTTAGTTCTTAGAAAGTTTTCCCATTCGTCTTCCATGAAAGTCGTCTGTCTTATTTCTCTTAGTGCTCTCTCCGGGTTCAATTCAATTCCTTATAAATATGGCACCTCATGATGTTTGAGAGTCTCTGGAATATCTAAAATAACTGAAAAGTGTGATACAGGATTTATTAAAGGTTTTGCAGCCTTTTGGACTAATGGGGAGAGGGTAGATACTCCACAGCACTCCACAGCACATAAATAACACCAAATATATTTATTTGGACTGATTATTTTGTAACAAATCCTTGCTGTTTTCCTTTCTCTCCATTTGCCAGCTTCTTATGGACAGATAATCTCTAAAACTTTTTTGCCATCAGATGTAATCAGTTACTTTGCAACTAAAAAGTGATCTTTACTTTCAGTGACTTACATCTGATCTAGTCACTCAAAAAATTATAGTATATGACTGAAAAAAGCTCAAATAGATAGCATGACATGTTTTCCATTCAGTATATGAAATGAAAGTCAGAACAGAAAAATCATTGTCATCAAGTTCAAGCACACAGTGTTGTGTTAAAAGAAAAAGCATTTACAATGATTCTAACTGAAATGTAATCAACAAATTTTTTAAAACGTGAATATTTTTTCCTTTTAACTATCGTTCTTTTTTTTAAGTATACCATGATTTAAAATGAAAAATCACAACATTTAATTTTTAAAATAATTTTTAAGTATATTTATTTGTTTGAGAAGTATGCTTTGATACTATCAAGGCAAGCTACGTCATTATCAAAATTTCACAGGGGAATTTGAGGGGAAAAAAAGCACAGAAAAATCTTCTGAACTCCTTTTCTTCATTTTAAATTATTTACAGAATTTAATTTCAAACTCTATGGTACTCTGAAAACCATGAAATTTCAGTTTTCATAAATTGGCCATTCATTCAAAAAGCTTATTTTCTAAAAGAATTATTACATAAAAAGTGTTTTTACCACTTTCATGTCTTAGAAAGAAAGGCTGTGATGAAGCCTGGTGCTGTGGAAGTTTTACATGCTATACATTGTCTTATTATGGATAAAATTAAGTTCCTGTGTCATGATTATGACCTGCCTAAGAACCACCAAAAATGCAGAATAAGAAGAAGAGAAATACTGTAACATACACTCTGTATCATCTGGAACATTTTGAGCATATATTTCCCTTCTTAGACAATGGTTGAGTCCCTAGTGATAAAAACTACGTCTTAATATTTTCTACTATTTTGATACGATTATCAAAGCTTAACAAATAAAAAGTAGCAATAATAATTGTGCCCTCACTGTTCATTCTTAGGAAGGAAAACAACACAATAGTCCAAAACAAGGATAATTATTTGAGAAGTGGCAGCAGTGATAAAATTAGAAGGAAAATCACTCATGAATATTCCTATGACAAGGGAAAATGCTGTTGGAAAGGGATGAGCTATAGGGATATACTTCAAGCAAGAAAAGGTTGTGCAAGAAGCCAAGAAGTAAATAAATTAGGAACTAAATTTGCCAGTTAGCTACTAAAATGGTTGTTAACTATTTTTCTTCTAGGGTGTTTTATATCGCATTTTTTCTGTTTCCCTTCAATCAATTTCCTTATAATACTATAAAATCCTCTTTTCATAGTAATTTTGACTGTTTTGATTGTCAAAGTAGAAATGACCTCCCTTCATAACGTATCTAAAAGTTTAGTATTTAGTCTAAACAATTCTCTTTAGAAACCAGAGATTATACCTCTGGAAAACAATAGATTGGACATATCTTAGGACAGAGAAAATCATCCTCTGTATTGAAAAGAAATTTTCTGTGAGCAGCTTTTGTTAAAACAAAATAATTTTTAAAAGGTTATATTGTTATCTCAACATAAATACTAATTTAAGTTTCTAAACCTGGGTGCTGCCTGGTCAGCATTTATGTATGCCAACATTTTTCATTCTGATTAATGTTGGATGCTGATTAGTCATTTACAATAGCTTCATGTCTGCATTTGGACTAATGGCAAGTGACTGCATTATTTCTCGCCAGCAGCAAGATGGAGAGAAAAAAGAGATGATTCTTTACACCATGTAATGCAGAGATTATAGCATCCAGACATAAACTGCTTGTTTGCAAGAAAAATCAAGAGAAGGTAGTTCATAAGCACTGTCTAACCAAATTTGGAAGGAACATTGTTTCTTCAGGACTACAGAATATAAATATATTCAGTATATATAGGCAACATCCTAAAATGAAAGAACTAAACACTAGAATCCAGAAAGATGTTTGTTTTATTTAACCCTGATTATTCCTAAATTTGAAGCAATTCTAAAAGTATTCTCGTATTCACCACTTATCCCTTTTTACACAGTGAATGCTCATTAATCTTGCTATGACATAAATGTCTATTTTCTGCAATAAAAATGTCATAACATACATGTTTAGGTAATTTCACATATAGATATAACACATATTTGCTATTAAATGTAAACCATCATGAATATTTGTGTACTGCTTTAAAGTACAGATGTTATCCAAACTCCATTTACCTCATTAATACTTACGAAATTTTACAGTGGTCTCCAGGGTAGGGCTTTCTCTTTTATTTGAATGCATTTCAGTACAGTGGATGCTTTGAGTGCACAAAAATGTCTTGATCTGCAAACCTTCAGCTGAAAACTTTTTTGCGGCGAATCAAAAGGCTAAGGATTGAAATCTATAAAGTTTTCAGGACAACAACAAAGTTAAGAAAATTTTATTTTGGGATGCTAAAGATACTAGAAATACTAATTAACTGAGGATAAATAAGATAGGAAACAAAACATGTAAAGTTAGGTTAACAAGCAGTTGTGAAATTAAAGTACATTTGTGATATATTACATTCTTAGAAATATTTCTAACATTATCACTAAAATGTTTGTTGAATTCTGAATACATCATTTGCATATTTATTGACATTTCATATCTAAGGATAATACAATTCTTATTCAATTGCTTATAAAATATTCTGTCTTATCATGTGTTTTACTTGTTTTTCAGTGCAAATGAAGATTACAAGACTTCTGTTATGCTCTTACAGGATTAAAGAAAACACAAAATCCAAAATACCACAAAACAAAACCAACCAACCAAATAAAAGAAAAACAACTAAACCTGCAGATATTATAGCTAAGCACCTATCAGCATTTATAAATACTTTCTCTGGTGAAATTTGACTTGACATTTCAATTTCTATCCCAAGGGAAGTTTGTACATAAGTTTAAAAGCAAATCACTTCAGATGTTTTTGAATTATGGGACTGTAGAAATTAAATTGCCAACAGATCCACATGTTTTCTGGAAATGGAAGTTAGTGACAGCAGGTTGCACATATGCCTGTATGTATCTTCAGTAAAGTATTTCCTTATACCGGTGTCATGTAAAAAGAGATTTCTTCAAACCCTTTCTGTTTGATTTATCTTTTCATGCCCCAGGAAAAGTGAACTCCTTGTGCCCAGCCAGTCTGTCAGTATTCCATTATGGGGACTCCACTGAATAGTCTGCTGGATTGGAAGGCAGTTGGACTAACTTGTCCAGGGTCACATGTCAAATAGAGAGATCCCTTTCAGACCACACCTTTGTTTGAGCATGTTACCCTCTTGTCTGTCACTGCTAGCACTCTTGAAGGACTCACACCAACAGTTTATGGAATAATATTCTTTATTAATAAAATTGTGGCAGGTTAAGTTTTGAGTATCACCAGTGGTAGTATTTGGCTGCAAAACCATATGCAAAGCAATACACTAACAAGAACAAATCCCTAACTGAAGCTAGCTTGAGATAATCATTCAGTGTGCATAGAGTACACTTCTTACCCAATAGGTGTTCCTATGGGAGAGATGACAGGTTCCGCTGGTCAGGTGATGCCAGAGGTTACAATGAAATCTTCCCTGACTTCTCCCCATTCTTAACTTATTTTTATACTATTTCTTTATGTTTAAGTGGACCTTGAGTGACTTTAGTCATACATCTTAGTGAGTGATTGCACCTTGGAGGCGGGCAACATCAGTTACATCTGAGATTACGCTGGGACAGGGATATGTGTCCATCCAAGGAGAGTGATTTTGTCACAGATGCTGATTCAATATCAGGAGATCTGCCTTTATCTCCTTTGGTTTTCAGGTGCTGTGCGGCTTATCAACTAAAAGGTTCCACTGAGTTCCCTTCTCTGCAAAGATTTCCACAGAGCCTGGCCTTTGGTCCCTGTTTAGTCCCCCTTAGATTGCATCATGTGTGGGAAGTTGGGCATGCTGAACACATTCCATTCAGGAAGTACCAAATCCATTTATCCCTATAATTTCTACACTGTTATACTGCTTTTTTTTTTTCATTTTACCCCCAGTCTTCTTCCCACTGCTGGCTTAGGATTTTTTTTTTTTTTAAATTAAAAGATAGAATCAAAGACAACTGATAAGACTAATCATCCATACAGGGTGCCAGGGTGATGGAAGGAGAAACAGAAAGAATGTTTTACTATACTTATTTTTAAAAGGAATAACTACAGACTGTCATATTACCTTTATTGAAGATAGCTGATATGTGATGTTGGTTCAGACTATGTATTCTCGTTAATCCTAAAACAAAGCAACAAAAGAAATCTAAATAAAAATAATTTGAAATACATAAAACATAGATCATGCAAGGTCAGTCATATGTATTTAGAGTTACCAGGATTGTGCACAGCAAATTACATACCCACATTCAAATGGTTATATCCAGTTAACTAATGTTTTATTAACTTAGTGTTCATTTTATTGCTAAACATAAAACCAAATATTTTCATAACAAAATGTAGATTCATAAATATAATCTTTCAGCATACATGTTGATGCTGAAAGATTAGTTTTTCCAACTAGTTAACTCCAGAATAAGAAAGAAAATCAAATTACTTCTTTCATTCATGTGAATGAAATGTAGTTAATTTCCCCACAGGTTCATCCAGTCCCCACAATTACTTTATAACTTAGTTGTTAAAAGTAACTTGAAATATATTAAACAAATTGAATTATACGCTTACATTTTAAGAAACATAGCTTTGTGCGTGTGTATTACTCTCTCCATACAAAGGAATGCAGAAAGCTGTATAGCTTTCTGTAGTTTTACATTTAAACAATGTGTAACCTTGTCTCAGTAGGCATATCAGAATTAGGTATTACCGGATCAGGTAATGGTTAGATATGGCTAACAATGGAAACACTTCACACTTACTGAAAAGCCAAGCTGAAACTGTGGAGGAAGCTCTGGACAGATAACCTGTACTAAAATCTACTGCAAATCTATGTTCTTATTAGGAGCACCAGAGCTGACCAAGTAAAGTACAGTGTTGCATGACAAATGTAGCTGTTTCAGGCTTACCTCACTCTTGAAGCTATCTATATTTTAAATTAACTTCAACAAACAGTGTTATTGCTGTAAAGTGGCCTTTTTACAAGCCCTTTTACACATTCTTTTTACAGAATAACATATATTTGAACTATATCCTGATGTTCGAGATTACTCTATTATTGGATTATACATAGGATTATCATCCTTTTAAATGGATAGAATGACAGTAAAGTAATGGCTGACTTTTTTGTGCATTGAAATAATCAATGAAGTAATCTGGAAAACTCCGATATTGTCTAATGACAGATCAAAAAGACTTTTGCAAGCCTTTATCTCCATACAAGCAACTATAATAAAACTAATGGCTTTGATTTCAAAGGGATAATTGGAATGATTCAAAGATTCTTTCCGTAGATTGCTTGCATGAGGCCATTTCAGTTTGAGGGAGTCCTATGGTACCCTAACACAAGCATTTAAAAACTATGAGCAAGAAGTAGGTCACAATTTATTTAAGAATTTCAGGGGAAATTTATCCAGAGTAAGTGATGACACTGAAGGCATATGGTAGTTGTTTGTCTATAACTAAGTTCACACCTGGTATCATCTGTCTATGTCACAGCACACAGTTTTCAGATTATAGAACAATAAATATATATATATATATTATCATAGAATCATAGAATGATTTGGATCAAAAGAAACCTTTAAAAGTCATCTAGCTTAAACCCTTGGTGATGAGGGAGGACACTTTTCACTTAGCACTGGTAAGGCCAAACCTGGAGTGCTGTGTACTGTTCCAGGCTTCTCAATACAAAAAGACAGGGACATACTGGAGAGAGTCAAGCAAAGGGCCACAAAGATTATTAAGGGGTTGGAGTATCTTTCATACAGTGAGAGAAAGGAGAGAGACCTGTGACTGATCAATCTGGAGAAGGCTCAAGGGTATCTTGTCAATTTGTAAAGACACCTGAAGTGAGGGTGTAAGGAAGACAGAACCAGACTCTTCTTAGCATGAAGAAAATGCAGGAAATTGTTTTCAAATTTGAGAAAAAAATTTTTTGCTGTTAAGGCTGTTAAATGCTTGAAAAGATCACCTGGAGAGGTTGTGCACTCTCTATTCTTGAGGTATTCAAAACTTTGTGGGCACAGCCCTGAGCCACCTATTCTAGTTCATCCCACTGTGAGCACAGGGGTTAGGAAAAGGCAAGCTCCACAAGCTCCCCCCAACCTCATTCGTTCTGTGATTCGGTGGATCTATGGAAATGGAATAATAACATGTTGACTTTAGAATATTTTCCCACTGCAAATCCTCCCCTTTCTGAAAGCCATTCTGAAAGTATTTAAATAGAGAGAAATCAGTGTAACGAACTCAATCCCTTCCTTGAAAATCAGTAAAATGTAGCATTTCAGGAAGAAGAAGCAAAATATTCTTCCTATCCAAAAGAGAGTGAGATAAGCAAAGTACTCTGAAAGTAAAAAGAAAATAATATTGTTCTGAATCAAATAAAACTAAACTACACAACACAATTCCTTATTTAATGCTTGTGGAACATTTTCTAAACTGTTTTTTGTGTTTTCATGCAGGAGATATTTATGGTGACACTATATTATTTATCAGGCAATATTTCAGAGAGGTTAGAGGTGATGTAAACTCCTTTGATCCAGGATGCTGTAGATTTTTTCTTATTTTAATATATAATATATATATAAATAAATTTTTTTGAATATTTTTTTTTGTTTAGATTCAGAAAACTAGTTTTGATTTGAAGGTAAATTGCTGTAGAATCACAGATATTGCAATTTTGCAGTTGTTGCATTAGTATAATTCTGTCCCTGAAAATATTTTCAATTATACTAAAATAATTTGTTAATACTGTTTATTCAAAGATTCTGCTTAAAAATCTAACATGTCCATTTGAGGAAATAAGTATAGAGTAACCTGTCAGAGCAACATAAAATTTGGACATGAAATGCCTATAAATGTGATATTTCAAAACCTTACAGGGAAAATTGGAAACTTAGTATGCTTCTCACTCTTTAAATCCCAGAAGAGATAAACATTTCTTGCTCAATTAAGGTTCCTGCTGTAGCAAAAAAAGACTTTTGTAAAGTAAATTTGTTCAGTCACTGTAATAGGTGGTTTAATAAGATGTAGCTGAGAGTCAAAGATATTACCTAATTATGCCATGCAGACATTATTATATAGTGTTTATTACATGTTAGCTTAATTATTTAGATGGTAAAAGTTTAACAAGTGAAAGGGCTGCTCCATTTTCTTTTTTTCTCATTAGGATATTAAAACATTGAGCTATAATAAAGTCTGAAGAGAATTTTAACATATTTCCTCAAAAAATTAAGATATTTTTATTATAAATATAACATTAAATTAGTGTTAAATAATTGCCACTCTATATCTCAGATAAAAGTGTGAATTGTGAGGCAGAGCTCTCCTGTTCTTTCGTGCAGGTCTGAATTTTTTTGGTACAAAATTATAAGAAATAATAATCTCAACATGTACATTAAAAAAAAACCACCTCTATGACTTACTTCTCTAACCTTGGTATCTACATATATTCTTCTCACTTTCAAAGTACAATGCCACCTGTATTTTTTGAAAACTAAAGAAAATCACACCAGTAAGTGAGTATAACTAAGCTTATAATTGGTTGAAACATTTAGACCTAGAGGTATGCTCTCTTCAGTACTTGATTTAAGATGATCAGGCATATTTCATGGCTTATGCAGTTTCATGTGTAATGAAATGATGCTAAGCATCATTCAGTATATGTTTTGACACTCCATATATACATAAAAATCTAGCAATTCCAGTGTTGTATCAGAGAAAAGATCAATTTAAGCCACAATCAAATCTTCAACAGAGACAGTATTGTATGCTTAGAGAAAGTATAAAGAATATATAAAACAAGAAAGACAAAGATTTTATCTTGGATAGTCTCTCAGTTTCTGTCACAATTTCACTGCCATTAAGTCAATTAAAAGAAAAATTCCTGGTCCCACTTACATTCAACATAGCTAAAGGTGTTCCATAGACTCCCCTAACCTCTCTTCTGTTGCTTTTACCTGCTTTCCATGATCTGTCCACTTAGTCCTATAGAAATTGTTGCACAACTAACCAGTTTAATAAAGAGGAAAATTATGTATGCCATTCTTGACATGAAGTATGCATCCCAAAAGAGCTAAACAATTTAGATTGACTCCCTATATAAAAGACTTAGAGCAGGGTGGGGTTTTTTCACAGAACGTATTAAAGTGCATGAAGAAATGTATTCATGTTAACCTCTACTCAAGGTAGATCAGCAAAAAAATATTCATAAAAAACAAAGATGGATCAGTTTATTTCACTTGGAAGTATAAACACTACTAGAATGCTAGTTTGTGAGATTACTTGAAAGAAGAAAAAAGAATGAGAAAAAAGGACCATGTATCTATCTGCAAGAATTCAGAGAATATTATTGTAATAATTTTTATTTTACCATTTATGTATTTTACTGAATTGGAGCTTAGGAACACATATGAGGATTCCTTTCTTTGCATCATCAGTTAGCTGGAAAACATAGCTCAAGACACTGGGAAGGAACATAAAGTTATCCTGGAACTTTACAGTGCTTTTCCAGCTTTTGTTGCTTATATCCTCTGCGTTCTATAACAAATCATATCTGGGTACCTTTCAGAATCTGTACTTTAGCTCCCCATGAAGACATATATTTTGGAAAGACAAGATAAATTACTTCTGTAGTACCACAATATTGGTTATTATTACCAATTATTTAAGCAGTTGATTAAATTATTTCTCAGAAATTGAAAGCAACGGGAAGGTACCTTCTAGATTTTATTTTTTTAAAACAAAAAATCATTATTTTTCAAAATCCTAAATGCATAAGGGTGATAAGTATTTCCCACATTTCATTATTATAGAATCTTCAATGTGAGAGAAGATAGGATTGTGAGGAAAAATCAATTGCCTAAAGTTACAAAGGATTCCTGCTTCCATACAGAAACAAAATTGAAGACTTTGTTTTTAATCCTGAAATAGAAAACCTCAAACTTTTATGCTAGATCCATCTACATCATAATAATTTTAGAGAAAAATTTAATATTTTAGAGTTTACAAACCTTGAAAATATCATCCTATATTGGAAGTGATGACAGAACGTTAATTACAGTGTTGTGACTGTGACCTTGCAATTACTGTTGCCACATACACCAGCTGTGATGCGTATCTATGAATATGACTTGAGCTTCTGCCAGATTATGAGTAGAACACAGAATTTTGCAATCCCTATCAGTGTATTACGTACTGAGAAGAAAATATTTAGTCTTTTTTGCTTTTCTTTTTTTTTTTTTTGGTGTGTGTGTGTGTGGTTTTTTGGTGGTTTATTTGTTTGTGTATAATTTCTCCTAGTGATGAGTTCAACTGTACCAAAATGTAGGGTATTACAATGTTAATCCATAGCTAATATTTACACACATGTGGAAATGGATGTCTACATGTCTGCATATGTGTCTACATATGTGTCTTGGCACAGTCAACTTTGACCACTGTTTATTGCTTGGAAGCTAAGATAAATACTGGTTTTGAGAAAAGAGGAAATTTAAATCATAAGCATTGACCCATATTCAAATAGATAGATTGTATCCACAAGATAAGCTCCTCACAAGTGAATCATGAGTAAAGCAGGTTTTCACTGTTTCAGAGAAAGGAATTTGTATTGTAGAAAATGAATGAAAAGACTTGTCTATTTGGTGCTATTTGTTGAACAAGATGTACAATGTCTTTACGATTTACACGTGATAAGCTGAAATAATGTCATTGATTACATTTATCCTAGTGGAGTAGTATCATCTTCTGAGTAGTTACTTGAAAGCTGAATTTGTGCCATTAGAATGTCAGTTCCCAAATCTGGCCATTACATTACATTATTGTAACAACATGAGTTCTTGAATATTTTCAGGTTTTTAGACATACAAAACTGTTCTGCACACCAGGCAACTTTGGAAGTAAGAACAGTCTGCTTTTCATTTTCTATTTGTTTATTTGAGCTATTGTTTGTCTGCTTACGACAATTAATATTCTTGGAATGAATGAACACTGAATATATTATATTCTAACTCTTAGAGTTTACACATCCTGGGTTTTATCGCTAAAGTTGCAAACAACCCAAATTTAAATATTGCATTATTAAAAGTAATCCAGCTTGACTGTTTAAATTATTTATGCATCTACAGTACATGCTCTCATGACTGTGTTTACTTGTAAAATATTACCATATGAAATCAAACAGACAATTAAAGTTCACAAATGTGTATAATACTAAAATGACATTGTAATTTAGTGACAGATATTGTATGGTAACTTTGTAATGGCCTACAGCCATTAAATTTTTCTGTGCAGATGGTCCCTGCACCTGTAAGCTATTGGAAGGTACCATGTTTTGAATGCTATGTTTAGATCTCATGAGAAGGCTTTTTTTGAATGTTAGTGCAATGCCCAGAAATTTTAACTTGTAGCAATTATTTCTACTATGATGAGCCTGAGTTTGGTTTATTCTTCTATTAAAAAATTATCATGGTGGAAACCTGTGTTGTTAAAGAAGTAAAGCCTTAGCAGGCTAAAATATATGAGGAAAAACAATATTAAATATTCCAGTGGTTTATATATTTCACCATCACTGGCACCTGTTCATATTGGGTTCAACATGGATGTTACCTGCCCTGCTGTTGCCTCATACCAGCTACTTGAACTTATTTGCCTAAAATCTTAGTTGTTACATAATAGCATTTAAAGTAAAAATAATGTCTTTAATGTATTATTATTATATTGTTATGTTATTTCTGTATAAACTATGTTGTTAAAAACCCACAGCTATAGTTTACAAAGTTATCACATATATAAACTCCCATTTCAAAATCTAGAAAGAGTGTATTGATCTATATTTTACACTTACTTATGTCATCTATCTCCAATGAGAATGACCTGTTTCATAATGCTTGTATAATAACATAAATAAAAGTATTTAGAAAAATTAGTATCTATTCTTTCTTCTAACAGCTAAACTTGATTGTGCTGCTTCTAGCCATTTTTGTCTTTTTGTGCCTTTTAACCAACTTTTTGATGAATGGGAATTAGTAAATTGCTTATGACAAAAAATAATTTATTTAATAGAAGTGACTGAAGAGTAGTTTTTAACCTTGCATTCAAAATTTAAACTTTTACATGTGAAAAATTACTAAAAAGCATTCAGATGTGTTATTTTTCTTTTTCAAGTGGTGGCACATACTTTTATAGATGTTTTCCTTCAGAGAATAATGCTTTTATAGAGTTGAAACATTAAAAGCATGTTATCAAATTTCTGCACTTTTAAAATGATTATAAGTTCTTTCCAAAGTCCTTTGAAAATGTATTCAGTTAAATGTTAATTCTCATTCTCACTTTGAATTATATATGTTTTATTCATATATTGTAAAGCTGGTGGAAATCAGAGATCTTAAGTGGGCAGAGAGGAAGTTTTTTAGGACTATCATGATTTTCATTTCCTAAGTAAAAATGCAACTGCAGTTCTTGAAATCATTAACAAGAATATATGCCTCCATTCTGGATTGGTAATGTCATCCACATATAACTGGAAAACCTAACAGAACTAAACAGGGGGAGAAAAAAAAATACAACCACTGAAAATCATTAGTCTCGGATCCAAAACACAATTGTCTGAGTTTTCTTTCCTGGGTCAAAATTGTGGAAGAAAAGAACTAAAGCAATAAGGACGACGAAGGATTTGAGAAGGTCTTGCTACTCACAGCCAGACCAAATACCTTTTTAACTGACACCAGTGCTTGCAGGAGAGATTCCTGAGAGGCCACAAACACATAGAATTAAGAAGCAGCAGCAAAACTGATGAGGTATTACCTCTGAAAGATTTGAAAGCTCTTATTATAGACCAGATATCTTACTAAGCTTAATTTTATGAGGTATGTTCCAAAGGTCTGAAAATTTTGGTGAAAATCACATTGGGAAGTGAAAAGAACATGGAAGTTTGTGTCATTTTTCATTTCTTCTTTAATTTGTGTTGCTTGTGTCTGGTGCAACAGACTGTCAGGAGGACTTAAGTCTTCCTCTGTGCCTAAATTCAAAATTTAAATTTTCAGATTTCACATAGTTACTTTTTTTAGCCTTTTAGACAGCTGCCATCAGGTTCATGTAGAGTCTGAAACACTGATAGAGTAGAAATTTTTGAGTTCCAAAAAAAAAAGATCAGTAGAATAATCCTGTTAAACGCTGGTAATGTAGGTCTATTTTCCTTTTTTCTTCTTCTTTTTTCCTCCCAGTTAAAATCAAATGGTAATTGATTTAACTATTACTCAGTGTAGATCAACTAGTCTTCATTGCAGTCAGCATTATTGTTTTTGGGTAGAGTTTGGGCCAATGACTGAAGCCAAACTTTCTGTGTGCAACAATAAATGGAGTGATGTTGAAAACATGAAAAAAGCGAGCATATAAGCCTCATTCAAAAAACAGGATTGAAAATTCATCTGTGGATTTCAAATTCTACTCATAAAAATTCATTTAGGTGCAATTATTTTTTAATAATGAAATTGCAAACAGGTTGGGATACTGAGTTTATCTTTGTAATTGAGTGAGGTACAGCCACAATTTAATTGCACCTCATTTGGATTTTTTGTGCATTTTAATTTTTCATTTATTTCAGTCTCCTTGCCAGTAGCTTTCAACAAAGTTAGTGACAAGATATATTATTTTTGACCTCACAGCTTCATAATTTATATTGTGAATCCCTGAATTTCTGACATAGAGGCATTTTGTTTTTAGAAAAGAGGAAAATCAATTTATTGATTTATAGTTAACAAAAAAACAAGGATTTAATTGTATTCTTAGGCATTTATATTATCACAAATGAAATATCGAAGGAAATAAATACTCCTAAAATATTTTTTTTTTAATTTCTTCAGATCAAAAGGATGTGAATCTAGCAGATAACTGGAGAGTACTACCTGAAGATTTTCCTAAAAACTTTACTGTACTGTCTGGCATTTAAAAAAAATTAAAAATTAGACAACCTTTATCTTTTTATAGTGCTCTTTAATATACATTTATGACTGTGTACAAGTCTTCCATTTTCCACATGTGCTACTCCATGCGTAAGTTGATACAAAGCTAGCACATACACAGTGGAAGAAATGTGGCACAAACTCACAGCATTCAATTGTTTATTCTCCCATTAAAATCAATAGGGAAGACATTTCTTTAAAAGGGTTATATAAGAATTAACTAATCTTTATGAACTAATCTTTATTAACTAATCTTCATAAATAAATAATACTCCTAAATGAAAAATTTTCTTGATAGTATAAAATTCCTACTTTAATGTTCTCCAGAGAATTTTAATTACAATTTTGAAATAGGAATTAGTTCAAATTTTATTGTCATTATACTCTCCTTGAATTTTTCTGGTTTTGACAATGATGTTTTCAATTACTTATACACTCATTTTTCTATATTTTTATCAAGTAATCAGAGAATTTCACTTTCCTCAAAATAGAAACACAATGCATATTTTACTGCTGAAAAATATCTTATAAAGAGAGAGAGATAAAATCATATTTCACAGAACCACAGAATACGCTGAGTTGGAAGGCACCCACAAGGATCATGGAAGTCCAGCTCCTGGCCCTGCACAGGACCGTTCCCAGGAGTCACAAAATGTACCTGAGAGTATCATCCAAATGCTTCTTGAACTCTGTCAAGCTTGGTGCTGTGACCACTTTCCTGGGGAGCCTGTTCCAGTGCCCAATAAATCACTGGGTGAAGAACCTTTTTCTAATATCCAACCAAGTGCCCTCAGCCACTCCTCATACGGCTTCCCCTCAAGATCCTTCACCATCTTCTTTACCTTCCTTTGGGCACTCTCTAGGGGCTTAACATCTTATATTGCAGTGCCCAAAACTGCACACAATATTCAAGGTGAAGCCACACCAATGCAGAGCAGAGCAGGACAATCCCCTCCCTTGACCAACTGATGATGCTTTGCCTGATACCCCCCAGGATACAGTTAGCCCTCCTGGCTGCCAGGGCACTGCTGACTCACATTTAACTTACCATCAACCAGGACCTCCAGGTCCCTTTCTGTGGCACTGCTTTTCGGCAACCCATTCCCCAGTGTGTCTGTACATCTGGGGTTGCCCCATCCCAGGTGCAGAATCTGACACTTTCCCTCGCTGAACTTCATATGGCTGGTGATTGCCCAGTCCTTTAATTTGTTGAGGTCTCTCTGCAGGGTCTCCCTGCCTTTGAGGGATTCAACAGCTCCCCGCAGTTTTGTGTAGTCTGCAAATTTGTTTAGTATCCCTTCCAGTTCTGTGTCCAAGTCATTTATGGAGATGTGGAAGAGCACAGGACCTAATATGAAGCCCTGTGGAACCCCACTAGTGACAGGTCACCAATCTGATGTTACCCCATTCACTGTTACCCTTTGTACTTCACTCTTGAGCCAATATTTGCAAATATTATGCTGTTTTCTTCCCTCCTGCCCCAATATTTTGTGAGAAATGACAATATAACACAAGTACTATAACCTTTAGTCCCCTCTTTTCTCTGTAGTCCAGAGAAAGAGGGGAGCAAAGTGAGATGTCAAGTAATATGTATTGCAGAAGTTTCCAGTCACAACATAATTTTAATGTGGTTGCATGCACTTTGTACTAATTGCCAGAAATGGTTAGGAATTTTCTGCAAGAATGATTTTGTCATATAGAACATACTTTCAGTATGTGGTGGTACAAATTCTGTAGATAATTTCAATTAAAACCTTTTTTTTTCAAATAAAATCAGCAATGGAAAAAAGCAAATCATACTGACAAGGCAAACAGTCAGAAAGACTGAATGGCTCAGCTTTTCATTATTTAACCCAGGTGCCTGTCTACCTAAGCCTGAAAATTGGTTCATTTTGAAACTCTGAATATCCAGCTTTCAGAAGACCATTGCTTAAAGGCACTAATCAAAATTGATGTGTCTTCATAAAGCAAGGCAGCATTCTGTGATTCCAAAGAAATCCCTAATTGGAATTTTTGAGGAAAATTTTATTTCTAACATAGTGAGGAAAAGACTTTATTTTTTTTCCTTCCAGAAAGCTTGACATTTTTTCCTTGGAAAGGAATTCTGTTCTCCAGTTATCTTCTGCACAGATATTTCTATGTAATCTGTCAAACATATGCAGTGCTATGTAACCATCTGAGGTAATTGAAGGCAAGATAGCTAAAGCACCAAAAGCTGTGCCTTACTCGATATGTCACCTAGACTACTGGAGTTTATTTTTCAAGATATCTTTGATTTTAGAAGCCCACATTCCTTCACAGGGGAGTAACTCTCCAGAGGTACCTCATGCAAGTCTATACAACAGTGGTTTGCTCAGTTTGTTCAGTTTTGAAGCATTTAGGGCAAGCAAGAATTTGAGAAAGATACCTTAGATTTGTAAATACAAGATTGAGAGCCCTGGATGTTGATATTTTGTACTTGCCCACATTTTGGTGTATATCAGTCATAACATACCTGTTGGCCTATTGAACTCTCACAAAACACTCTGAGATTAGCTCAGCTGGTTAGAGCATGATGCTAATAACACCAGGGGTGTGGGTTGATCCCTGTATGGGCCATTCATTAAAGAGTTGGACTTGATGATCCTTGTGGGCCCCTTCCAACTCAGAAATCTGTGATTCTGTGAAAATGAAAATGAGAATTGAGACCCTACCTTAAGTTGTTAATAATTTGTCTGCATATAGCAGCAGCTATGCTACAAGGTTGGGTAAATATACAAGACTTAGAGGCAAACAAAACTATCTTGCGTATTTTGAACCATGTAGTTTGATGATGCACGGAAAAGTGTGGTCAATTAGTCAATACTGAGGTTGCTGCTGCTGCAGCTAAGATGCTTTTGATATCTAAACTACCTTATTTATGGATAACTTGTATATCTCTGTACATTTCTGCCTCTGTAAAGTAGATATACTCGCAGATCAACTGAAAAAGTTACAAAAGATTTGATGATGATGTTAGCAAGAAGTAGTGCAAAGTCAGAACTTTATTTTTTCGTTCCAAGATTTGGGATAAGCAACTTCTTTGAATGTTCCCTCTCTCTCTTTTTTTTTTTTTTTTAATCTCTATTTAAAAATTGTGATGCTTCTGTTACCTTCTGCTAGCTTTTTGTATGTTATTGCTTTAATCAGTGGTTTCTACTTCCTAGCTTGTCAGTATAATGCTAATGCAATTTAAGATATTCATCCTTGCAAAATATATGCTGCAATATTAATGCGTCTAATTGTAATAAACACTTGGAAGTATGGTACATCAGAAAAGCAAAAGGGATTACGAAAAAGGTGCAAAAAAGAAGAAAAGAAGAAAAATAAACAGCTGTTCACACCAGGATGTTTCCTGTTTTTGTACTTTGGAAGAAAGTGATACATCCTGATACAGAGGTTTCACTGAAAGTCAGACAACTTGATATCATAAATCTATGATTTTTTTTCAGCTACGAATTCAGAGGACTCTTCACAGTAGTTCCCTTAAAAGAAATGTTTAATACAATTGTCATAACTGAAGTTGAAGTTATTTTCCATTTTTTTTCCTGCCTGAAAGCCTAAAATGAAGATAATATTTTAAATTATAACTTTCAAATTCATTTTATTTAAACAGAGATATTTTTCAAAACTGTTTAACAGTCAGGTGAATATAGATGTATATTTGCAGCAATGATTCAATTATGAATTCCATAAGCAGAAGTTTTTTTCTTTTGAAATCAGAGATTTGAAGCTAGACCTCAATTTATATAACATTCCAATACATACTTGAAAATAGGAAATGTATAGAGAGTAAAATTTTTCCTCATTTTAAAATTGTAATGAACTTTTCAGTCAGACTCAGTCACCAATTAGTTGCCCCTCAAAATGAAAAGGACTATAAATCTCTGCACCTAGATGTTCATAATGGGGCACCTCTGAAATATACAAGTGGAATTAGCACATACGCCAACTATGACAGCAAAAGAGTATAGATATGGAGATTCTTTCAGATCTTTAAATTTCATAGAATCATAGAATAGTTCAGGTTGAAAGGGACCTTTAAAGGTCATCAAGTTCAGTCCCAGTGCAATGACCACTGCAATGACCACTGCAATGACCTCAACTAGATCAGGTTGTATATAGTTACATATTCTATAACAGTAGTCTTGCATATGATGGGTTAAAAGAGCATAGGCATTTCAATGTTCATGTATTAAAAAAAAAAGATTGTAAGACCCTCAGGACATTAATACAGAAATATATGAAAAGTTAATTTCCAGTAGTGCAGGGCAATAAAAATAAGGTCTGTCCAAACTTTCTTTATTAATAATTAAAGAAGTATGTATATGTGAAGTGCTTTTTAAGTAATGAGTGTTAGTCATAAATATTTAACAGTTGCACTTATGAAATATGCCCTAAATTATGTCCAAATGTTAACAAGAATGCCTTATACTTGACAGAACAATGAAACCCATAAATATTTCAAAAGTGTGTGTTAGACAGGTGGAAGCTGAGAAGACATGTCCTGCTCTCTGTTTTAAACTGGTTACTACAACCTTCAGGTCTGTGCTTTTCGAGCTTACTGGGAAAAAAGAGCTTTCAATCCAAAGCCAATATCAGAGTCAATAGTAGATTCTCACTGGAGTTTCTTATCAGGCAAATACAATTTGCCTCATCAAAATCACAGGGCAAGAAATTCAAACCAAAAGCACTACATAAACAGTGGCTGAATCCATCCCTGTGCTGAGTGCCTTCTGTGTGTTTATCAGGAATAAATTTCATAGTAAGTTCACAGGATGTTGACTTCCTATTCCCTTCAAGAGGGAAATACATTTTCCTCAGGAAGTGCTCAGCATCTGTTGCAACAATGTCTTTAAGAATTACATGTCAAGAAAAAAATCAAAATAAGCATTCTAATACACTAGGAGATAACTGATAACGTTACTATAATTAGAACAACTACTGATGGAAACAAAAATAGTTGGAGGAATACATAGGCAATCATTTATAGATAAATTCTACATTTAACCCTTAATGTTGCAATTTGAAAAACTGAGTGTTTTAAAACAGTAGTCTGGGTTTTGTCCTTCTTAATGATATTTTAAGTGGAGGTAGGAAAAGTTGGATAAACTAATATGACGTCTTTAAAGAAGATCAGAGTGAAGTGAAGACTTCAGGTAAAGACTCCTGTTACAACTTTGGGTAAGATATTTTCTAACTCTCCCTCCCAAAACTTTTCAATCAGAAAAAACAGAGAAATTTCCCCTGGAATATCTCTGAGAACTGTGGGACTTATGTGCTTGCTGACTGAGGTGACCCTATAAATGGATAAAGCTTTCAGCAATGCTAGAGAAATAATTTAAATGGAGGAATAAATAATAAAGTTCAAAGTAAGATGTTGTATTTATCTTCGGGGACACATTCAGAGTTTTCACAAGTTTTTTTCTGGGGCAAAATCTCTAGATTTACAACAGTCGATGATCCCTACTATCACTATGACAATAAAGCCAGAATTTCACCGAAGGAGTACAGAACAGCTAGAATATTCAGTCTATTCTGTCAAAAGGTTATTTTCAAAGACTTTAACTTCCTTTTCTTTCTCTCTCTGTAATGGTTCCCACAGAGCCTACAGCAGATATTTGGATGTAAAAGCCCTCTAAAAGATACTCCTTTCTTCTATGAAAATATCTACTTTAATTGCTTTATGAAAGGCCTGTAGAGCTTCCACCCATATTCACCTGGGCCTCCTACTATCAGAATAATCCTTTGATCTGTACAGTTCCCTCACTGCATTATAATGAATTTCTAAAGCATTTCTTCTTCGCCCAATCCCCCACCACCACTAGTTTCCATCTGAATTGCGAGTTGTATTACCATTTCCTTTATGACCTTTTCAGTAGTACTGTACATCTTACCCAAATGGAACTGCTGCAGCTTACAGATGACAGTAACACTGAAGAGACTCCCAAGTCCAGATTCCCAAGTACTTCTTGATATCATTGGATTGGGTTCAGCTAGCATCCTTTACTGAAAACCAAGACCTTGAAAGAAGTCAGGTTCATGCACTCATTTAAGGTTGAAGAAACAGTGACAGAGCAGTACAGAGGTATAGAAAATATTTATATAAACAGTTAATATTTGTTAAAGCTTTTTCATTTGATCAGAAGGGTCATGATAAGAGAAGTTAGGGATGTGCAATATGAACTGAACATGGACAACTGCTTATATTTTCAAAACAAGCATGTATGCTGCAGCATACACAGTGGTTCAATTACACATTAAATTCAAAAGCATATTGACTACAGAAAATTGCTGTCTTTCACATCATTACCTGCTTTCCACAAGTACATGTAGGTCATTAAAACCTAATCAGGAGGATCACAGAATCATCAAATCATTGAATCATTGTGGTTGGAAAAGACCTTCAAGTTCATCAAACCCAACCTTTGAGTGAACAGCATGCCAACTAAATCATAGCACTTAAGTACCATGTTGAGTCATTTCTTAAACACTTCTGGGGATCGTGACTCTACCACTTCCCTGAGCAGTCTGTTCCAATGCCTGACAACCCTTTCAATGAAGAAATTCTTCCTGATGTCCAACCTGAACCTCCCCTGGCACAGTTTGAGGCCCCTTCCTCTTGTCCTGTCATTAGTTTCCTGGGAAGAGATCAGCTCCCACCTTGAGCATCCTTCCAGACAGTTATAGAGACTAATAAACTCTCCCATGAATATCCTTTTCTCCAGCCTAAATAACCTCATCTCCTGCAGCTACTCCTCAAATGACTCACTCTCTGGACCCTTCACCAGCTTTGTTGCCTTTCCCTGGACTCCCTCCAGCACTTCAGTGCCTTTCTTGTATTGAGGGGGCCCAGAATTGGACACAAGACTCAAGGTGCAGCCTCACCATTGCCAAGTACAGATGGACAATCACTAGTCCTGCTGGCCAGATTATTTTTGATACAGGCCAGGATGCCACTGGCTTTCTTGGCCACTTGGGCACACTGCAAGCTCATGTTCAGCCTGCTGTTGACCAGCACGCCCAGGTCGTTTTCTGCTGGGCCACTTTTGAGCCATTCTTCCCACAGCCTGTAGTGCTGCATGGGGTTGTTGTGACTCCAGCGTAGGACTAGGTACTTTGCCTTGTTGAACCACATTATGAATTTTTACCTAATGTTATTCTGGAAGTAAAAGAAGTTCTTAGTGTGAGAAATATCTGCAGATAATGCAATATGATAAAATGGTTTATTATATCCCTATTTTATAGATCTATGGTATATATTATAGCTAAACCAATGGTATTAGTGCATGTGTGGATCTCTTAGTTTCTGAGATCTAGTCAAAGGATTGAGTTTTATGTATATTGTCAATCCCGTATTTTTCTAATATATTAGAAAAAACCAAACACAACAAAATTGAAATCGACAGCTTCGTGGTCAGCCATAACATAACATCACCATGTTTTTGCACAATAGGATTTTGTTTGAATACACAGTGTATTTTTAAGACAGCGTCTTCTGCATGCAACTTGGCATTGCATGCATAATTAATTAGCTAACTCAAAGCTCGTAACAAATTTGTGAATTATATTGCACAAACCCTAATCAAGCAAAGTGCAACAACTACTATATTTTTCCACAATTTCCTTACATTTATATAATAAATTAAAAAAAAATAGCATATGCTGAGTTTGTAGTGCATTGAAGCAAAACAACATTTTAGTTTTTATTTCAATGTTGGCTTTCTTCTTCTTATGCACAGATGTGTTTTCATATATAATTTTTTCATATATTCATGTGTGTGCTCTATTCATCTGGCTTTTCAAGTTCTCAGAATACTTTTATCCATTTCACATTGTGTAAAATTCAAACTGGCGTGACCAACAATCATTATAAAACAGTGTTTACTTGTTTAGAAATATAAACAGAAGAAATAAAGTTTTGTTTATCTGTATATGTAAAGCAGTCTAGTAAGAAGTTTATCATTAGATTGGTCCTGAACTTGTATAGAAACACTAGGAAAGAATTGAATTTTCCATAGTAGTAGCTAAAAATATTTTCTAGACCACAATGAAATAAGAATACAGAAATTATTTCTTTACCAGCATTTTAGACATCAGCATAATTTTCTGCATCTGAAACAAACCTAAGGAAAAAGAAAACATTCAGATTTTGGAGTTTGGAGCAGGGGGAGGGTGATTTTCTTTCTTTTTTTTTTTTTTGTTTGTTTGTTTTTAGAAAATATTTAAATATTTGGTTTTGTCCAAATGCGAAAAAGTAACCTGCTGCACCCTCTTCAATATTGTATAGGCTTTACATGACATGGTGTTGGGTGATCAGGAACCAGATCACATGATCAGGAACCAGAGCTCTTCAACAACAAAAATCAGAACAGAAGTGGACTTCTCCAGTTTTCCTTATTTATGTCTGGATTTTTTTTATGTTAATTGCAATCCTCTAAAAATAGGAACAATTATTTTACCTGATACATATTTTCAGCTTGACTCCAGTTTTATTCATCATCTTTCTCATTACTGTTGCAGAATGTTCTGCTTATTTGCATTCCTGGGCTTACATTGTTCCATATCTTGAGACTTCTCTTCTTTGGATGCCTCCTGTGAATACCCACACATGCCTTTTCTTGCTCCTTTGGTGGTTATTTGATCACATATTTATGTAAAATACTTGCTAATTATACCTGGACAGACAATCATAGCTTTACAAGCATTGCAGTAGTTAGTTACATTACTTTGGTACACCTATATTTGAAATTGAGATAAATATTTAAACTCTGGATACCGCAATGCCTAAATCATAGATTTAGAGAACTCTACTTTGGCTACAGTAGGGAAAACCACTAGTATTTCTTTCCTCTGTATGAAATATACATATTAACAGGTCTTACAGTGGATGTACACTTTTCATAATTACTTCCACTTGGCAGCCAGCAATCACCTTCTATTATACTTTCATACTTTTATCAAGTATGCATACATTATGATACTAGGACAGCTGGGCTATTCCCTTTCTTGCCATTTTCAAACGACAGAGTCTTATTTTGTATCTGAAAAACTTGACATTTATTCTTTATATGGTTCTTTATTTTATAGCACTTTAGTTTTTGTAATTACTCTGGCTCTCAAGGTTATTTTTTATCTGTTCTATTTCTTTCAGTACTGTTTCACCAAATCAGTGTATCATCAGCAAATTATATTCCTGCTTCGCAGTAGGATTTTTCTTCTTTCTTGGCCAACTATCCAAATAGAATGGAATGTCAAGAATCCCTTTTCGGTATAAGAAGGGTTTTTGTTCTTTTATTTATTACTTTTAAATATGTAGGATAACACAAAAATCAATCTTAATTATCTTTAAGTCTTTGAATTAAGACTCTATGGACATCCCTTAGAATTGTCTTTTTTCTTCAGTGTAATTTAGATTATCGTATCTTCAAAAGGGTGTGAATTGCAAATAATAAAAGATATTTCTTACAATAGTAAGAAAATCAATTTGGGTGTTTTTAATAGAACCAGCTAATACACTAAGACAAATCCAAATGTTAAATAGCATTACCTATCTATTTATTTATATTTTTATTTTTAAAGTGGATAAGCAAGATATATAAACCAAAACTTCCCAATATACAAAATGTTGATTTGCATTGCATTTCTTAAATGATCTGCAACAATTCATTTATGTTTTAAGCACTGATACTATATCTATGCTTGTTGCTGTGCTTATGTTTAGGCTTAAAATGTTGAAAGACTGAGAAACAAGGTAGTAATTTAAAAGAATTGAAAAATATAATATGAAAATATATACTCTTCTGGCCTTTGATAATGAAGAAATATCTAATGCAATAAGCTGTTAATGGTAAACAGTCACTGAATCAAGGCATGTGTTGATTATGAAAGCTCAGACCATTACATATATACAGTTCTCTTATACAGGATTCCTAGTGTTAGTCTAGAACACAATGATAAATGTTACCATTGTATCGAGGTCAGAGACAGTAATCTTCCTTGTTTTAATTTTTAAAATAATTACACAGAAGAATGCTTATTTCTAAAAGTTGAAGAGTTGAGATTTGTCTCCTTTTGCTATTTTAAGTGCTCAAAGGCATTCTCCATGCCAATCGCAGAAAATTATAGTGGTTCTAGAGAACAGTGGGAGTTATTTTTCAGTATGCTAAGGAATGCTGAAATTGATTAAAGGAGTAGGATTTGAAAGAAAATTAAAAAATATCTTCTTGAAAGAATGTAAGAAAAAAATCATAAATCTTTTTGTACACTAATCATGTATATTGTAATTTAAGAAATTTATAATTTTTACTTTTGATCTTGATCTATATTGTTAGATTTTAATTTAAAGTCAATCAATCCAGGAACACTAGCATACATAAAGAGATTTTTTAAAAGTAGAACTTGCTTGTACCATAACACACAATGTAAGTTTAACTTTGAATGATCATAATTTTCTCCTTTTGTTTACAAACCTCACGAGGAAAAGGAACACTTTCCTGAATCATATCATGGAATGGTTTGTTTTGGAAGGGACCCTAAAGTTCATGTAGCTCTAGCTGCCCTGTTGTGGGAACAGACACCTTATTCTAGACCACTTTGCTCAAAGTACCAAGCAGGCTGGCCTTAAGCAGTTTCAGGAATGGGGCATCCACAACTTCTCTGGGCAACCTGTTCCAGAAGTTCCAGTGCCTCATCACTATTAGACTGAAAAATTTCTTCCTTATATCTAATTAACTCCACCATTTCATGGTCACTGCAGCCCAGGCTGCCCTTGAGCTTCACATTACTCACCAGCCCCTCCTTATTGGTAAGAACAAGATCCAGCGCAGCACCTCTTCTCAGTGGCTCTCCTATCACTTTGGGAAGGAAGTAATCTCAGGAGCCTCCGAGGTTGCCTATGCTCTGGTTGTGTTGTCCCTCCAACATCTACTGGAGTGGTTGAAGTCCGCCATAAGGACTAGGATTAGTGAATGTGAGATTGCTCCTATCCATCTGTAGAGGGGCTCATCTGCTCAGTTCCTGATCGGGTGGACTATAGCAAATCCCCACTACAATGTCGCCTTGCTATGCCATCCCATAAGCTCTCAGTTGACTCTTCATCCATCTCTGGGTGGAGTTCCATGCACTGCAGGTGGTCATTGACATAGAGGGTGACACCCGCTCCTTGTCTCCTTGCCCGCCCTTCCTGTAACATTCAATTCCAAGACTCCTGTCATAGGAGCCCTTCCACGATGTCTCTGTTATGCCAATGAGACCACAGCCCTACAGACATGCACACATCTCTACCTCCTCTTTTTTATTCCTCATGCTACCTACATTTGCCTAGACGTACTTAAGTTGGGCCTCCACTGAAGCCATCTTACTAGTTGGAGTGGCTGAATTCCTTTGTGCTGACCTTCAGGTGCTCTCCTGGCAATCTATGATCCCTCTCCAGGCTCTGGGCATCTCTTACTGGCACTGGCATCAAACTGGTGGGAATTGGACAGACTGAGATTCCTCTCCCTCAGACACTTCTGCTTAAATTCCTCTTCACCAGGCTAGTAAACCTATGTGCTAAGATGCTCTTCTTCTCTTACAGATGGACCCCACAGTTCCCAACAGACCTGATTTATTAAAGCAAGGCTCATGGTCTAAAAGGAACTCCTGGTTATGGCACCAGTCCTGTAAACATTTGTCGATTTGCCAGGTTTGACTGGCCCTTTCAAACCCCTTTCCTTTGACTGGGAAGACTGATGAAAAAGCTACCTGTGCTTCAGAGTTCCTTACTACCACTCCCAGGGTTCTTTAGTCCTTCTTGCTACTCCTCAGACTGCTTCTGGCTGTATCACTGGTGCCCATGTGAAACAGCAGCAGCAGATAGTAGTCAGTGGACTCTATGAGGCCTGCTATTCTCTCAATGGCTTCCCTGATACAAGCCCCTTGTAAGCAGGACACCTCTCTAGAGAGCACATCAGGTCACAGTGAACTATGGTGGAAACTCCCTGGCTGATTTTGGAAACTCAGGCAAACAAAATAGTCTAATATTTTAGTAGTCTAGTATTCAGTAGTCTATTGGAAGAGAAATAATCTCTCACAAATTCTTGTAACTAATTAAAAGATATATCCAGTTAATTAAAACAATTTCATTTAAATTAAAGCCTTATGTTTTGCACAGTAAAAAGGAAACCAAATTGGTTTTGGCAAATAGGTTTGTGGCAAACCTGCAAATGGTTTTAGTAATTTCATGCTTTTATCTGGGATTTTATTCCCAGTAAAATCCACATATGCCAAGTATTAGAGTTTAAACTTAAAAACATTTTCTTAAGTCTTTCATCTTTTGTGTTTTTATTTTTTTTATATGATTTCAATGCAATGTTCTGTGTTTCTGCTTTAACATACACATAAGACATTTACATTCTATGAATCATAGAGAAAGTGTCTTGCAATAACAGAAAAGAAATTGGATAAAATGTTGTTGCTATGATTATTCTTAGCGACTAGTTTCTTGAAGATACATATTTTTCACTAAGGTGTTCCATATTGAGAGCTTACATGATTATTGTAATATTGCCTCATTTATGGATTAGTTTATATATAAAATAGCTAAACTTTTTTTTGATGAAGCTTCATATTCCTTGAGATATTGACTGCTTTTGATGGGGAACAAATGAAAGAAATGGCAATGGAAAAAACAAGCACTAAAATGAAAAAATTCTTTTGAAAGATAGGATTTTTTCCTTAGACAATTCTGGGAATTAATTAATTTCTTGAGCAACACCTACACTTTCCATTTTACTTGTCCTGATTAATAGGAATTGCTATATACTAAGCACATTGGCTGGGAAAAAAATGGGAATGGGGTCATGCTTCCATGATTTTTTCTTCTATTGTCACTGTACTGAACCTGTCAGAGATAGAGTTCATCTTCCCATAGCAGCCCTCACAGAGCTGTGGTTTGCATTGGTGGCTAGAAATATATTGATAACACACCAGTGTTTGGCTACTGCTGAGCAGTGCTGGCACAGCATCAGCGCTGTCTCTTAACATTCCTCTACCCCCTGTCCCCCCACACCTCATCAAGGGGTAGGTGTGGGGAGGTGGGCAAGATCCTGGGAGGGGGCACAACCAGGTCAGCTGACCCAAATTAACCAAAGGGATATTCCATACCATATGACATCAGCTCAGACATAAAAGCTAAGGGAAGGAGGAGGAAGGGGGAGCATTCATTATTTACGGTGTTTGCCTTCCAGATCAACCGCTACATGTTGCTGAAGCCCTGCTTCCTGGGAAGTAGCTGAACACAGCTTGCTAATGGGAAGTGGAGAACAAACTTTGTTATTTTCCTTTTTGTTTATATATGCACAAAACTTTCACTTTTGCTTGGGTAAACTGCCTTATCTCAGCCCAGGAGTTGTTTTCCATCTTATTCTCTCTCCCCTATCTGGCTGGAAAGGGAAGTGATAGAGTGGCTTGCTGGGCACCTGGCATCCAGCCAAGGTCAACCTGCCACAGTCACTAACTCCTCCCCCCCCAAATTTTCCACAAAAAACAAGAAGTATCCTATGAAGCTCACTTTCTGCTGTTGTCACCATAAAAAAAAAAGAACTGCTATGAAGCTGACTTTCCTTCTTAGCAGAAAGTTGTGACAAAAATTAAAGACTCTTAAAAGGTCCCTTACATGCCCTTTATTGAATTGTCCCAAAATGCATGAAAAAACACGTTTTTCTCCAGAGGCTCCTGTGAGCATAAATTATAGTATGCTTACTCAGTTTGCTACCCGGTGGACGGATGTACAGAAGATCTTCAGGGTCCAGAAAGGCCAGATTTTAGTAGAACATTCTTATAAACTGATCAGTAAATCTTACTCTAAGGTTTGTTACTAAAATAATGCTAAAAATCACAGAGCAAGCAAGCCACAGTTTGGATTTAGATAGAGGTAAATGAATGTGGCTCAAAATCTAAAGCACAACTCCTTCTTGCCAAATTCTCACTAATTAATGTGTTAAACTAATCAAAATGCCATTTATAGTTCTAAGTTGAAGAAGTCACCATTTGTCTTTATGCTGCCTGGATTAATTAATTTTACACTTATTCCCCTAGAGATCATGAATATAAAAGCAGTTACCTGGGTCCTAGGTGAGAAAGGAAGAAATCTGATGCCAATAGGTGCAAGGAAGATTAAGATCACTTTAGAGGAAAGTGTTCTAGCAGTCAGAAAAGTAGAACAATTGACCTTTATGTTTTGGAATTACAATACTGGAAGTGTTTAAGAACAGGTGAGAAAAATATTCTTGCCAATACAAGTCATTTACACTGTATTAAAACTTATAAATCCACTGACTCATTCTCTTCTGTCTTTGTATTTACTACAATATTGGTTACCACAGAGTGAAGTTCTATCATGAAACAGTTCCTTCTTATCCAGATGATAAGATTTTCAGCAGTTGGTATAATTTGTTCATACATACCATATTTGTGTCTTCAGTAGGAAATTCAGTCTAAAAACGCAGAATTAGAAAATAAAAAGGAAAATATCTTCAATGAACTACATGTAAGACAGAATCACAGAGTTGAACTGATTAATTTGCTACTTTTTAAAAGGATTTTATTTTTTTAAATAGTCTGTCAAAATTGGCTGATATTTGGAATTTCATAACATACCTGCTAATCTAGGCACTAATTTTTTCCGTCTGATAATTGTAGATTGTCATTACTCAACAGCAAAGAAATATGGCTAGCTGAACCAAAAAGGCTACAAGTCCTGGATCATGATGATCTGAAAGGTCTACTTTCCAATGACATTAGTGGTTATGTGAAAAAATCCTTTTTAATATTTATCCTTTCATCAGGATAGTGTTAGGATGACAGGCAAAGTAAAAATAGTCCTAACAGAGTGATTTTTTTTTTTCATGTGAGCTATCAAATTCTTGCTCAGCAAAAGAAAGTAATCAAGCAGCATGTTGGAGGCATGGACAGCTGATTTGAATTTGTGAATACCATCAGTGAATTAGAGAAGAACACCCTTTTTCTTCCTTTCTTTATTTCTTTGAACAGGACATTTGAATATGAAACTCAAAGCCTACACCAGAATTTTACTCTAGCATTACTAAATACTACTGCCCTGAGCTTTTATATTAGCTTAGGAACTTGATATATCCTAATATTCCACAAAACATAACAATATTTGGGTTATTTTACTAGCAATTTACAAACTAGCATTCCACACCAACCTGTGTGGTATTTTACTTATGCTGATATGACATTTTCAACTCATTGTCATAAGAGTTAATGTGAAATAAACTTTTCTTAGCTGTACGATGGTCTTTTATAGTGTGACTGGTGTCGGGTTTTGTTCACATTTGGCTCAGTTTACTGTTTGTCCAGCCAATTCCTTATCCAGTGAATAATGGCCAGTCTTCGCGAGCGAAGATTTGGGAAAGGTCATTAACCCTTCGAGCCTGCGCAGTGGA
>NW_016690230.1:3321733-3344864 GCF_001604755.1 Lepidothrix coronata
TTTAGAGTGACCTTCTCTTAGATGGATTGCCTTACAAGGCTGACGAGCTCCATCTGCCTGGGGGGGGCTGGGAATGGAACCCGGGTTGGAGCGGTGAGAGTCCTGCACCCTAACCACTAGACCACCAGAGGCCCCCTATCCAGTGAATAGTACATACTTTAAATCCTTGTCTCTTCAATTAGGAGATAAGGATGATGTGGAACTGTGTCAAAGACCTTACAGAAATCCAGGTAGGTGACACTGATCAGTCTTCCCTTGTCAGCTGTTGCAGTCACTCCATCCTAGAAGGCTACCAGACTGGCCAGGCACCATTTATCCATAGTGAAGTCATGCTGGCTTCAGTAAGGGTAAACTACACATTATGCAAGGAGTAAGTCTGTGTTTAACAGCACCATCTGGTGAACCTATCACAGCAAGGCTATATAGAGGTATGTATAGATTAAAAAAGTGTTCCCCTGCCTATCTCAAAAAATTGGTCTGCTGGACATAAGAAATATGCATTACACACAAAATACATTCAGCCCCAATATTCATTTGCAAGTTAAATATGATCAGCAAGTGGTTGACAACATCAGTCTTTGTGAATTCCTGATAAATTTTGTAGGATGATGCTAAGTTTACATGTATACATATAATTCAGGAGAAAAAAAATATCAGAAATAGCTGGTGATGGCTACAATCCCTCTGTTATTGTTTTATTTTGGACAGAGGTAAAAGAAAAAATAGACTCCATATAACCTAACTTAAAAAGGACAGGCTTAGAGCAATTAGGAACACTTTAATGGTATTAATTTATGTAAAGGCTACATCCATTTCACTGCACTATTTCAACATTGTCAGTGAATCTTTCCTAAGTTTACTTTTCTCTGTTAAGACTTGTGTTTAGCTGATCTAGATTCTCCTTCTTGCCTTTTTCCCATGAGAAATGTTGGTATCCCATGTTCAACAGTCAACAGTAACTCTTGTAGATATACACCACTGTGGCCTTCGATATAGTTTGCTTAAACAGCAGAGCAAATAATTGAAACTATTTACCTTGAAATCAGCTGAGATTTCAGCAGACCTGAAAAAAAAAGAATAGATTTGTAGCTGAATGCTTTCCAAGCAATCTGTTTAGTTCTGCATGTGCTTCAGCTCAATTTCATGGTAATTTCATAAGGAAGTTGTATTTTAATCTATTGTGCCACAGAGCTCAGGCTTTTACCCTTTTATTTAAGTAATATAGTTGGAACATTTCTGTGCCACTTTAGTTATTAATATGAATTATTGTTTCATCACATGTTCAATTTGCTTGTGTTTTAAATATCTCCCAGTAACTCCCTAATTAGTTTACTTCCCAGTACACTGCAGTTAGCAATGTATAAAAAGTTATCCATTTTTTTCAAATGTTTTTTCTCTTATCTTGTTTTTGTTGAGTTTTGTTTGGTTTTTGTTTTATTTCCCAAATTCTGATTTGTGGCTTGCATCCACCTAGCTAATGACAGATAACTAATATAAAGTAGAAGTAAATTGACCGATGGGGCTACGATCAAAACCAAGGAGAAAATATTTTTGTATTATAATAAGTTCTTAGTAATTGAAAGATTATTGTTTGAAATTCAGGTTATAGTGGCAAATTCCAAAGATAAATGATAGAAGTGTCTCAAATTGGTTTGCTTTCTCTCTGGATCGCTCTGTTGTTTATGTTTTACAAGGCAAAATATTTGTTGAGCTCAGGAAATACAAACAACAAAAAAGAATTAATGAAAGAAGAGTACAAAATTGCCTGATTGCATCATGTTATTCATAGTAATTTTTAGCGTAAATGGAAGAAAGAACATTTTTAACAGACAAAATAGAGGTATGTATTTTGAACAGCACTTTTAATCATCTTGGCCATGAAGAGTTATAGAATGTACTTATGATATTGTCCACAGCACATAGATAAAAGTTTTCTGTTAGAAAACATTTAACACCTCTGTAGGAAAAAAAAAAGTCAACAATTAATATGTAGAGACTGTAGTTTTACTCAGTGTACTAATGGCCTTTGAATATTATGGTTCTTCTATATCAGTGGAAAAGAACAAAGCATACTTCCTTTCCCATGGTGTCTATCTGCATGTGATTTAGTCTTGAGGCCTTGCCTGAAATCTAGATATTGCATCAAGCTAGATACTGTGGAATTAATGTAATTCTCTCAACTGCTGTACTTTTTGTTTATATCTTCACTGGATATCAAGATGGATCCTCAATAATACTCAGTTTTAGCCAGCTATCTTTACCAAAAGTCAGGATGAGGTTACTCTTCTGTTCATATTCTACACACATATATTGAAAAAAGTAGACTGAACCATTTCATATGTATGCATATTAAGTTTGCTTAATTTTTCTCTTTTTAAGATTGCTGACATCAACCATTCATCTTACTATAATCACAGCATTTCCACTGCTGAGGATGCATTTTGGTTTTCTTCCCCACCCCCCCCCAAAAAAAGGCTGTTAATGTAACTCAGGTCTGGATCAATTCCATGAATGCCTGTATCAAGTTCCAAATATTTAGTAAAAACCGACTCCTCTAAAAAAAGTTCAGTCTAAATACATGAGTTAGGGTAAATCCATAATATTTGTCCAAGCATAACTTAATTGGTTACTTAAATGAAGAATGAGATTTGTGGCAGAAGACCATCCTGAGATGGTTGAATTTATCAAAATACACAAGGGATTTCTTTGAAGTACAATTGTGTTAGCACATGCCCAGAAAAAATTAAGAAGGACTTCATATTTCATATGAATCTGAAACATAATGTGTTATTGAATGTTAGTTTTAAAAAAAAAATGGTCTGCCTTATATGGTCTCTGTTACATCATGAATATTGCCTGCCTCCCATGATTTAAACCTTGTTTCATAATCTAGGAGACTGCAAAAGTTTCCATCAAACATTATGGAAAAGCTATGGGGAAAAATGAATATCCAGGAGGCAAGGCTTAGCGTAAGATACATAAAAGTATAGCTCAAACAAAAAATATGACAACCTATTATCTGATGATGATATACAATTTGTCAGTAGGACTGAGGCAAGATACAGCAATAGGCTCTATTGTCCATTCCCCGCCCTTCTTTCCTATAAAGAGAATTGTTCTCCAGGGCATCAACTGAAAGCGTGTACAAAAGAAATGAGGTTAGTTTTATTAATTTACTTTCTTCACAACTGAATAACCGTAGCTTTATTCTCTTATTCCCCTTGGCACTACTTTGTTCCATTCTTTAATAACAGCAAATGTGAAAAATCAGGATTTGTTCTATTCAGCTTCATTTCACTTTGAATGTTGTAAAAAGATGAGATTTGAAATTGTTCACTGTAATGTATAGAATATCTTTAAGATTCAATTTACTGATGATGCGGTATCATTTCAGTTGTCTCATTTTAGGTTGCATACATTTATTAGGCCATTAAGTCTTGAACTCTGGACTCTTTCTGAGTGGCATCCAAAGATTTCAAAGGAAGATGTGCAAGGAGAATTTTTCTTCAGATAGTTTTGTTCTCAATGTACATAAAACTTGTTCAAAAAAGAGAGAAGAGAAGAGAAGAGAAGAGAAGAGAAGAGAAGAGAAGAGAAGAGAAGAGAAGAGAAGAGAAGAGAAGAGTTATATAAAGATATTCTGGATTGGTCTTTTAGCATTAGACACCAGATTCCACCAAAAAAAAAAAACAACCAAAAACCAAAATAAACCAAAACCAACAAACAAACAAAAAAAAAAAAAAACAAAAAAAAAATCAAACCAAACACCCACAAAGAAAAACAACAACAAAAAAAAAACAAACTCCAAAGATCTGTTAAGGGCTGTGTGGTGTCAATACTTCTTAACCATGTACTTATATTTACCTTACATGTTTACAAGTTTTATATTTTGAACAGAAAACTAAGAAAATGACAGGGTAAGGTTTATATCACTCAACTTTACAGATATTGCAGTTTTTATACAACTGCAGCTACATGTAATTAATGATCCAAGTGTTCCTTTATATTTAATAAGAGAAAATACTTCTATGCTATAATTAATTTCAAACTTCTATGCCTGTATTTGGTAGACAACTAACATTCTAGAAGTGACTATTTTTTTCTGTTAATGACAATTAATGCTCAGATGTGCATGTCTGTGAGAGGAGTCTCACATTATTTATATTCCTCTAAGCTGGTCATCCAGGCCTTCAGTGGAGAGGATGGGAATAATAATGAATGTTGTCAAACACAGAATTACAATCAGTTACTAATTTTTGCAATTTATCTGATTTATCCAAATCACTGCCCTTACCAAAATCCCTTGCCTGACAGAAGGCTCCCAAGCAACCACTTTTAGAAAGATTTTCTCATGTAGTGAAGGGTACAAAAGCAATTTCACATGATCCTTATTATTAAGGCTAATTTTACTTAGAGAAGGTACCTGACTATCCTCACCTGATTACTCCATTCCAACCAATCACCGAAGAACCTCTACCAAATATCGTACAAGGAAACTACAAGAAAAAGGCAAGTACAATCAGCTTGTGTCGTAAGACCATTAATTTTCTTTTTTTTTTTAATCAGTTTTAAGTTGGTTTGGCAAGGTAAGTTATTGATTAGAAAAGACAGTAAGACATGAAGTTATAAAGGTAACCTTGAGGAGATATACAGAAGTAGGTCAGAGAGTCAATTTCAAAAAGATCGAAATTTAGAGAAACCCCAGGAACCAAATGCAGGCTACTGAGATTTTTTTTTCCCCAAAGATCATGAATTCAAATAGAGATTCAGATCTGAAAGTTTTGTCAGTGTGGTAAAAGATTTTCTGCCTTGCATCCTCCACAATTATGTTGAAGAGTTAAACTGTGCATTCTTAAAAGACTTCAGCTGCTGATGACAAAAAGAAAGGTGTTTCCACATTCTTTGCCAAGAAGTAGTTCTTTTCTGAAAAGGCATTCCTAGATGGTTTTATTAATTCCTATGGAAACTTTGGATACCTGGATCCTGTGGAAACCCTGGATGGAAAAGCAGAAACAGGTATTGGGAAAAAAATAAGGAACAAATATTTTTTATTACGCCTCTCCATTTTCAGATCCAGAAATATTTTCAATAGTTCTCCAATAGGCAATGCAAGAAGTGATTCTGTCAAATCTACTTGCTGCAGAAAGACACTGTGTTTCTTCTTCTGGAGGTGTCTGAGAGGCTGCTTAAAACCTGATAGAACAAACACCTTGGATAATGTCTGATGAAAGAAAATCTCACTGTTTCCTAGTGTATTATTTAGTGTGAACTTAAGAAGATTTTTGTTGAATTCTCATTTAGTCCTGCTTTAGACGTAAATACTGGAGAGAAGTAAACAATTTCCTAGACTTAGCATATGTTATTTGGACTTGGACTTCCTTTAGGAAACTAGAAAAATCTGTAAAATCCTCTATTATTTCAGAACATCGAATGATAGAGTGAACTGTAAGAATATGGGCATCAATTAGCCTCTTCTAAGTACAGAACACAAGTTTAAGCTGCTGTTAGTCCTGTTAGCCACAAGGCAACATGCAATTTGCTGAACATAGCAAGTAGCTCCAAGTAGGCAAGAGCAGAGGACTGGCAAGAAGAGTCAAATGTGTATAGTCTCTGAGAATAGGACATAATATTTTTCAGTCCAGAGTAAGAAGAGTACAGAAAGAGAAGGAGAGAAGTTTTTCTTCCAAAAGAACCACCAAATTCTAAAAAAAATAATCCCTAAAACGGTCATAAGATCTCTGGTGAATATAATCTCTTGGAGACTGTAGACACTCCTGTCTTTTAAAAAGCCAGTCTAAATTACTGCACATGGTGGAAGCTCTTTCCACAAAGATTTTTTCAAAGATTTTTCAATAATGAATCTGATGATTCATTATTTCAGAACACTGAATGATAGAGGGAACTGTAAGGATATGGGCATCAAATAAATGAGTAGGAGTAAGAACATCGTTACATAAGGATCACCTCCCTTAGGGGTATAGAAGCCTCTCTACTAATGTAATAGATGATTTTACGTAAGGTTGAAACTTGAAGTTAATACTCATTTTTGAAATTAGTCATATAAACCATTTTTTCTTGTATCAAAATTTATATATAAATAAAAATACTTTAAGAACTAATTTTATAATTTATCTACCATTGAATTATTTTTAAAAAAAGGTTTTAATTGAATTCTGGATGTAAGTCAGGTTTATAAAGATCAGAATTTTGCAAAATACAGTTCTGAGTTTCAGCTAAAAACACATATATAGTCAATTCCATGATTTCCTTATTTACAGTGATTTCTTATGGATTTTGAGTCATGATGAATGGCCTGGATATCATGATGAGGAGCAGCAGTATAAAACCAGAAAGACAATGTATACAGTTAAAGCATTTTTTCTTATTCACTGCAATCTTTCTTTCTTTCTTTATTATTTGGTTTGGGGTTTAATGATGCTTAAGCATAATGTCTTCTTAGTCACATATCATTTTATAAAACATAATTGTCTGCTAATTTCTTAGCAAATATTTAAATTGCACAGTTCAATAATGGGTACTAATTAATTTAATCATAAAATGTTAAAGAACTGAGTAGATGCACTGTGATTAAACAACTATTACTTTAATTTCATAAATGCAATACACATACTGAAAAGTATATGTTCTTCATTTAGATGCTGTATCTGATAGCATGAGAGGCACGTCCATATATAATATCAGAATGTTCTCACACTTTTATCAACATAATGAAATCATACTTGAGAGGGAAAAAAAATTAAAGATAACACTTTCTAGTGGCAGTTATATAAAAATGTGTCAATATCTGATTATAAAGAGAACCTAGAGAGGTAGGAGGGAGGGATAATAATTTTTAAAAAATGACTTTTCCTTTCCCTTTTAAACCTTATAACAACAAATCTGCAAAAGCGGAAAAAGAAAAAACTTTTTGCAATTATTTCACAAGAAGTTCTATCAATGCATATAGAGGAGAGATTATAATTGCTAAGATTTATAGTAAAATGGAAAATTATTTTTAAATTAGAAGAGATATAATGAAATGTTTAAGTCTCTACTTAGAAATTCTATTACCATACCTCATCAGTGCTGAATTTAAATTTCGCAATTTTCTGCTTAACTGGATGATCGCCTATTCCAGAGAATATCTTCCATGATGCTTGGATATCTCACCAAAACAATTATTCTCTCATTTGTATGCAAATTTACAAATTCATATAATTTTTTTAAAATCTTGTTTTAATTTGTTGGTTTTTTTAAGAAAAAAATTTGAAAATAAAACCCCCACAAACCAAAACAAAACCACAAACACCAAAACCAATCCCAAATATTACGTGTAGCTTTACACAGTTTGTTTTCTCTACCTAACTTCAATTTGACTTTTGGCAAGTTTTTGAGCAATCTTACTTATCCTTGTCTGTAGGAACTTTCTTAATCAGGAACTTTCAAATACAATAAATTGTATATGAAACCAAAATGGTGTGAATTTCAGTATGAGAAACTATAGAATAGGGATACTTGGGATCAGTATCCCAATATTGTAATATGAAAGCTTTAAAATTCAAGATGACAATAGTGTTAGAGAAGCAGCTGGCTCTACACAACAACTTTAATAGAGCTACTAAAACAGTCTACTAGTTCCAGATCCTATAGCTGAACAACTATTTTCTGGACCATTTTTTAATTTTAAAAGTCAGTTGGATCTACAAGTAGAAATGGGATCTCAGTGGAGATCTGATTTATTTTTCTGGTTATGGGTCAAAAGTGAAAGTCCTGGAAGGGAACAGAACAAAAGAAATAGCAAAGTGAGAAACAAAACTACCCAACCAGCACTTGTAGAGAAAACTATTCCTTACTGCCCTTGTTTCAGAGCAAAAGTGCCAAAGTTCAGGCTATTTCTTCCTCAGATTTTCAAAGGAAATGTAATGCTCTTTAGGGACACCAATATAAGCACATTTGCAAGCAAAAATTTCTATATAGACATAAAGTAATATTTTAAAATATAAAACAATGTAAATTATTGTTCTTCTGGCTCACAGGAATGGCTTTTAAGGCATTCCATCACCTATAAAAATAATGGGACCATATGACTATAAGGGATCTATGGGGTAATTCATATTCCACTGTAATTCTAGGTAACATTTATAAATATATCAATATCTATAGTAAAAATTTGGTTTGTTTTTTGCTGTTTTTATCCTTAATATGCATTTTCAAGTTCTCCCTTACATATATTTCAGTATGTGGTCTAATTTCAATCTGTGTTTTTTTAAAGTGAATTTATACCCAACTGCAGCTTTTAGTTTGTGATGAAATGGCCTGGAACACTAAACCGGACTCTTCTCTACCCAAAAGATGAATTATTCTGTTATTTATCACTTTTATGTATTACAGGCACTTCACTCTGGCACTTGCATTCTGTTCTAAATTAGTTTTATCCATTATTAGGAGTTTGACTTGTCAGACTTCTACAATTGCTAGAATTAGAAATCATGAGAAGAGAGATAATGTATATCATATATTTTGAGAGAGCTGGGTTATTTCTGGCAATGCTCCTTAAAATTTAGACAAGAATTCTGTGTGATTAAGCTTGGAAAAGGCCTCCCAAGGTCATCTAGTCCAATCTCTCCTTGTGTTTCTTTTTGCACGGTTTTGTCTTATAGCTTCTTCTATTATGCAGAAAAATCCAGCAATCATCATGAGTGCATTATTTAGCTTTGCTTCTATTCCCAATGTAGATGTAGTGCAAGAGTCACATGCTGGCCCAGATTTTGTGTGTGATTCATTTTCTTCTCCAGCCTTACAATGAATATGTACTATGTTAGCATAAGAAGTTGTCATGGTGGATGACAGCATGCTTTTTATAAGAATATTTCACTTATTTATTCCTTTATTAAGATCTTTTCTCTGCAGAAAAGGAGTCTTTTTTCAGTTCCTGAATATTTTTCCTGTCAGATTAAATTGAGTGAAATGTCACACAATCAAATGTATACGTATTGTCTCAGTTAAGTCTCCTTTGTGTCCATCCCTCTGGGATGATTATTTCTGAAATCTTAAAGCACAGATGAAAAGCTGTCTTGACTAACATCTGAGATAACCTACTGTGTGCCATGTGAGACCCATACATTAAGCTGGGTAATAAGGAAGGCAAAATACGTAGCTTTTGAAAGAAAACTGAGACTCATAGGGAAGAAGTACTTAAAGGATTCTGCCATGCTTATTCTAAACCAGTGGGAGTTTGTTTAATTTTTGCTTTAGTATAGCAATATTTATGTTTTGGTTCGGTTGAGTTTGGTTATTTTTCTTAGGTTTGTGATAGTATGAAAATATTCAGGGGAATTTTAATAAAAGGAAAAAAGTTTCCATGGAACCTTAAACTTGTAATTATATGCATTATAGTCACACAGTGAAAATAATCATTTCATAAAATAACCACGTCAGATCATTCCATTTTAAAGTCAGAAAAAATTCAATTGCTTTTAGAAACTAACATAGGCAATTTGACTTCTTCTGTTGCATTTTGTCACTAAATAAAGTATTTAAATTATTAGATTTTTCATAATAATAATAATAATAATAATAATAAAATACCTAGCATAATTACTGTAGATGTACTGTGAAATCTAGTAATATAGTCTATCACATTACTTAATTCCCTATAGAATATTCAGTGCAGTAACTAATCAGTTGTTAACCTTAGCAGTTGTCTTATATCAGGACATAAAGATTAATTAAATTAATGAATACAAACAGAAGAAAATGCTCATGTTTTCTATTTGTAAGTCATAAGATAAATAGACTAAAAAGGTGACAACTCTTCCAGCTACAATTGATTGTAATAGAAGAGTCAAAAGAAAATTATTCAGTACTGTTTAGTTATCCCTTAAGTAAGGATTGATGAAGATTGATCAGAGAATAATGTTAGACAAAGTACATTGTGTAGAAAGAGCATAATTATAAAATAAAAGCATTATGCTACTGTTGTCAATATTTAAAAAAAAAGAAAAAAGAAAAGAAACTGACATTGTAAATTATAATCAAGACTGAAAATTATTTGTTATCAAAGCAATTCTTGAGGACATTCCACCTCCTACACATTATATATTCTTTAAGTTACTGCACTAAATTGAGGGAATTTTATACTGCTACGATATTGAAACTGAAGAAGTCACAATTTAAAAAAACACCTACCTCATCCCATATCATCGTACTATATACAAACATATTTTCAAGTCAAAATATATAGCTACAGACAAGTAACTTCTGACTATATTATGAGTCCAATTTAAAATATAATGCACAACTATAAAAAAAGGGGTTGTGGTGATCTCCTATCTTACTATCTGCAAAGGCAGAAAAATATGGTCTTACTTAAGTGATGATTGGTCATTTTTACAGCAAATTGATTATTTTGATAAGCAGTCTTTGGATTAAGATAATTTAGAGTGCAAAACACTGCAGTTCAATTTGTGTCTGATTTCTTGTATCTAAGTGAAGAACAAAAATAAGATTATATCTGCCTTTTCAATGTCCTGTCATGTCAGAGAATGACAATAAGATGGAATCTGCCAGTAAAGTAACCCACAAACTAAATCTTTTATGACTTTATTATCTGTCTATTACATGGATAACTAAACACAAAAGCCAGAACTCTGTGATATGTATCAAGCATCTATTAAGGGTATGTGATGAGAAGGCAATGTTCATAGACTGGGATTGAAAAATTGTTTTGACAAGCTCATCAGTGCTGTTCATCAGTGCTGTTCATCACTCTGGAATAAACTATGCCATACGCCACTTTGCTTTTACAGGAAAAATAAGAAAAAAATCCTGGCCATTCTATTAAAGTATTACTTTCATTATGCATATAAGTACAAGTTTTAGATACCATTGAAACTTTTGACCTTTTATTAAAAGTATCTAAAAATATTGTACTAGTACAACTTACAACTCTCAGTATTCATTGTTCTTTCTCCCAAGAAAGGTCTTTTGACCTTTTCAACTGGTCTATTGCCTGGATAATTCATAAAATAACTGTGTTCCTGTGCCTAAAGCTTCTCATATAATCACACTTCCAGTATCATGTAAGGTCAATATACAATTGTTCAGTCATTACAGTGCTTGTGCATATTCAGCCAAAATCATAGAGTTCTTCAGCCATAATATAATATTCCTTTATCATAAAGAACCAGGTCATGAGCTTCTCTCTTATTTATGTAATCAAATTATTCCTGAGGCATACGAAAGGTTCTACAATAACTAGTTCTAATGAAGACAACTAAAATGAAAGTAATATGAATATATTCCACATACTATGCAACTAGTAATCACAAATAACCAGGAATGATAGGAATTCCTGCCACTATGTTCAAATCTATTTACACTCACAATCAATTTTATATTAGCCAGTCACAATCAATTTATATTAGCCACAAGTGAGAACATTCATGGATGAAAATATCCAAGTCAAACAATGCAGAAATAAAATTGATAGCAGTTAAATTTTTGATATTTAAATTATATTGTTAATCGAGCTTTTGCTGCTGTGTTATTTTCTCAATTTAATATTTTTCTATTTAAATTTAAAACCTTTGCTTTTCTGGCATATTATTAATTTAATTGATAATTACGACATGACAGTTAAAGTAAGCCTTTTTCTTTCGTACAGGTATACCTTACAAGTGTAACTTTTGTAAACATATATTTCCTTCTGGAATTAATAGATCGCAAAAGACTGATGGAACTTCTTTGTCCTCTCTCCAAAAGGAAAAAAAAAAGCAAAAATGAAAGGAAAAGTAAACTTAAGGGCTCCACCTCATTTGGAGTCCATCTTTTTTCTTCATTCATGGTCACCAATATGACAGCAAGGATCAGGGGAAAACGGAGGGGTTTTTGTCCTGCTTTTTGAAAGCATAAGGACAAGCGAATAACAACAGTATTTGTTAGTTTAGTGATGCTGTTGTGAGTATTTTTCAGCATTTTGAGTGCAGATTTTGGTAAAAGTAGGGAGGATGAAAAGAGTGGGGTTCTTTCTGTCTTGTTCTATTGATTAATCTTATTTTCAGTGTAGCATGATTTTTCCATTTCCATTTCTGCAGTACACTTTTTTCAATTCCTTTCCCATCATATAAACCCCCCCAGATCCTTAATGACTCATAACCACTGGGCGATAATACTAGCAAATTTTACATCAGAAAATTACCTTTGTCACAATAATGTCACACTTAAGAACAAGACATATTTTCTGCACTGAAAAGAAAGTAAACAAGGCCCAAGATCCAATAGTGGAAGAAACTGAGGTTTTTTTCTTTGCTATTCAGGGTTAAACTTTGCTTTTGAACAGTTACCTGTGATAAACTATTGGTTCTTCCTATTAACAAGACATGCTTCACTGTTGCACATTCTCATTTTTTAGAATAGTTGCTAATTAGTTCATGCAAATAAAGCAGATTTAATAAAGAGAGAGGGGGGAGGGGGGAAGACACCCCCCCCCCAACATTTGTGATATTTGGGACAACCTACTAGAAATCATATTTTATTTAAAACTGATGAGGCCATTCAATTGTGGTATCTGGCTATAAATTCAGGTCTCTCTATAAATTCTTTACCTTTGGAGACAAGCAGCTAGACTAATTGGTTTTTTGTCTTCTTTTGCAAAACTGAATCCACCATATACATTCAGAGAGTGCTTATTAAAATGAGTTTCGTGTTAAGGTGAGCTCTCATGTATTACGGATAGTATCACAGATCATAGATGTATATTTTAACAACAGTTGCTTGTAAGTAAAATGCCCCACTGCTAGAAACCATTAAGTCTGAAAAAGTTCAGCTTTAAGGGTGCAAGTTATTCTATATTAAAGACAGGAAATAAATCTACATTAGCACTGCTGTGATACAAGGGTAAGGGCTGGGGTCCAGTCTTCAGTAGGGCACTGTATTTCCAGCAGTGTATATACACACTATGTTGCTACTGCTGAAGAAATTGGTGCCAGCATCCAGACATGAGTGTATATTGCTGTATGACCGTGTATCCACCCTGTGTTGCAGAAAATGGTCCTGCACATGACCTCCATCACAGTATTAGCACACTCCTTTTGCACTCAGATGAATATTATATGAATTCACATTTACATAGAATTTATTTTTCACTGAAAACAACCCTTCCTGTACACTAACTGTAGGCACACGTCCTCTGACAAGAGGGAAATTGGGAAAAAAGTACCAGGAGGCCTCCATGGATGGATAAGGAGCTGTTGGACCAACTCAGAGCAAAAAAAAGTAGCTTTCAGGAGGTGGAATTGAGGACAGGTGGCCTGGGAGTAATACAGGGAAATTGTACAGAAAGCTAGGGACAAGGCGTGGTGGGTGACCTTGGCTGGATGCCAGGTGCCCACCCAGCTGCTCTATCACTCCCCTTCCCAGCCAGACAAGGGAGAGAGTAAGATGGAAAACAACTCATGGGTTGGGATAAGGCAGTTTATCAAAGCAGAAGCAAAGCAAGACTTGCACATACAAAAGCGAAGAGAAAGATACCAGGGTTTATTCTCCACTTCCCGTGAGCAGCGATGGTCGGCCACCTCTGAGCAGCAGGGCTTCAGCACGCACAGCGGTTGCTCAGCAGACAGCCATTGGAGACAATGAATGCCTGCCTTCCTGCTCCTTGCCTTAGCTTTATATCTGAGCTGATGATATATGGTATGGAATATCACTTTGGTCAGTTTGGGTCAGCTGGCCTGGTTGTGTCCTCTCCCAGAATCTTGCCCTCAACTATGGAAGGAATGTTACAGTGTTGGTGCTGTGCTCAGCAGTAGCCAAAAAACCGGTGTGTTATCAACACCCTTCTAGCTACCAATGCAAAGCACAGCACTGTGAGGGCTACTGTGGGGAAATGAACTCCAGCTCAGCCAGACCCAATACACAAGGTTATGGAAGTAAAGGCCCAGTTAGAATTGAGTCTGGCCAAGGACATCAGGGATAAAAGGAAGGGCTTCTATAGATATGTTTCTAGCAAAAGAAAGAATGGGGATAACGTGGGCCCTTTCTAGAAGGAAATGTTAAACCTGGCTACCCCAGACAGAGAAGGCTGTGGTTCTCAATGATTTCTATGCTTCATCTTCAACACAAGTGCTCCAGCCATGCTGCCCAAGTTGAGAAAGGCAGATTCAGGGACTGTGACTCTAAGCCCACTAGAGGAGACGATGAGGTTTGAGACCATCTAAGGAACCTGAATGTGCACAAATCGAATGGACCCGATAAGATTCATCCACAGGTTCTGAGGGAGCTGGCAGATGAAATTGCTAAGCCACTATCCATCACTTTTGAAGAATCATAGCAGTCAGGTGAAGTCCCCAGTGGCTGGAAAAGGGGACATATAACTCCTATTTTTAAAAAGGGGAAAGCAGAAGGCCTGGGGAACTGTAGGTGAGTCAGTTTCACCTCTGTAGCAGGCAAGATCATGGGGCAAATTCTCCTGGAAACTATGTTAAGATACATGGAAAACAAAGAAATTATTAGCAACAGCCAACATGGCTTTACAAACTGAAAACTGACTTTCTATGACAGGGCTAGAGAGCGTTGGTGGATATGGTCAGAGCAACTCGTATTATCCACCTGGACTTATGAAGAGTGTTTGACATTGTCCTGGGTGACATCCTTGCCACTAAATTGGAGAGACATGGATTTGATGCATGGACCAGGCTTGAGAGGTGGGTTGATGCAAACCCCATGAAGTTCAACAAATCGAAGTGAAATGTCCTCCGCCTGGGTCACAGCAATTCCAGGCACACCTACAGGTTGGGCAGAGAAGTAACTGAGAGCAGTGTCTTATGATTAGGTTCTTTAAAATTATTACAGAGATGTCTCTGCCTGAATTAACATGTAAATGAGACCATATGTCAAAGTCAGTAGCATAGATTTTTATTTAACGGTAAATGTTAGGTGGAGAGAGATAGAAAGAAATAGAAATTTACTGTTTCTACATTAACTGTTGTTGTTCTGTTTCTTTTGGCAGTTTGTTTGTTTCTGGGTTTGTAGGTTTGATTTGGGCTTTTGGAGGTTTTAGTTTATTTGGGAGGGTTTTTTTGGTTTTGTTTGTTTGTTTGTTTGTTTTTGTTTTTCCCAAGAGTATTCATTTTCTTCAGTTCTTTTTTTTAATAAAAAGGTCTTGAAAACTGGACACTAGTTTCTTATTCAAAGGGTATCTTGTTTTTTTGTCTCAAATAACAATGATTTTTGGTCTTCCCCTCTTACTTTTTTTTAAACTCTTTTCACTCTTTGGGGTACAAGCCAACAAAGTTTTCCCTTATTCTATGCCAGTCTCATCAATGAGGCAATTATATGCCATGAAAGTGGCTCCAAAACAAGCTTTTTTAGGAAAACTTTCCAGCATAGTGAACATAAATTATGCAACTCAACAGGAGCTGGGCACAAATGTAATAGATCCATACATAAATTATGACTGTTGTTTATTTGCCTTACACTTTCTTGGCAACAACATAGTGGTTAACAAATAGTGACTAGCAAGAGAATATTGCACCTGAGATTATAAAAAAGTTAAGGAACATAAGTTAGCCTATTTTTCAGCTCAGACATCATTTGAAGTATTTATACATGTTTTTAATAAAGTATAATAATTTGAAAGATTTAATATTGAGTCATTACCAAGTATTAGCCCTATTTCATTGGTGAAAAAGAAAAGTTCTGTGTAGCAGTGTAAAGCTGTTCTTTAAATGGAATAACTTACTAGAAAGAAATGGGAAACTGTTTTGTTTGGGTTTTTTCCCCTTATGTTTCTACACCTACTGTTGTTTGTGATTATAATCTTCTCAATGAATGCAGGATAGTGTATATATGATTTATTTTCAGCTAATATTACAATATAATTTTAAGCTTCCTCCCAGTATATTGTTGCATATCAGTATTATTTACATTTTAAAATAGTCTATTTTGTATATTTCATTTATCTCTTGGTGTATTAAATGTTTGCAGACTAGATCCACAATAGAATCTAAATGAAACAACGTTTGGCAAAGAAGAGAGTGAAATTAAGTTTTTATCCTCTTCAGACTGCAGAAGTAATGGAAAAATGCAGAAAGAGGATGAGAACTTTCTACATCAGATTCTCATGTATTTATAGTCAGAAAATATAAAAATATAAACACCACTAAAATTCCTATTGGCAATTTTCTAAAAGAAACGACAGATAGTGTAGAAAAGACAGGTATTGATATTCAAAATTAAAAAAGGGAAAACATAGCATAATGCTCTTTCAGTCTGAATGTCTCAGTTTACCTTCAGTAGAAATCAATAAGTAGGAAAAAGGAACTCTTAAACTAAGAGCCTTGTTCTGTTATGGAGCTGGGACGTGGCTGGTATGTATAACATACTCTAGGAATTCAGAAATTTTCTCAGATTGATTAATACAGACACAGAGAAAAATATAAGATGTTCCAAATCAGCTGACTGTAAAAAGTAATTCATAGATAGAACAGGAGACTGAAATTCTCTGAAGAGTGACTAAGCAACACATATTTCACTTCTGCATTGCTTTGCTTAGCCTAGCCTAGAGTTCAGAATCTCAAGATTTTTTTTGGTCTATATTCATAAAGGATTGGATTCATCCCATCTACCTTTGAATAGCTCAATGATCTTGAAGTTGGTAGCCTAAATTTATTTTAATGGTCTTCTATAGGAGCCCAAACCCAGCTCTCGGCAAAAGGAAGCTTGATAAATTTGAATCATAAACCTTGGAAAACAAGAGCTGACAAACATCTCATGAGCTGAAGAAATTTGGACCCTTGTCCTGAGATCTGTTGATGTGCGACCCTAGGATTTAAACCTGGCTCCAAGCAGAATTAAGAAAGGACTTTCTGAGATGATTGTTAAAACCATGTCTAAACTCCTGTAATCCCTCCATCCGCGATGTAATCCTACGTGAAGAAAAATTAACTATTTAGAAATTGCAGTAAAAACTTGTGTAACTCCCTAATTAACATAGGTTGACCCCTTCATTAACATGTCCAGCCCCCGAGGCCCTTAAAATTGTGTTCTCACATTCAATAAACCATTCCAGTTTTCCCCATGCTGGAATTGTGTTTAGTTTTGTTTTTCAGACCACCACTGTCTTCCAAATTTCCTCTGCAACTCATGAGGAGGCCTAGGCCCTTTTCACTTTATTTAATATGTGAATTTCCCACTGATAGTGTGCCTATTTTGGAATGGACTCCCCAAAGCTGGTCGCAAACATACTTGATGAAAAGATGTAAACATTTTTCTGAAAATCAGTGACCTGAAAGTTACATGAAGAATCAAACAATTTTGCCTGCAAAGTAGAAGCCAAAAGTAATGTGAAGAAGTAACTGGCAATAGCAGATGGAAGAGATGATGATTGATTAAATCATCAATGCTCAAATAAGGAACATTTGAGAGGCTGACCCAGGCAATACCCAGACAAGAGAGTGTGATATAAATGTAATGCAGTCAAGCAAACTTTGGGGAAATTAGGTGATGATCTTAGAACAACCAGTAAAAGGCCCTATTGCATTGTAGAAGCAGAGAATTATCAAGGTGGGGAGGACCATAGACTTGTCCTCTTCACTGGAACAGGGGCATAACATATTATGCTCTGATTTGGACATGTTCTCATCAATGACCTGAGAAAAACTGGGTGTCCTCCCCCAGCTCATGCTGGGAAATGTGCACAGGAGCAAGATTTCCCTGCTGTAGCTCTGATGTAGTCGTTAGAGTATTTGTAGAGTACATTTTTTCTCACTCAGAGATCTGAAATACATCAGTTTATGTAATGTGAACAACACACTGTAGTGGCTAACAACATGGAGAATACAGCCTTGTAGAAGCAAACTTTTAGCTTTCAGTTTTGTAATGGAGTACATGATACAGAAACCATAGTAAATGTGTAGTAGTACATAACAAGATAGAGGTGTCCTCTGCTCTCCAAGTAATGCATTAACCTAAGGTAAAAGGATGCCAACTAGCTTAATGGTTCTTGTGATCATCTGCTACCAAGAAAACAGCACCTGGCATATCAACTCAGCTGTCATTTCTTGTGAAATTATCCTTAATAATTGGTTGACTACTTAATTTTCTTCTCTCCTGAGATTTGTAATTATTTTGTTAAAGTGAATTCTTCATTATCAGTGACTGAAATGCAGGAAATTTACCACCAAAATTTGAGGACTGTAAGGAAATAAGGAGTTACTGAAAATGAATACAAAAAAGATTTGATGAAATAATCAACTGTAATATTCTTTTAGGAATAGTCTTTGCTATTTGACTATGTTTTAATATAGGTTAATCTTTGAGGTCTTTTTTAACGTATTTAAAGAGCACAGAAATAAAATAAGTCATAGTTTTTGCTGGTTTGGTTTTGATTTTTTGTCATTATTTTAGGGTGGGTTTTTTAAATAATATTAATTAAAAATATAGATAAAATAGATATAAATAGATATTATAGATATAAATAATATAGATAAAATCTATAAGGAAAAGATTATTTTGTTTACCATACCTTCTAATCACATTTAATAAAAGTGAAAGGCGTGGACACTTTTTTTTTCCCGTTTTAAACACATGTCCAATATATCACAGAAACTAAGGAGATAGTTAAAAGTGAGCTGAGGAAGGAAATGTTGAACACGAGTTTAATGAAATAGTTTCAAGTTGGTTCTCCAATGAATATTTATTATTTATACAAGAAAGAACAGTTTTGCCAGAGAGAATTGAGAAATGTGCCCCAGCTCAAAATAGCTAATTGAGAATATGGTTTCCAATAACTTTTAAATTGCTATATCTACCTTTTTCTATGTGTGATTTTCAGTTTTCTTCTGCTAGTGGATTTGCTATTTCATTTTCCTAATTACACCTGAATTCATTTTTTTCACCCATCGTATTGGGCTACAAATCTGCTGCAGTAACTAAGCTCTCTTAAATTACTACCTTCTTTAACTTTTACTTTCAGGTAAGTTACTCCCTAAGGTCACAAGTTAGAAGCATTGGAACATTTATTCCCGGGGGAGAGGAGAGAAATTAAATGGAATTTGCTAGTCAGGAGATAGTTCCTATTGCATTGCAAGTCCTCAGTGGTCAGCCACAATTTTGACAATTTCAATTCATAAATTGTTGCACAGTGTTCAATATGTTGAGTTTATTTCAGAAAAAAGATTGAAGAGGACATGCCTACCAAGAGAATTCCTTCCAATTACATTATAAATGTCCAAGTTACTGTTATCCATTTTTAAAAGACTTTAATTTAAAGATTACTATTTATGAATAGGGGCCTCTGGTGGTCTAGTGGTTAGGGTGCAGGACTCTCACCGCTGCGACCCAGGTTCGATTCCCAGCCCCCCGGGCAGATGGAGCTCGTCAGCCCCGTGTGGCAATCCATCTAAGAGAAGGTCACTCTAAACAAACCTACGTCCTGGGGACCTCACTGCCACTGTCCAAGTTTGCTTGGCCCCGGCAGATGAACCTCAGGATTAAAGGGTGGGCTCAGTTCAGCGCACGCTGTGTCTCACCTAAAAAATCCACTGCGCAGGCTCGAAGGGTTAATGACCTTTCCCAAATCTTCGCTCGCGAAGACTGGCCATTATTATTTATGAATAGGCAATATTATATGATAGTCTTTATTAGGAATAAAATTGTACATGAGAAAAAATATACATTAATAATACTGTAGTCAGATATTTTGTTTCAGTCTGAATGGTTTAGAGGCACCTTGAAAGAGTTTCCAGATGCAAAATACAACTCTGGCATTCATTTAGTAAACACTGTTTTACTAGTATGATAGTCAAAGAACAGTTGACAACAGTATATAACAGTTTCAAAATTATTATTTTTAAAATCAGACTTCATAAACAAAGTATTAGAAGATGATAAATGGTTCAGTCCATCCACGAAAAATCCTTTTAATATAATATTGTTTTCAAAGCAGAATAAAATTTGAAATAAATAAATAAAAAACATTTAAAGCTTGCCTTTGTTGGACATAAGTATGTTTAGAATTATGAAGGTCATTGCTGGCATAACTTTGAGACCTTATGTTTCCTGCTCTTCCTGTGCAGCTTTATGGAAGAATCAAATACACTTCGAGCTTCCCATGTTACACAGTCATCCAGTGTTCAGTTTCTCAGCAATAACATACGGGTACTTTTCATTTAATGACTTCCAGACAGTGTTTTGCTTCTCTGTGAATGGAACTATAGTTAATTCCTGTGCCTTTTATTTGAATGGCTTCTCTGTGAAGCTGAGAAAGTAAATAGTAACCTATCTGTGATTTTCTTTTCCTGAGTTCCAGATTTCTTGTTCTTTTCCATCCCATACGTATTTGGAACTTTGTTTCTTCTGCATTGTCTTTTGAAAAAAATAAATGAAAGCTTCTAACTTTATGCGGGCACTTGATTTCAGCCCTACCATAGATTAGTAGTAAGTAAAAATCATTCCTGATAGCTCTTCAATAACTGCCATGAAATTAACATTTGCAAAGTATTTATAAGAGTTGAATTTTTCATCATAACTTTTTTTTTCTTCTTTATCTTTTTTTTTTTTTTTTGTCCCAAGAAGTTGAATTAAAAGTCACATTTGATTCCTACTTGTACCCTGGTTGACAGGCTCAGAATCTAAAGAAGGTTCAGGACAAAACACTATTTTACTTCAGGAGCTGCCCTTTCAAGTCAATTGACAAGAAATTTGGAAGTTTAGTTTGAAAAGGCTGCTACTTTGTTTATGTGAAAGCAAATGGATGTGTTCAAAGATTCCTCTTTTGAGTCTTGAAGTTCATTGAAAGACTTTTATGACCAGGGTCCTAAAGGTATCTGTATCTAATCAGTGAAACACAAGAACAAAAACCCAAGGTTTATTTGCATTGCTAAATCTCTCCTTTTCAATTAAACAAATGGCTTAAACTATTTTTACACCTTCTGTAACATTATTATAAATACTGTTTAAAAACAGTCACCTACCACTGCAGTTGAAAGAGTGGTGACAAATCAATAGGAATTAGTAGACTAGCACGAAATAAAGAATGGATTTTCTACAAGGTGGCTTGCCTAGCAAGGAGATCCATATTAAGTGTTCCTGATCAAAGTTCTCGTTGCTTTTGCCAGCTGTGCTAGTACATAAGCTTCTACAATAATACTTTTGGTTATGTGAATATGCATCTAAAATTTTTGCAACACCTTAAAATAGAATTCCTCTTCCTTCAAGGAATTCTCTGATTCAGAGATATATATTTTTTTCCCCACAATCAACATAATCATCAAGAATAGATACTAAAAACTGATGATGTCTCAGCTAATATTCTTTTTTCATCTTTTTGATGAGGTAACTAAAATGAGCAGAAAAAACCTTAACCATACTTTATCATTTTTTGCAGCAGAATACTAAACAATATACAAAGTATTTAAAATATGAAAGATATTGTTCTTTAAACCAGTAATCTGAAGTTTAGTATGACCATTCAGAGTGAACTCAGAACTTGCTAAAAAACCACCCTACTGCCTCCTAAAATATATTTTCATAGAATTATAGAATCATAGAATCAACCCGGTTGGAAAAGACCTCTGAGATCATCATCATCAAGTCCAACCCTTGATCCAACACCACTGTGGTTACTAGATATGGCACTAAGTGCCACATCCAGTCTCATCTTAAAAACCTCCAGGGACAGTGAATCCACCACCTCCTTGGGCAGCCCATTCCAATAACTGATTACTCTCTCCGCAAAAAGTTTCTTCCTAATATCGAACCTAAACTTCCCCTGGCAGAGCTTAAGATCGTGCCCTCTTGTCCTACTGCTGATTGCCTGGGGGAAGAGACTGATGCCCACTTGGCTACAACCTCTTTTCAGGTAGTTGTAGAGGTTGCTTTTGAACCATAATGGGAAAGTTTGATGAACACCTTGTACAACTTACATTTTTACAGTGCAAAGATGCCATACCTTGTTCTTGAAAAGAAGAAATAGTTTGCAGCGGTAACAGCTGGCTGTAGAATGAGGAGAAATTGCTGATTGTATAAGGGAGTTCCCTATATCCCTCTGATTGTGTGATCTTATTTCAAGGGTTTGGGAAAAAAATATTGATTGAATGTGACACTTAGTGTCTTCCAAAAGGAATCTAGTGTGTACTGAAACTAATTCATTACAAGAATCATAGTCCTGAAAGAGGATAAAAAATTAAGCATTTTACTAAAAAACATGTTTCTGATCAAACTGAAAAGCTAATGAAGATGTAAAGATACCATAGGGAGTATAGAATGATATTAGAACCTGATGCCACTGATTCCTACCTGTGATGACTTTACACAGTTTCTAGATGTTAAAGAGAAATAAATCTTTATCTTTCAGAAATTTATATATTCACTTGTGTTGAACATATAAGAGATGACTGGCAACACAGACAACTATAGGAAATTTTTTAAACTCAGGAGGTGCAAGTTCTTTTCAGATCTCATCATAAAGATACCATCACTCAAAGGTGCCTATCTACTATATTGATCAAAGGATGGAAATTACAGAAATGTGAAAAAAGCAAGGAGGGGGTTATCCAATGCTGCAATAACTGTGATTCCAAGCATCAGGAAGAATGTTTTTATCCTTTCTATAATGTTGTGGTGGTTTGGACCTTGGTTTTTCCCCCAGAGGCTGAAAAGTGGTAGACCCCAAGGGGTGGAAACCCCTGGATGTTTTGAAGTTTTGCCCAATGGGCGCTCCTGCAAAAATGTAAACATATCACAAGCTCACCGGAAGAGATGAGTTGTAGTTTGGGTTGGAGGAGTGGTGGCCATGTTATGAGCCACGAGGAAGGGGCTCGGAGCCCCTCGAGGCCTCCGGGCGCCCCCCAGCCCCAGTTGGGGGCTACAGAGACTTGGAACAGTGTTAGACTGAACTAAGCATCTGTAGTTATGCCGGGAGATGTTTTTCTCCATGGGCGCAGAGCAGCAACCGGCACTGACCAGAGAAACAGTGGCACAGAGCCAGGACAGATAAGACCTGAACCGGAGAAGCAACAGAGACATGCAGCAACGAAGAAAGGACTCCTGGAAAGAGAGAGAGAGAGAGAGAGAGAGCCAGCAGCAGAGCTACAGAGTTTGGGGTAAGACTGATACCAGACCCCAAAACTCC
>NW_016690230.1:3344874-3356070 GCF_001604755.1 Lepidothrix coronata
CTTTTTTTTTTTTTTTGCAAAAGCAATAGCAGAGTAAAACCTGAATCTGTGCCTGGTTGGCTTTGCGCACAAGCGTGGAGATGAGTAGCACAGAGATTACTCTAGATATTTCGCCCAGTGATTTGGGAAAAATAGAAGGAGTTATCATCTTTTCAGTCTCTCAATAACATTTTAAAGTGTTTAGAAAAGCAAGGTGTAGATGTGGAGAAAAGGTAGCTGGATTTGCAGAGTGTATGATTGCTAGCTTGCTTCTGGGAGTTGTAGGACACCTTAAAGCGATGATGTAAAGACAGATCTGAACCGCAGACTAGAAAGTGAATATTGGTGATGGAGAGGAAAATCCGGGTTTTGGACAGGGGGATGAAGGGCCACTAACCCTGGGTTCAGGAGATTCTGTTTTCAGGTGATTATATGAGTGGAGATATTTGGAACACTTCTAAAGAGGAGAGGACCAAAGGGTCTGAGGATGAGAATGGGATCTCTCCCTCTGCTCCACTTCTTGTGATAAGTAAGCCAAATGAATCCTTTAGGCACCACTCACTCTTTGATCCCTCTGTGTGCTAATACACAGAGAGAGCTACAAAATTTGGCTGATTTATATTGACAAAAATCAGGTATCAGGGGCAGTGTTTGCTATACATCTTGGAAACTAGGTCTAGGGATGTGGAAGGACAGTGCATTTGAGCCTTCAAAAGTTACTATGATTAAGCATATTAATGTAAAACCTTGTGATTGTACAGCTATTGAAAGGGGCCCAGGGAGACTAATTAATTCCTTCTGTGACTTTGTCAACTGCAAGCCTTTCAGCCTGACCTCTGTGCCAAGGAAGGTCATGGAGCAGACCATCTTGAGTCCCATCATGCAAAGTGTACAGGACAACCAGCTGATCAGGTCCAGGTTTATGAAAGGCAGGTCCTGATTGACCAACTTGGTCTCCTTCTATGACAAAGTGACTTGCTTAGTAGATGAGGGAAAGGCTGTGAATGCTGTCAACCTGGACTTCAGTAAAGTCTTTGACACCATTTCCCACACCATTCTCCTTGAGAAATTGGCTGCTTATGACTTGGATGGGTGCAGTGTTCACTGGATAGAAAACTAGATGGATGACTGGGACCAAAGAGTGTTGGTGAATGGAGCTACATCCAGTTGGCAGCAGATCACAAGTGGTGTTCCCCAGGGCTCAGTACTGGGTCCAGTTCTGTTTAATATCTTTATCAATGATCTGGACAAGGGGAATGAATGCACCCTAAGTCAGATTGCAGATGACACAAAACTGGACAGGAATGTTGATCTGCTGGAATGTGGGAAGGGTCTGCAGTGGGACCTAGAGAGGTTGGATTAATGGGCCAAGGCCAATTGGATAATGTTCAACAAGTCAATGGGCCAGGTCCTACACTTGTCACAATAACCCCAAGCAGCACTACAGGCTTGGGGCAGAGTGGCTGGAAAGCACAGCGGAAAAGGACCTGGGGGTTCAGACAGCTGTCTGAACATAAGCTGACAGTGTGCCAGATGGCCAAGAAGGCCAATGGTATCCTGATTTGTATCATTAAAAAGTGTTACCAGCAGGACCAGGGCAGTGACTGTCCCCCTGTACTTGCCACTTGTGAGATTTCACCTCAAGTACTGTGTTAGAAAGACATTGAGGTGCTGATGCGGGTCCAGAGAAGGGCAACAAAGCTAGTGAAGAGACTGGAGCACGTCTTATGAGGAGTGGCTGGGAAGGCTGGGGTTGTTTAACCTGGACAAGAGGAGGCTCAGGAGGGACCTTATAACTCTCAACAACTAAAAGAGGTAGTAGTGAGGTGAGGGTTTGTCTCTTCTCCCAAGTAACAAGCAATAGAACAAGAAGAAAGGGCCTTAAGTTTCACAAGAGAAGGTTTAGATTGGATACTAGGAAAAAATTCTTCACTGAAAGGGTGGTTAGGCATTGGGACAGGCTGCCCTGGGAAGTGGTGAAATACCATTTCTGGGAGTATTTAAAAGATGTGTTGATATGGTGCATGGACATGGTTTAGGGGTGAACTTGGCAGTGTTAGGTTAATGGTTTGACTTGGTCATCTTTAAGTGTTTTCCAACCTAAATATTCTATGATAAACTGTCCAAGCACAGTAACCCTCACCTTTTGATGATAAATCAGTTGTGTGGAAGCATGCAGAGGAGGCTGGGCATACTTTTGGGAACTGTCTGTGAAGCAGGGAATTGTTTCTCACAGCTTTATGAGACGAGATACAAAATTATTCACTTCTGCTATGCAGTTCCATTTGTTTACAGGCATCCTAAGGTCATCATTTTGTCTTATTGGGGAGTGCCCAGGGAAAAGAAAAAGAAAGCATTAAAAGATGTGTACTATTGAAGTAATAACATACTAGTCTTCCCTTGCTGCTCAGAGGGAGGAGGAGAAAAAACACTCCCTGTCAAATTAGCTCAGGATCTAATCTCCATTGCCCTTTAAAAACAACATCCAAACCAATATCACGATTGATCAAGCATGTCAAACCTCTAGATGTTCTAGGGGGATGGAGTGGGAAAGGAAGATCATCAAACACAAATCCCACTACTTATCTATTAAAATGGGGAAAAAAACCCACCAGGCAATAGATCTCTCTTACATAAGTAACTGAGATTTGCAGGAATCATTTTCATTACCCACACAGTCACCTTATAGCTATACATTCATTTGGTGGTTCTGAAGAGCCATCCAATGAAGCCTATCTAATCCTAATCTGGGAAAATATCCAACATTTATTGCCTGAGTAAGCATGAATCAAATTCCCAGATAAATAATGGAGGATAACACTTTGATGTGTAAAACCTTCCTTACCCCAGGTGGAAAATATTCCTTAGGAATTCAGACTGTTTGGGTAGGTTAAGTATTTTAGTGCACCAGTTGTTTTACTGCCCCCTCCAAAGCCAGTAGCCTCGAAACAGTATCAGTTACCCAGGCATGCCGAAATCACTCAGTTAAAGTATTGTTGGAGATGGATATTGTCTGCAATACCACTGTCCCTTTAATAATTCTATTTGGCCCATAAAGAACCCAGGTGGTTGCTGATGCATGATGGTAGATTACCAGCTAACAAATAAAGCAACCTCTCCCTTAGCTGCAATTGTCCTGAACGTCGTGACACTATTTGAAGGCATTGAGATAGAAGCTGCAACATGGCATGCTGTGACTGATATGGCTCTGCTTCTTTAGCTTAGCCATTACTGCAGAATCCCAGGAACAATTTGCCTTTTCTTGGGAAGAACTACGATATACTTTTACTGTCCTGACTCAGGGGCATTAGCATAGCCCTGCTATTTGCCACGGGCAAGTGGCACAACATATGGAGAATAATAGCATTTCTCTACCTTGTAAATTTTTCCATTACATAGATCTTACTATCATTACTGGGCTCACTGAGCAGGACGTGGGAGAAACTCCTAGGAATATTTTAGACATCATGAAAAACATAGATGGGAGATCAATCTGAAAAAGACAGTAGGGCCCACTACAGAAATTACGACGGAAACCTGGACACATGTTGCTTGAAGTGATCAAACAAACTATCTTATATATGTCTGAACATGACAAATAAAATTTAGTTCTAGAAATTTGTTGGAATTCTGGATTATTGGAGACAATTTATCCCCATCTCACATGGATCTTCTATCTGTGGTTTCATACATGCAGGAAAAAGGCCTACTTCAAATTTGGTGAAAAGGAAAAAATCAATTTTTGCCCAAGCCAGACAGAGTGCCTCACATTTTGTGGCTTTAGGGCCCAGATAGGATAGGACCATAAACCTTTTAAATTTTAAGTCTCAGTATCTGATGATACTAGGCCCCCTGAAGCCTTTGACAAAGAGTGAAGGGAATGTAAATCCCTCTGGGATTATAGTCTCAACACCCCTCTACACCAACTCAAAATTAAACTCTTTTTTAAATACTACTTTTAGCTATATACACTGACAGAAGAGATGACAAGATCTCAAAGGCATTGCTCTTATTGGCAGACTACCTGTCCTGAAATGGTGTCCAATGACACCAACTGTAAGGATGGGAAGATGCAAGTGGTGTAAAGTGGAAATGATATATCTCCACACATGCTAAGCTAAATGTATGGGGTTTGATTGGGATATACAGTTAATTTTCTTCATAGTGACTTGTGTGATGCTATGTTTTGATTTGTGCTGAAAAGAATATTGTTAACACATGGATATTTTTGTTAGCGCTGGACAGCGTTTACAGGGTCAAGGCCTTTTCTGCTTCTCACACTTCCTTATCAGCAAGGGTGCTGGAGGTAGGGAGAGGAATCTCGGAAGGGATGTAGCCATGTGAACTGAGATGATGGTACCTTAGGGACAACATTGACAAAAGGGCAAAATGATGCACAGGCACTGAGGAGTAGATAAAAGAAGGTGGAAGGAACAACCTTTAAAATACCAAGACGAGAGAAGAAAAAGAAGGAGGAAGGAGCAGAAGAGCACAAGTCCTGTGAGGAGAGGCTCAGGGAGCTAGGATTGTTTAGCCGGGAGAGGAGAAGGTTCAAGGGAGACCTGATCACTCTCTACAACTACCTGAAAGGATGTTGTAGCCCTGTGGGTATCAGTCTCTTCTCTCAGTCAACTAGCAATAGGACAAGAGGACACAGTCTTAAGCTGCACCAGGGGAGGTTCAGGTGTTTAAGAAAAGATGGATGTGGCCCTTAGTATCTTGGTCTAGTTGACAGGGTGGTGTTGGGTCATAGGTTAGATTCGATGATTTCAGAGGTCTTCTCCAACCTGGTTGATTCTGTGATTCTGCGATTCCACGAGGTGGTCCAGATGCAAGAGCCAGGATTCCCCTGCAACCCCTGCAAGAGACCATGTTGGATCCGTTATTTCTCTGCAGTGTGTGAAGAGAACCACAGTGGATCAGCTATCTACACTGCAGCCTGTGGAAGGGACCACGCAGAGAAAGTGGATATGCCCAGAAGGAATGCTGAACTGGGCAGTACCCCACCAAGGAGCAGTTTATTCCTGAAGGGCTGTAGCCCATGGAGAGGATCCACACTGCAGTAGGGGAAAAGCACAGTGAGGAAAAGGAAGCAGAGAGGAACTGTTATAGCAGTATTTGCCATACCTCCTGTATTTCTAAGGGTCAGGCGGACGTAGACAAGTGGGGAATGAAGGAATGAAGTTGAGTTTGGGAAAAGGAAGGAGTAGGGGGAAGGTGGTTTAGGTTTTGTCTTTGTTTCTCAGTATTCAAATGTATTTGAATTAGCAATAAATTAAATTAACTTTTGCCAAGCTGAGTCTGTGCTACCTGTGATGGTAATTGGCAAGTGATCTCCCTGTCTTGATCTCTACCCAAGAGCTTTTTCACCTCATTTTTTTCCCTTGTCCTACTGAAAGGCAAGAGTGAGAGATTGACTAGGTGGGTAGCTGGAAGCTGCCAAGTTCAGCACATCACAGATGTGTATTTAGTTATAAATATACACATAGTGCATTGTCTTTTCCACATAAAATATTATATGCAACCATTTGGGAACCATAGCTTTATGAAGAGAAAGATTTTAGAATGTATTATTCAAGGGACTATTCAAAACTAGGTCCACAAAGCTAGGTAAACTTGACTCCTATCAGTGATCGATGAATGTGTATTGAGAATAAGATCCTGCCAGAGTATACGTGAACTCAGAGGTGAACCTCAGCATGGACAAGAACTCTGCAAAGTATATCACGTTCCATAAGGAAGGGCTTGTATGATGCTGCAACAACCAGAGTTCCCAGCATCAGGAAGGACATAAGATAAATTCAACATTATCTATAACTTCTATCCTTCACACAATAAATTCATTAACCAGCTTTGAGTGTCAGTGAATGACAGCTGAACTTTTCTATAATGTAATGGTACTTAGGGACGTGGTTTAGTGGTGGACTTGGCAGTGTTAGGTTTTCAGTTGGACTCGGTTATCTTAAAGGTCTTTTCCAACCTAAATAATTCTATGATTCTATGATTGTATTACATATATTATTACAATCTTAAAACTGGGACAACCTTAGATGCTGAAAAGTCCAAGCTATTCGGTTACTCCCCGATGGACTACCTGGTAGCATTGAGAAAGCATCAAAACTTATACTTCATGTTAGAGTCACAATGTTGATTTGTGACATAATTTTTTAAATTGTAAGAACTGTGCATATTTCTTTATTTCATCACAAATTCATAGCATTTAATGTTGATTATTTAAATATTTGGGGCATTTTTTGTTAAATAAATGTTTCCTAGAGAAACAGAACTTCTGCGTTATGGCGTAGGAATTTTTTTTTTTCCACAGTACTTTACCCTATCCCAAATATTTTAATAAAAGTTGAGATCTTTATTTTCTTCCATGCATGGAAAGATTAATAATTTATATCTCATGGTGAATAGAGAATTTATTGATTTACTGTCTAGAAGGAAGCTTGAGAATTTCTCAAATGAACCCTCTGTTCTTCAGGTTAATGCGGGAGAACTGAAATATACTTTCTAGTTGGTAACAGGATGGATTCCCTGGAGATGTACTGAAGGCTGCAGCAACAAAACTGGAGGGCTTTCATACTTTTTACATTATTTATGGTCATTTGGTTGCTGGTAACATTTTGATTTACTATAAACAGAGCTGCTGATTAGATAACCTGAAATGCCTAGACCTCTATGTCAGTGCCTTGAGCAAAGAAGGCCCCTGAAAGAAGAGAAAGTAAAGTGAGTGAAATGTAAGACATTTTAAAAGCAAAAAACCCAAGGATATAAGTATGAAATAAAGGCATAAATGTATTAATAGGTATTAAATTTAATAATCATGAACTATTTAGAAATATTTTTTCTTACAATATTACTTTCCTATCAATAGTGTTCTAGTAAATACTTTGATATCTTTTCTCCACAAAACCAATCTAAGAAATACAGGGAAATATTGCAAAGTTCATCGTGCCTTATATGCTGTTTCTTCTTGCAGTTCCATGTTTCAAAAAAATTTTCCTAACTTTTATATTATTACATAAAGGCATTATGAATTCTATTTTTTTTATGCTGTCTGTTTCCAAGTTGCTTATAACCTTGCTTTGCATTAGTTAAGACAAACAAAAGCAACACCTTCAAAATTCTTTCATACAGGTACTTAGATTTTTCATGAAAAGGAGTTTCATTTAAAAACATCTCATTAACAGATAAGATGTGCTGTGTTCTATGTGAGAAAGCACACCAGAAATTCTCCAGGAAATTACACTGCTTCAGTTACACCAATTTTTATTATCTTGAATATAGATTTGAACTGTAAAAGTCCGGCTCAAATTCCAGCAAAATCTGAATCACACATTATAGATTGAATTCTTATACTTCATTTCAAAACTTAGTCTCTCAAAATCTTCTTAGCTGTCTTTCAGATGTACAGTTAGAGCAGTTTTCAGCATGATACATAATTCAAGTGTAGACCATTATCTGTCTAAAGGCTAAATAGTATGCTACAACATGTGCACGTGTCAAAATTACACCATGACTTTGAGTAAAACAGTCTAATCGGGAAACAGCCTAATTGGAGAGTTCCTGGTAGATAATGTCCCCAAAGCAGTCTTAAACATTATATGAGAGAGTCACAGTCAACCTGAGTCAAAATCAAAAATTATAAAAGAAATGGTTATGTGCTAGTGCTTAAACCCAAATATGGCTTTAATGCCTGAACTTCTATATATGTATTCAGTAAGCCACTCCAGAATGAAGCTCCATTCATATAATGCCTCATGACCACTTAAACCTTTACAGCTTCTCATCTGTCTTGGTCTACAACTCAGACTGAGTAAAAAATCCATAATTAATTAAGAATTGAACCATAATTACTTAAGTTCTGTGATTATTTCTTTCATTAATAACCTTCTAGTATGTTTAAACATCAAGTAAATTTTCTCATCAGGTTTTCCTCATCAAATTTTTATATCCAACAGAATAAACTGTGATTTTAAAGACAGTCATTTTAAATACAATTATCTGGTTGACATTTCAACATAAGAATTCCTTAAATACTTTATATGAGCTAAAATATAACCGGATATGCGACAGAGAAAGTAAAAAGCCATAAAAAAACTATTTCTATAAAAATAATCTCAGATATTAAGGAAGATCCAGATTTTAGCAACACAGTTTATATGCTTAATATTTTGGATAATATTAGCATTTAATAGGGTTTGAAACTATTAACTTGAATTATGAGGTAGGCCACAAAGATTGATATAAAAAAAAAGAGACTCAATCTATAATCACCTTTCTTGAACATTTTGAAAGTATTCGTATGCGTTGGCTTTTTTACACAGATTTTCATATCTGTATCATATTAGAATTTAGCACAGTATAATCCTGTTTCCTACAGTTATTTCTTTGTTATTTCCCCCCCAAAAAATATGGTTGTATAAAAGAAATAACTCTTTTTTTTTAAATATATGAAAAACAATTTGCACAGCTTAAGTTCTAGAGGTCAGTTCAACTGTCTTCCTGCAGAATATCTAACATCATTTGAGACAATCTCGGTTATCTTGCCCAAGCCTCCTGTGAATACTTCATATTTACTAGTCATGAACCGAGACATTTAGGGTTTCTCAAGTACCCATGTATTTGATGGCCAAACTGAGATTAGTGAGTCTAGACATGATTTTAAAATGCTAAACTGAATTCAATTTCAGAATACTGAACACTGTTGAAAGTATTCTGCTGTTTCTGTAGGTGTTTAAATAGAGGTATAACAAAATACTAGTATTAACTTCCTAAAACTAGCCTTTACTTTTATTGTTTTTATTCAACATGCATGGATCAGTCCTGAATTGCATTTTCCCGTCACTATAGAACTGTACCTTTTCTAGACAATTCAGAAGCGTTATTTCTGGATTAAATTTTTATGCAATATAATTGATTAAAGATATTATTTTGGCTTAGACAGTATTTTATTCATGTGTTTTTAATAGTACAACACAAATTAAGTAAAAGAAAAATAATTATTTGTTTGAATTTTTAAATGCGTATGCCTAATCTGTGGCCATATAATCTTGGTTGGTTGGTTGGTTGGTTTTGTCCCCAATAACAAAGCAGATATGTTTAATCAGATTAATTTCTGAATATTTAATGCATACAAGAAATGAATCATTCATTGTCAGAAATGTTTTACACAGAAGGTGTAGTTTTATGCATTGAGTGAATTAATTTTGAATAATTATAGATGCAGCTGACATCCAAAGAATAGAATAAAAACAAAAATTTAAGGCATGGATGGGCTAGTTCTGCTCAAATGAATGTGTCTTGGTAGACAATCATCATGGCTAGGCTTTGCAAACAAAGATTTGGGAAGGCTCTATCCACATTTGTTACAAGCACGGTGGTGTCTAATGAGGCCAATACGAGATAGACGTGTCCGATTGCAAAAGGCACAACAAAAAGACTCCTCAAGTGGTATATTCTGCAAGACACGGTTCTTTCTGCATTGTCTTTTCTCCTCGAGAGTGATCCTGTGTGCATTCTCAAAAGAAGCAGCAGCATTATAGACAGGGTGTCTCCAGGCCTCCTGATTGGAGGCCAGAGTAGACCAGTTATGGTGATCAATATGGCCAAGGCTGAGATGTTGTTTCAGGGAGTCCTTGTATCTTCTCTTCGGGGCTCCTCTCAAGCGGCAGCCAGTGGCAAGTTCACCATAAAGCAAGATCTTAGGGAGGCAGTGGTCCTTCATCCTGGAGACGTGCCCTGCCCAACACAGATGTGTTCTCAGCAACATGGCCTCAATACTTGTGACTGCTGCTTGTTCTAGAACAGACGTATTGGTCACATAATCTGACCAGTGGATGTTTAGGATTGTACGGAGACAGCGTTGATGGAAGCGTTCTAAGAGACGCAGGTGGTGGTGGTAAATGACCCATGATTTGGATCCATATAAAAGAGTAGACAGCACAATGGTTTTGTAAACACTGAAACATGAATAAAAACATTAAAAAACTCCAACCAAACAACCAAAAAAACCTCTCTCAGAATAAAGCAAATAGGAATCAGAAGACAAAATGCTGCCAGAAAAAAAAATAGTAGAAAAAGAAAATAATCAACCATAGGCAATAAAACTACCTCAGTTTATTAGTCCCTTGACCTTCTAGTAAAACAGAAGGTTTTTTTCCTGTAACTTTTATTACTGGAAGTAAAACTTGGATTACAAATTGGTTCCCACATTTGATCTGGGGACTTAATCTGGCATCTGTTGTAACTACTGCATCCCTGTGGTGTCACATAAATAATAATTACAAGCACCTTCTCTAACAAATTTCATCTCTGTTTTCCTTTGCTGCATAGTTTGACAGCTATTTCACTTGAAGTTAATTTCCTCAGCTTTGTAGCCAAGCCTCTTCAAAAGACCATACCATGTAAATTCTCAGGATGGTAATTAGTTTATTTTACCACCCCACAGACGTATCACGCATTTTAGAAGACTGGGATGAATGTGTGTATTCATTTTCATGTCCATTTTATTGGACTATTGATTCTACTGATTTTACCATTGCTAAATTCCTTTTATCTATGGTCCACTATGATTTTTGATGCTGTAATACTTTGGGATTTGACCTTTAATTTCTAACATATTTTAAATTTATTGTACTCTTTTTGCTTGGTTGATAATTATACTTAATTGAGATGCATCTTTCATATTTTGGAACAGTCATAGAGATTCAAAAAAGTTATTACATTGTAAATCCCATTACATACTGATGTTGTTTAGATTTATATTTTGTTCCTAAGACCAATATCAATTCTGCTATTGCAGAAGTAGGTCTTATTTACTGCACATAAGACTATGAACACAACAATATTTTGCCAGGTAAACAAAGATTTTCAAGAATTGATATTATTGACTCTTCAACAGCCTGAAAATATCTTTTACTGTGCATTAACAGTATATGTATTTTTTTCCTGAAAGCCATAAAATCCATGATGGAAAAGCTTGACATAAAAAAGAAACCATTTCACCTTCATTCCTTACTTGGCTGTTACAGTATCAGGGTTTTTTTTCCTCAAATTTGCATAATAATGATTAGGTTATTCCAGTGTTTTCCTGAATACTTAGCATCCAGCACAGTTCACTTGTGTTTTTTTTGCCTCGAGAATCAGCTACTGAAATATTCTGTCTGCTAATTTGCTTGACAAATCCTTTTGTCTGAACTTTAATATGTA
>NW_016690230.1:3356085-3452268 GCF_001604755.1 Lepidothrix coronata
TATGTATAGGAAACAGCTGTTCAATTACTGACAATTACTAAAAGAGAATCCGAGTAATTCACAAATCACTGTACTATTTGCTGTTAGCCCTTTGCTGACAATGGTTCTTCACTAAGCACTGAAAATCTTTCTTCCAGAGATGATGCATCTTGTAAAGAAGCACGTAAACAAAGACTCTGCATCCACTTCAAACACAAGTGAGGACATAAAAGATTATAGCAATACTATCTATACACCATTCAGTTACAGGTTGAAGAACAATTTTCCCATGATCTGTTTTGAATGGTTTATTTAACTATGCATATAAATTTTCAACATGCATAGGACATACACCATGACAAATTACAGTTTCATGTTCACAGATATATTTTCATATGCATGCTGAAAATTAGACCATAATACTCTTTCATGCAATGCATCTCTGCACTAAATCTTGTAATCAGTACTCTAAGGCCATCAAGACTCAACATAAAAAAACCTCTCATGGAATGTTCCCTATATTGTCTTAAAAGTAAAAAGAATGGAATCTAAATCACTGTTTTTATGTTATATGACAAACAGAGTATCATGATTTTTTTGGTATTTATTAGCTTTATATATGATATTAGTAAAAATTTTGCTCTCTTCTCAGTTTCTTCAGTTGGTAAGATGAGTGGGCAAAGGAACATATCCATGCCTCCTCCGAGTGATACCAATATTCATAACACTAGTGGAAAATAAATTTATATTTTGCACCTAGCCATAATCATATATTGACCTCTCATCATCTTAAATGTCCACTCAAACAAACTGTGAAATAGCCCCAAAGAAAAAGGCTTTTCTTTTCCTAAATCAATTAGAAGGTTTTTAATTTTTTTTTTGCTATCTCTCAGTACATTTTTACTCTTGTTATTTTCAGTTAGGACTTCTGAGATGACCTTTCCATTAAAAAATACATGCCAAACAAGGAAAAACCCAACAATCACTTGTTTCCCCAAATCAGAATTTCAGCTTGTCTATCAAGGTTTACCAAGGTTTTTGTCTATCTGTGTTTACCAAAACAGAGATCTGAGCAGCCAATGCCATCTTTATTCAAATAATTAGCCTATTGATTGGCATCTCTCTAGATTAGATCACCAGTTTGTCCTTGGTATTACCTTGTCTTTGTAAAATTATTCCTTCCTTTAAAGTTCCTTTTTATTATATGTAGTTTTACACACCGATCCCCTTTGCTAATGTATTACCACTGTTTTCAGATTTTTTTTCATACATGATTAGCAACCTGAGCGATAGAAGAAAATAATAAAATTGGCATTCTAACCACCCAAACCCTTTCCCCATTTACTTATGTGTAATTTTTCTACACATTTGTTTAGCATGAAATTTTCAGCTTTTGTGATGGATATTTGTGTCAGTACTTACATTGAATAAAGGGGCTGGCAGTTTCTTCTAACTTTTAGTTTCTAATGTCATACACTGTAAAGTTTAACTCAGACAGTAAGTAACTTCTGCATGGCACAATTCTAAGGGAACCTCAGACCACTTCCACAGCAGTTTCAGTAATTTTTATGGGTTTTTTGCTGTCTATGAAAGACTGTCAAGACACAAATATTTCTAAAAGAAAAGTCAAGTCAACTCTGCTTTTAGAAGAGAAAAGAAAAAAATTCTCTCCTCATCAAAGATTCAGACTTTTGAGTACCAAATGTGGAAACCTACTAGAGACTTGTTTTACAGCTGATTATTTGTTAACTTTTCCTCTCTCCCTAATCTAGTTGTGTTTCAAACTACCTCTGTTTCAAACTCTCCTCTTTCCAAGAAGATAATTTGCCTCTCTCTAATTCCACTCTGTCTCCCATTTTCTCTTTTCTTGTCCTTTCATCTCTTTTCAACATAAACAGTTTTTTCTTTCAAAAATTGCCTAACTGATGCATATCTATTTAAACTCTGAGCTGTTGTTATCCCTCTGTATTTAACTCTTAAATTTACTGCTTGTGCTTCCGACCTGAAGAAGAGTCTGCACGCCTGAAAACTTGGCTGTTTTTTTCTATCCAGCCCCCAGGCCTAGGAAGGTGAGCTGTTGCCCTCACCTTTCCCTAAGATATGTATACATAGTGATGAGGTATATACAGCCTGTGGCATCCTGCTGTAGCATGCATGTTGGCATCTTTTCCAGAAGAGAAAAACAAACATTTACGAAAGAAAGAGAAAGAAAAGCACGATAAAGAGGAGGCAGCAGTCACCAACAACATGTGCAAATGCAGACCTAGGTAAGTTTTAAAGTACATATGATGCCAAACTTATGTCATTAATGTGTTCTTGATAAAAGACTATCTCACTGCTAAAAAAGTATCAGTTGTTACTACTGAGATTCAATAAAAAAGGACGTAAATTTACTTGCCCTATCATTACCTAAAATGAAGTAGGTAATAAAAGTATCATTTCATTCCTATAAATTGAAAGGAATGGTTTAAGTATTTTAATTAGCAATTGACTAGATAACTAGCACTATACTCAAATAAATGCCAATTAACATGCTAATTTTTTTTGGCAATTAATTGATACCAAATCAACCCACTACAGTTATTTTGTTAAATACCTGTTAAAGCCTAAAAGTCTTTGCAATTTTAATTTATCAATTACAGAGCAAAAGCACATTTATTGCTGGCATGGTTTGGTTAATTATAAGGCAAATAGATTAGTTTGGTATTACTTTTAAACTTTATTAAATCTTATCTTAAAGGTCATGTGTTAAATGTACAATAAACATTGAATCTAAATTAAATAGTAGAATTTAATTAATTTTTAAAGGTTTCATGCAGCTTCATGTAATGTTATAGTAGAAATAATATCTCACTCCTGAGAACTAAACAGTTTCCTCCCCTCTCCTACGATATTTAAAGACATCAGTACAAGAAAACTACCACATCCATTGTTCACTGCCTATTATTAGATTCTTAAGATATACCACTACACTCTTACATTCATGAAAAACTCCTCCATGTGGGTTGCCAGAGAGTTTCATGTTAATGAGTACTTAAATACTAAAGCATTTGTTTTGTATAATAAGAAATTATTAAAAAGAAGTTATACATAGTATAACAAAACAGATTAAAATATAATGGTTAATAAAGACAGTCATTTAAGGTAAGATGATCTTCAATTACTGTTGCAAAAAAAGTGACTGAAAAGAAAAAGAAATAAAAATATCCATCAAATTAAAAGAGATGCAGACCTGTTAATGCAGCTGATAGTGTTAATTTTGGAATCATTTTTCTTGACATTGGAAGTTTCATACTACTTTATTTCTTTATTCCTTGGAAAAAGTAAGTATTTCACCTGTATTACTATAATTATTATTGGAGGATTTGTTGTTGTTGTTGATATTACTGTTGTTGTTGTTATACAATACAGTATACCTATATACTTACTTATGTTTCACCTTAAAAGAGGAAAATATAAGAATCTAATTCATCATTCCAATTATGCGTGTATATGAAGAAGTATTTCTGTCACGATGGATTTGCCTAATTCCTGTTTTAATTAACTGCTATAAAGAACACACCTAAAGAGCAAAACCATTCGCTCATCATATTTGTATTTCTCTGTAGGTTTATAGTTCATATCATAGAATGAGGTGTGGAATTTTTTAATAGATTTGTATGTTTATAATAAAATTGTATTAGAATTTAATTTAAAGGGTTGATTATAGATTAAAAGGGTTTATAAAGTTTATTAGCTTATGTGTGTATTTGTTTGACAGTCATAGTTGGATTGTAACAATATGATAGAGTAAATTGAAAGGTTTATGTTTATATGGTGAGGTATATGAATCAAGACAATAACCATGCGTTCAAAGCTTTTCTAGTTCTAGGAGTTTTGTTAGCTTGTTGAAGTTTGTCCTAGATGCCATAAATACTGAGACAATATCAGCATAAATATTTTAATCATTTTAGAGCTTAAAAACTTTAAAAACATGATTTATTGTTATTAAAAATTATGAAACATATTAACAGTAAAACAGTTAGAATTGAGCTAAATTGGATGTTGCCATAACTAGGCATTCATTCATTTGCAAGTAAATTTCAATTCATAATATTTTCCCTCAAATAAATAAATAAGAATGGTGCATCAGATTAAATAAAGCAAAATTTGGCTTAAGCAGGTAAATAAAGATTTCATAAATAGCTTTTGTATTTTCAATCAATTTCTTTTCCTGATTATATGATAAATGTATTACCTACTGGTTTTAGTATACATTTTAAAATAGTTTAAACATAAAGAATTAACCATAAGTGATGAATGTTCTCTTTTTTACACATAATAAATAGTGTCTGAAAAACATTTTGAGGATTGTCCAGAGATATGATTTGCCTATTTGCTTCCTTTTCCTATAGCACCTAATGAGTTCTTCTTATATAAACAAATTGCTTTAAATTTTAACAATTTACAGCAGTAGATCTGTAGTGATGAAGCAAGTGGTGCTTTCAGTATGCTGAAACCTCTTGGTTTGCAGAAAGCAAAGCAAGGTAAGACGCACACAAAAAAAATGGAAAAGCATACAGCAGTTATCTGTGTCAGATGCAGCGGCATAAAAAAATGAAGGAGATTCTAAAAGAAACAAAAAAAACCCAAATCAAACCAACCAACCAAACAATTTAAAAGTGCATTTTAATGATGCAGAAATGTAAGAAATTACTCAAAATTATTCTATTTCAGTCATGACAGTCTTTTACCAGATACACAAAGAAAAAAAAATGAGAACAATAAAACACAATCAGGTTTTCAGAGAGCTGTACAAATGACTTCATTAGTTCATCATCAAAGAGAAGAGGTATTCCAGTTTCACCTCTAGCTGGATAAATTCCCTTTTCAATTTCCACATTCTCCTGCTTATGTTTTTCTTAAGGTGTTTAGAATATCTGCTGATTGAATCTAGTCTTGCAGCCTGGTGTTTAGCTGAGTTCTAGATGCTGTAGTGGGGCCTCTGGTGGTCTAGTGGTTAGGGTGCTGCACTCTCACTGCTGCGACCTGGGTTCGATTCCCAGCCCCCGGCAGATGGAGCTCGTTAGCCCTGTGAGGCAATCCATCTAAGAGAAGGTCACTCTAAACAAACCTACGTCCTGAGACCCTCACTGCCACTGTCCAAGTTTGCTTGGCCCCGGCAGATGAACCTCAGGATTAAAGGGTGGGCTCAGTTCAGCGCACGCTGGGTCTCACCTAAAAAATCCACTGCGCAGGCTCGAAGGGTCAATGACCTTTCCCAAATCTTCGCTCGCGAAGACTGGCCATTATTATTATTAGATGCTGTAGTTCCTGAATTTATTCCTCTTAAGTGGAACCTTACATTCAGTATTAAAATTTTCCTAGGTAAAAAGAATAAGGACAACTATAAGACTTAGGACAGAATTAATGACAACAGGCAATGATCAGAGATTTGTCTAAGCTTGGTAATAGAATCATTCACCAGTATTTGGATCTGCTAAAATCTCTACCTGTGCTTCTTATCCATTCTCTTACCCTTTCGAGAAGTTTTAAGCAAAATAGGTGTTAAAGTCATATATGAATAAAGATTATTTTCCTGTCTTAAATTACATATTTCTGTGCATTATATGCATAAGTCAACATTAACCTGAAAGAACTGCAGGTCTAAAAAAAAAAAATAATTGAGCTTTTAAAATTACTTTTATTTCATATAACTCTTCCTATAAGTAACTCTTTCTGAGCTCCTATACCTAAAGTTGTTGTTGGGTCATTAGAAAAAAAATTTTTTTACATTTATTTAAAAATTACAATTAAATACGTTTAACACATTTTGCTTTAATATTTACTCATCTAAGTACTTTCCTTCTTTTTTTTTAAAAAACAATGTATCTTCTTCTACTCTTGAAAGATTATGTCTCTAGTCATTCATTGTTTTTTATAATTTCTACAAGTACTTTGTTTTAGAGTAGCCAGCCTTTTAATCAAACAGCATAAAAGTAATAGTCATTTCAAGTCCAGAATTCCAAAAGAATTTGAGAAGTAATTTTGTCTACCCTGTGGTATCTAGCATTTCTCCCTCCTTTTCCATTAAGCAAGAATAACATCTTTTCTTTTTCTGGGAGAGGTTTTGGTATCACACACACTTTCCTGTGCTGTTTAATGTTTATTTCAGCTTGTCAGGCCTTCAATATAGATGTCATTCACAGACTTTAACTTAAAACAAATGGACAACAGTAACTTCATCCCTAGGGAATGGCTAAAATAAGCTAAAACCATCAAGGAGCAAGCAAGTCTAGACAAGACTTTGCACTATTAGGTTAGTACAAAGCTCATGGCTTTTTACTAGTGATGGAAAAAAATCACTTTTATTAGGCTACAACCTAGCTAGGAGGCTGAAGCTGGGAATTTAGATCTTGGAATTAATTCCCATCATCTCTTCCTTAAGGTAAAGCTAGAAAGTGAACAGTCATTTATTCTAGCTTATATCTTGGCTTCAAACATCTATAGAGAAGACAACCTGTCAGAACGGAACCTAGCTCTAAGTGATTTCAGTAAGTGTCACCTGCTTCTGTTTGTCAGTAAAGGCAAAATAGTGTGTACTGTTTTCCGGAGCCTTAAATCACTCATATTCCCTGCCACATTGAAAACATGCTGTAATTAGCAAGAAAGTTTTTCTTACATGTTGTGAGGATTGCTTTAATCTGGTTCTTGTGGTAGGATATTATTTTGAAATATCTTCGAGTATTTTACAATAGTTTATTTATAGGTTGACCAAACATCCTTACTCCACCAAGTGCTGAGGAGTTATACAAGGTCTGTAAAGTAGAGAATTGGAGACAAGGTTAGATATTCTTAATATACTCATGGGTCTGGGAATCTTTTCATGGTCTTTTGTTTGTTTTGATTTTTTTTTTTAACTTTGGATTTTGCTTTGGATATTTCTTTATTCTTGTCCTATGGATTGATTACCTACTTGCAGATGGAGTGCATGCAGTAGGCTGCTGAAGAACACCTTCAATTTAGTTTAATTGAAAACAAATTCATGCCGTGTGCTCTGACGCTGCTCCTTGTTGCAAACTGAAGTGTACTAAAAGTACATGACCATTATGTTTTTAGTTTGAACCAGCAAAGCATTTTGGAAACAGTTCTTCCAGTCATAGAAACTCTTAGAACTTACAGCCCAATTCCTTTATATTGAAAGTGTACTGCTAAACAATATTCGGTTCACAGGGTTAATTTAAAAATCTCTATGACCTTCAAAAATCTCCACGAAGTAAAAGCTTGCAAAACATTTGTAGTATTTGCATTAAATCTTCATCTGCAACTACTCTGCTTTATGTACTGACTCCTGGGTGTCCCACACTATTTGCTAATACAGATATTTCATACGCAGGGTGTCCTGTCAGATTTGCTTGAAAAAATCTGAACTAAAACACTATGCAGGTATATATTCCATGTCCTGCTCAGCGTGGTCTTCGAGACATATATTTACAATTGTAGTTCTGTAACTGTCGCCTTTTTATAGTAGATCTACAAAGAAGGAATAAGGAATTTTGAGAGGAATTTGGCTTATACTCATAGAAGGGTTTGACCTCTATATGAAACTTTAGTTACAACCTTTCTGTTCTTCTATTTTTCTGACTAGATTCTTAATTATTCAATTGTTAATTCAATGAACTATATAATTGCCTCTAGAAAGGTCAAAATGTGATATAATTCTATTCCACTTCACACTCCCTGTTATTCCATTCAACTTCTCCACTCATAACCACCACCTAGCCAAGAAAACAGATATCTAATTTTCTGAACTACACTGTGTGGGGAATCATCACACTGAAATAACTTGCTGCTTTAATGATGATGGTTCTAATATATTGGCAATTTATGTTGTAGTTTCCAGGCAATTCTGACATAGTGTATGTGTTCGGTTAGAAAAGTGCCTGCTAATATTTTGCCTCATGGTCTACTAGAAAACATGACACCCTGTAAATTCAGAAAGAGAGGCAAAATATGAAGAATGGAACTTAATTAAACTGCAGCTTAATCATCCAGTGTTCTGTGGGAAATACTCAGTAAAGATTCAAATAGTCCAACTCACCATTTATTCTCTATTTGTCTCCACCTATTTGGGTAAGACAACTGCTTTCTTTTTGTGCCAGATGTAAAATATCCCAACTTTTTCTAAAGATTGCCTTCCTCTGTGGATTCTCTAGAAATTGAGCCTCTGTAAATAAAGGAGAGCAGAACCTGACATCTGCCAAAAAAGGGCATAGACAATTAATTGGTTGTCTTTCCTTCTCAACCACAGCTGGTACTTTGACAGCTCTCCTCTCATGTCAACCAAAAATCCGTCTGCTCCTTTTTAAAAATCCATCTGCTCTCTACTATCAGTTTAAATACCCAATGCAACACTTTTTTGATAGGTAATCTTCCAACCTTCTTATTTGTATTCAAATATTGCTACCTGCTCTTTGGTACTTCTGCTTTTGTTCTCTGACAGAATCCTACGAGCTCTATGTCCTTCAAAAATGCCATGTGAGCAAATGTCCCATGCATGTGATAAAAGCAATTTCCCAATAAGTAAATTGTTTTAAAGATCAAAAAGATCCCCAAATTCTAATCAATATACCCTTTATTTTAGAAGCTGCCTTCTGCTTGACTATGAAAGAAGCATAAGCAGTGACGAAACCAAACTGTTCCTATTAACACTGGCCTTCAGGTACTAGAGAGCTTGAATCTTGTTGGTCGGAGAAAAATACTATTTGGCTTTCACAGTGCATGCTACTATAAGCTGAAAAGTCTCTACTGGTTTTGTTTTCAGTGATTCAGTAATTCAACTACATGATACTACTTTGGATTTTCATGTCATCTCAGAACATCTAACACTGTTGAGAAACAAATGGAACCTGTTTTTTGTCTATCTAATCATCCTTAAGCCCATGTAAGTCTTTGTTTTTTATTTTTCTACATTGCTTCTGTGATCATAAAATAGATTTTTAATAATGCTCAACAAAGTGGGTAAAAGCTGATGAGGGTAAAATGCTAAGTTATAAAGAGCTGAGTCAGAAAAAAAAGCAGGGAAAAGTCACATAGATTGTGTATACATTTCTAGAAAATAAGTTTATTAGGCAAGAAAAATCATATTTATGGTTTGTCTTCTAATTTATAAGCTCATTTTAAATTCTCACATTTGTTTTTCTCTGTACCTTAAAAATAATTTTAGCACTTACAATAGTTACTTTTATTCATGTTACATCTCTGTTTAGCTGATATTTTTCCTATAGTTGATGTGAAGTTACTAATCTGCAGTTCTAGGATCTCCTTGGAGTTTTGTAAAAGCACTTGCCATTGGCTATGAAAGTTCATTGACTAATTCCTTTAGCACTCTCTGATGGATTTAATCTGCCCTACAGATTCAAAACATTAATTTGGTCCAGGTATTTGCTCATTTGCTCTTTAAGAGTGTTGATGTCTGTTCTCTTATGTTGTTCATCTACTCCCAGCATAATTAATCATTTTACACAAGAGTCCTTTTGAGTGAACTGAAGCAGAGCAAGTACTTACAAATTCTACTTTTTATCCCCTCCAGTGTATTTCTTTTCTGATAATTAGAGCCTTTACCTTTCCTTTTATCTTCTCTTTTTCTCTGAAGTATTTAAATAATTGTTTTTCTTTCCTTATCTATCACAAAAAATATATTACTAGTGAAGTTTGCTTATCCAAATTATTTTTTTATTACTTCTTTTCCTGACTTTGCTTGCCCTTGCAGTAAAATGTTGCAGTTGCAACAAAATCTCATCTCTGCATATTGTAGAACTTCTACCTCCAGAGCAGATTCATTTCTCACTTTCTCTTTGTTTCATTTGTGGAATATTCACTTAATGTGAATTAAGTGACATACAGACAAATTTCAAGTGTTGTAGAAGAAAATACTGAAGGTCCTTAAGCCACTTGCCAATATTGAAGGTCCTTAAGCCAATGGCTAACTAAATACTGCTTCAGGAAATTTCATGAAGTTGTGGGAAAAAAAGACAGTGAACTGAATGCAACATGAGTAAGTGTCTTTGGCATGGATTTGGAGCAATTATGACAAAAAGTCTGAACAGGAGGAGATGCAGACTTCAGGATCAATGTATGATTGATTCAGTGTGCTACCAACCCTATAGTTTTAGGAGAGGCGGAAACTTCATGGTTATGTCATACCAGGGATACCTAAGACACAATTTAATATGGGTAAGTAGCACTAATAAAGGAAAAAATGATAAAGCTTCACATTTTAAAATGTCTGAGTATATTTAGCAATAGTTCCTGGACTTTCTAAGCTAGCAAAAACAAGAACAAGAATACAGGTTAAACCTGCACATGAAGTGTTAACAGATAAAATGTATCAACTCACATGAAATGCAAAAAGAGGGAGGTATACTTTTTTGAATATAATATTCTGTTAAAATAATGACTGAAGAGCTTGCTTTCCTCTGATTATTTGTCTGATTTAAATATTTATTTAGTTTTTGAAAGGCAAAATACTCTCTTTTCTAATCAGCATGCATGAAAGTGGTGTGCAGCATCACTGAATGGGCTTTTTAGATTTTCTTTAAAATAATTCATGCTTTGATAGAATGCATAGCTACTACTTTAAACCTATTGTAGTTTCCCTTAATCAACATAAGGAAAGTGTCAATGAGCAAAACATTTTTAAAAAATCACTTTACAGAACTCTCTCTAAGAAGTAGTACTGCTAAATGTGACATTTGACCTATTTGTGGATTGAATCTTTGAGTGTCATAGAAAAAAAGAGATTATGAGCCTTTAAATTAATATCTGTTGTTCCCAACTCTGATTCACCAGAACACAAACTGTGCAGGCATTTTTATTTCTGCCACTTTTGATTATTCAAGAACATAGCTATTTTTATAGGTTACAGATGACATACAGTTGCAAAAGCATAATACTGCAGAGAACAAAAATGGACAAGATCAGTTGAAAGTTGAGTGATGTTTCTTAACAGCTACACTATGTTTGGCACTTGTAAACAAAGCCTAACAATCAATGACAGAGAAATTAATATTAAATTTCAGACTGAGAAATGATATCTTAAAAATACAACCCTCTCTGACTATTAGGGAGTATCTTGATATTTTATGAATAACTTTGCCTAGCAGAGAGCAATAAACTTTTGAAAATGGAAATGATACAGTTCTTCATTAAAAAAAAAAGGAAAAAAAAAAAGAAAAAAACCCTATGTCATTTGAGTTTAATTACATTCAGTCAAATAAGCCAGGTGCTAGTTTATAGTATAATTACTTAATTCAGAATGAGACAATGTAACTGGATACTTTGCAGATAAAAGGGCTTGAATTTTGTGGCCTAATTCAAATCTATGCTCTCATTTATTAACTGAGAAACTGACATTTTCAAGTGCCTAAGTCAACAAAATGTTGAACCCATTAGATTGGTAGTTCACCCAGTAGGATACAAATGACCAGTCTTGTGGCTGAAATATGAAAAACAGCTATAAATATATTTGCTATCAATTGTTCCCTATGTATATCACTCTGATTCTAAACACAAACTGAAATGAAAAAAACTAACAATCAAATATTAGTAATTCTATTATATTTGTTACTTTTGACTCCCATTATAATTATCAGATCTCTTTTAAGAATAATGAAGATATTATTTATGTATTTGTGGGAGTTGCAGGGACCTGCAGAAGAGACAACGAGGAGACAAACTGATTTGGAAATTTCTCTTTGCTCAAGAAACCTGTTGTGGCTAAAGAAACACATGTTGAGAAAATATGTGAGAACAACCACCTTTTGTCCTTCCCATAGACCTGCTTCTTTGCGAGACTAAAAAGGGAACTTTCTTACCTGAGAAGACACCAAAGAAACATTCCTTCGCACAAGGGGAAAAGGAAAATGGCTCGGAAAGCAGCATGGCACATGTCCAAGGCCCCCTTTGATATGCACAGCTGGAAGGCCCTGGGAGGGTGTGTTTTTGTCACTCGGCTGCTGCCCATTGGTGCAGCTGTGAGCATCCCCGGAATAAATTTCCATTCCTGCTTGAAAATCTGTGGTTCAGACTTCTGATTTTACCTGTATGAACATTGGAACTGACAGTATTACTTTGTGGTCATGATTTTAATTCACAATTTGATATGTGAATTTTAATGTTCCATTTTTAATTCTTGGTATTGGATGGTTTACAGAAACAAAATTATGCACGAAATACATTGCTTTAAATGCCCAACTTCAGGAAATAGCATGTTTTATATGTGCACCCCGCAAACTTCAGGAGCAAACATTTGTAGTCAGAAAGAAACAATTAGGGAAGAAATATATACAAAATCTTTTCAACTTATGGAAAATCTTTAGAAGATTTCCCTCATTTTCCTGGAAATCATGATAGTTAGCCCCACGAAGTGAGTAAAATTCTGAGTTTACACCCCACCTTTCTAGGTAGCTCTATTAAAGCATTCTGACATAACAGGACAAAATTTGAATGTCACATCCATCCTTATATATGGATACATTCCTTGAAGCATTAGAACTTAAGAAAATCTGTATCTTATTTGGAATAGAAGCTGAAGGTTTTAGTTACAGAAATAGAAAAAAAATATGGTATTTTAAAGTTTGATTGCTCAACTACTCATTTAAAATGTGCTTGGATTCTGTCTGCCTATACCATTCAGAGTCTTACAAAAACTTATGTACCATTGGTAGTTACACTATTTTAGTATACTTTCATTTTGGCACAAGGTCACATGCTACTCAGTATATCCTGGGTTATTAATTTGCAGTTCTTTGTCATCTCAGCCTCTAATTTGACTGAAATAATTTATTTGGTGGTATTTTTCCTTTTGAGTATCTTGTTCTGTTTTTTTTCTCTATTTTAATTATAAACAACAAAGATTCATTTATTTTCTGCTGCAATGAGGTTCTCTGTGTTAACTCATTAGCTGTGATTCATCCATTTATGTCTCTACTGTGGCCACCACTAAAACAAAAGGAAAGAGGTATCCGAGATGTTATTTTGTTATTTTTTTCCTTTGTACACTTTATAGATTTGATTAATTTAGATTGTCTTACTCACCTGTAAGTACTGTATGTCTGTTGTTTAGGGACCAACATTGACAAAATTTCATGTTAGCCTACCAGGACTCCAAAGAGTTAGTTTGATAGTCAGAAACAAATATTGCCTTATCTCTTCTTCTTCATGTTTAGATCAAAGTCTGAATTTCATTCTGGAAACTCTGTTTTAATGTCATGTGGCACATGTATTATCTAATGGATAATATAGCTATCAGACTATGTTTTGTCCTTTATGAAGAACATATTTTCTTTGATAAATATCCCCCCCCCAAGTTATGTTAAAAACGAAAAAGAGCAGACGTGTAAAATGAAAACACTAAACACATTCAGAACAAAAGTGATTTCTGAAATCTAAAGTGAAGGAATATGATCTGGTAATACCATAGCATTTTACAACAGACTCAACTCACGAATTTTATGGGCTGTGACGGAAACCTCTGCTTCTGGATTTGTATTATTTTCCTACCTAGTGTTATTTTTGGGATATACCTCCTGAAAATTAGATTTTCAGTAAAGAATATAATGGAGACATGATATATATATATATAGATACAGATATGTAACACATCTCCATTAAAGTATGCACGAGATACATAGCACCATGTATTTAAATGTCATTTCTAAATTTCAGAAGTGATAATGACAAAAGCAATCCCTTATGACAGTGACGGAATCTCAGTAAGTGTCAGGATTTTCTAAGGTTGCCACAAGCCAAATATAAAAAAAAACAAGAACAAATTACAAACCTGAATAGTTGGCAGTGGGAATATGCACAGTAAACAACACGGAGCATAGTGATATTAAATACAATTTAGGAAATTGAAAGAAGAAAATTAAAAGCTGCTGAAGCATAAAAGGAAAATTTCATATAACTCCATGAATCAGAAAGGCAATAATAATATACAGGTTATTTTTTTCCCGTAGTATTTAGTTTAAAGATTGTGGCCTCTTTATCTGATTTGGAAGGGCTAGTAGTCTGGGAAGTCTAGTGTTTTTTTGGAAGCTGTGTTGTTTAGACTAATGAAAGATATGACCTTTTCTTTCAAACTTTGCCTTGCTACAACTATAAATTTACCTTAAAGTCAAAAATAGAATATCTCTTGGCAGAGTTTGCAACTAGGAAGCTTCCAATCCATCCCTTCTTTTTTTCTTGCCCTCCTCTGCCACCCTACAAAAGGATGTTTATTTACCTTACAGTAGCAGAGTAAATTGTAAAGGCTGTCTATAGCTGCAAGCTTGAAAATATGGCAAAATTGTATCCACCTTAAACTCTTCTTTCAGTAAAGCAGAATGACGACAAAGCCAGTATCAGGGTTTAAGAAGGAAATAAGACAATCTAAGATTAAAGTGCCTGTGGACACTTATGCAGAAACTAAATTGAGCAAAATTACGTGTTGTAAGAGATTGTTTTTCTATAGGTGTTAACTCTCCTTTTACTTCTCCATCATTATTGACAAAATACCTTTATGAAGAGTATTGGTTTGTTCAAGTATATTTGTGTATATATTTTCTTCTTCATGTCTTTGGAACTATGGAGAGTTCACGGTATATCTCGTGTACTGTAGTTGAGTGTAATGTTTTATCTAGTTTCAATCAGTATGGTGCTATGATAGATTGCAAAGAGGAGATCTGCTTTTCATGCACACAAATATTTACATCTTGCATCTTAGTGATATGGAGTGAATTCTGTTACACTGTGAAAATAGTGGTTCCTCCTTTGTAAAGACTTGACTCTGTCAAGTGATCTGGACAATACAGGAAGTAATGATATAAATCCATGCTACCTTCAAGATCATACATTGTTTACAAAGCTGCAGCGACACTTTAGACAAAAATTACCTTTCTTACATCCTGGCTACTTACAAGATGGATCAGATTTGCTAAATACTTAATTAACCTTGTTTGGTCCTAGTCCCCCTGAGCAACACTAGTCAACTAGGGACAAATTCTGGTGCAACAAAACTTCAGCATGATGACAAAAGAACTTTACTTTGAAGAAGAGATGATAGCAAAAGAGGTACACATTGACGTGACAGCTACCATACTTTTATCACAGATTGCTTCTATTCCAAACTTAATGGGAATTCATGGCATTAATGACAGTCAATCAGCAGTTACTCTGCTTTAGTTCTGTCATTTTTCCTTCTCAGTCTTTTATCTCTTGAACATGCTTCTTAAATATTAATTTTAAATTATAAAGTAAGTTCTTTGAGACAGTTAAACAATTACCATAATTTGTTTTGTATTTGTTAAGTTTTTTTAAGTGTCTAGAACAACCATGTTGTACTTTTTTTAGAAAGCACCACAATCATTTATTAAATAATTACTAAAACATTTTCTATTCTTTGTCTGTCAGATTATAACCTTTAGGATAGACCACTGTTTCTTTGAATGTTATGGTGACATTATGGTGATTTTGTAATTGCAATCAGGTTTGTATTTTATGATATTACTATTTTCAATTAAGCTATTTCATATTTTAACTTGCTGTGTACTTCATTTCAGGTTTATATTACACACATCTTTTAACCTGAACAGTTAAATTCCTAAGGTATTGCTACATTTAAAGTATGAGTTACACTTCAACACATCTTATTATTTATTCTACTGTTAAGAGACCTTTTGCTGTTATCTATGAGCAGTTACAGGGGGTGTAAGTACATCGTCACTATTTCTGTTGTAATACATTGTCACGGTAATTTGTAAGATTTACGCTACTAAGATTGCATTGTCCTATAAATTATCTAGTTAATAAATAATTAAGTCAATGCAAAACAAAACTATAGTTAGTAGTTTCCACATAAGTCATAATAAAAAACTACCAAATCATCCATTTCCAGATGATAAAAATGAAATAGAGTATCTGGAAAATTATTAATAGATCAATTCATAGGTCACATCATACTCATGTTCAATTTTCTCTCAAAGTACTGATAAGTTGTGTTAGCAACTCTGAACCCATCTTGCTGTTCAGTGATGAGTGTCTAGAGGAATGCATTAGTCTTTTTAGCTAATATGTAAGACTGGGAGATAAGAACTAGTCTAACTGAAGTCAATAGCAATATTCTGCTTTTTCCATCAGTTGTTTGTAGTGCCACCTTCTCTTTACAGAAATTAGATGTATTCTGTTCCATGAAGGTGATTAAATACTACTATATTTTTGTAAAACTTTATTTTAACGATGTTCTCAAAATTAGGAGTGAAGCTGGAACATTGTTCCCATTTCAGTCTTCAGAGGTCTGAACCTGTTAAAGCTGTCAGAAATCAATTATTCTGCATTAGTTCAAGAAATCCTGATATTGTAAATGACGCCCATTCCATAACTTAATAGGGGCTCTTAACGATACTGGAGATGTTGGTTAGAATACGCAGTAGAGCATGACATTCTAGTAAAGCTCCTAACAATAGCAACATGTGAGAAATGCCTAGCAAAGAAATTATGTTGCTAGTGGAGAATGGTATTAGGAGTTAGTGGATGAGAGAGGAGTGAGAAATAGTTGACCAACGGTGAAACATGGCTAGCAGCAATGTCTAGCAACAGGGAAGCAATTTAACCCACAAGACGAGCATTAGCTTTCATTCAGCTTTGTTATATAGAAAGGCCTTCCATTCCCAGACTGACAAGGACATTTTAGTGCAAGAAGGGAATGGAGTGGCTGGCCTAGCCATTGCTTGACTATAAGGTTTTTATTTTAAAAATTAAGTATTGTTTGTTCCCTGGTTTATCTTCTTTAAGTTCTATTTTAATCCTTTCACTCTTAAATAACGTGTTTTCCAGGCTAACTACTTCATTACTGTTAATGTGGAAAATCAGCTCACTGAGTACAAAATAAGTGTTTTAATTTTTTTGGGGTTTATGGTTGGGAGCTCAAGCTGCTGTTGCATTATGAACCCTTTAAATTTGATCCTTCCTTTGATTGCTACCCGTCCATACTTATCATTATGGTTACAGACATTTTCTTAATGCAAAGCTGTGGTCTAAAAATGCAACAAATCTGAATTTCTGAGCTGTGTTTGTTTTCAGGAAGAGAATACAGCATACAGTACAATACAATTATTCCTCTTATTGTCTTTCAGTTGCACTTCCTACTCCTAATATATCTGTACCTACGAATTCACTGTATCTTGATGTCTTGTGGTACATGTCTTGATATGTATATTGTACACTTTATTTTTCAGGCATGTTTATTTTAGTTCATTTTTTCTGTCTCAAATGTTTGCAGCTATTTCTCAAGTTTCAGCCATACCACATCACAATGGAAGAGGGGATGTTTGCTATTAGTATTAATCAGTGCTTCCTGCCTTAAAATGTATTTCATACTCTTTCACTACTTGGAGGAAGGAGGAATTTCTAGATATTAATTATATTCTAAATTAAATGAGATTAATTCCAATTGAAATGTCTATGTCATGAATAACCTTTTTAAAGGGGAGGGGAGAAGGAGAACTTATTTTTGTCAGAACTTTGCATTTTTAAAAGATTTTCTAAAATGTGAAATTATTTCCTATTTCTCTTTATATGTCACTTTTATATATAAATAATCAGAGATTACTTAACTATAATGCAAAATGTTTAACATATAAAGCAGCATTCTCAAGTAATAATTAGAGAGCAAATAAATTAATTCATATGTATCAAACAATAATGTGATTGAAGCCCAATTTAATCCTCTTCATGTGAATAAATTTGTAGGAGTCACCACCAAATTCTAAATTTCATGTGTATGGTTATATCCATATCATGTATATTATGCATGGGATTTACCAAAAGCTACTTAAAAAAATCTTCACAGTTTTAGAATAGCTTCTACCATATTCTGATAGTACAATAATATCTTCAAGAATAAACATTGAGCAAATCAGGAAGTTAGTGGAACTCTAAAACTATTTCTTTAGTTTTATCTTGTCTTGACAAGATGAAACTACAGAAATAAATTTGCTGCTCCATATGGATCCCTAAGTCTATGGGGCCTGATGGGATTCATCTAAGAATACTCAAAGAGCCAGCTGATGTCATCATGAGACCTTGGAATTCTGAAGAGGTCACAGTTGACTGGAAGCTGGCAAATGTGGTCCTAGTTTTCAAGAAGGGCAAGAAGGATGACCCTGGAAACTGCAATATTGTCAGTCTACTTCAGTGCCTGGTGAAACTGTTAAGACTATTCTGGAGGTAATTGAAAAACACTTGAAAGACAAGGCAGTCATCGGTCACAGCCAGCACAGCTTCATGAGGTGAAAGTCCTGCTTGACTAACTTAATTTCCTTTTATGACAAGGTAACCCACTCAGCTGACCAAGGAAAGAGGGTTGGATTTCAATAAAGAGTTTGATATTGTCTTTCACAGTATCCTTCTGGACAAAATATCCAGCGTTCAGCTAGATGAATATATTATGGGATGGCTGAGGAGGTGGCTTACAGATCAGGTGTAAATGTTTATAGTAAATGGGGTTACATCAGGCTGTCAACTGGTCACTAGTGGTGTTCTGTAGGGCTCCATCTTAGGCCCAGTTCTCTTCAACATCTTCACAAATGACTTGGATGTAGGACTCCACAAAACGGATGACACAAAATTAGAAGGAGCTGTTGAATTCCTTTAGGGCAGGGAGGTCCTGCAGAGAGACTTCAATAGAGGGCTGGACACTGTGAAGTCTAACCAGGATAAGTGCCAGACTCTGCACCTGGGCTGAGGAAACCCAGGGTGTTCCTACAGACTGGGAAATGAGATGCTGGAGATCAACACTGTGGAAATGGACCTGGAGGTCCTGGTCAGTGGCAATTTCAATATGAATCAACAATGTGTCCTGGAAGCCAAAAGGGCCAGACATGCCCTGGGTGCATCAAGTACAGAATTACCAGCCAGTCAAGAGAGATGCTCCGCTCTGTGCTGGTGTGGACTCACATAGAGTCCTGTGTGCAGTTTGGGGTACCACAGTATGATAAATGTATAAAGCTATTAGAGAGCTTCATATAAGGAGGGCTATGAAGGTGGTGAAGGGTTTAGAGGGGAAGCCATATGAGGAGCAGCTGAGGTCACTTGCCTTATTCAGCCTGGAGAAGAAGAAACTGAGGGGAGACTTCATTGCCGCCTACAGCTTTCTCACTAGGCAAAGCGGAGGAGCAGGCACTGATCTCTTCTCTCTGGTGACCAGTGACAGGACCTGAGGGAATGGTATGAGACTGTGTCTGGAGAGATTTAGATCTGATATTGGGAAAAGGCTTTTCACCCATAAGGTGGTTGTGCACTGGAACAGGCTCCCCAGGGAAGTGGTCACAGCACTAAACCTGCCAAAGTCCAAAAAGCATTTAGCCAATGCTCTCAGGCACTTGGTGTGATTCTTGAAGTGTCCTGTGCAGGGCCAGGAGTTGGACTTAATCCACGGTCCCTTCTAACTCAGGGTATTCTATGATTCTGTGATAACATAGTAGGGAACACTGCTTGTTATCTACAGGAAGAAAAAAGGAGTCAGGCTGAGAAGATTTGAATATTTTTTTAATTTGTATTAGGAAAAGAAATTTGATACAGAAGGAATAGAAAAAAGTATATTTTTACTAAAAGTTTATTACATTAATATCGCTGATATTTATAACTTGGGAAAAAACTTAAAACTTTATTAAAAGTACAATATATGAATAACATGCAGATTTTTATTACTTTTTTAACATGGTTATATTTTATTTTGCCAAAGAATCTCTAGAGAACTGCATATTATTTTGAAATTGGAGGAGCAACTGTTTGTTGTATAGGATAAAATAAAATTGCAGTGGGTTTGGGGGGTTTGTTGTTGTTGTTTGTTTGTTTGTTTGTTGGGGTTTTTTCATGTAAAATAATTAATGTGATCTCATATTTTAAAAAAGACAAAACACCCCAACAGACGAAAGTTTACCTAGAAATAATCTGAGAGAAATAGGGAAGTTAACTGCACAGCTGATAGTATTTCAGTGGCCAAAAAGTTTCTGGGCACTGGTTGGTGTTCTAACACCTGAGGTAAAGAGATAATCTAGTTTTTGTTCTTTCTAGGAATTTCAAAAATATCCTTTTGTAATCCAAGACATAAAAAGTTAAATGACGTAACTTTAAAAATCTAAAGAAATTAATACTGTGGCACTTATACGGCCATTAATTATCCTAACTCTTTCTGTTCCAGAGTGTCACTTGTAGTCTCAAACCCTAATTTTAAACTTTTTTCTTCTTCATGCACAGGGTCAGGCAGATAATAATTTTGTTTTTTAAAGAAATACAGAGCTGATGCAATCACAACAAAAAAATACTGAGCTCAAAATAAATCTATTTCTAAAATTTCTGAGGGTTATGCCAATCTGTGCTAATGAGAAAATTTTATATAATGAGAAAATTTTATGGTTTTTGTGCCAACATTTGGAAAAGTTAAGTGTCCAGAGTATGTGATTTATTCCTTTCTGGCAAATCAACAAAACCCAGTTATATAGCTGGCAGTTCCATTTAGAGGAAGAAAAATGTTTTACCTTTGTCTAAAAGATGGGATTGTCTCAGAGGGTATGAATGCTTTACATATGAATAAAGATACAGTTTGTTAGTGAAAAAATGTGATTTATATTTTATATTAAAAAAAAAAATCCCCAAACTGCCCTAACAGTTTCAGCCTCACATTTTTTGGACAATTATCCAAACTCACAAAAATTGCTGCTGTTATTAGCTTTCCTTTTTTCATGTGGAACCTCCTGGAACTGTTAGTAAATAGTTGTATCCCAGAAAAAAATTCTTTAATAAAACACAACCACAAATTCTCTGACAGTTCCAGTAGTTTAACTCTTAGGCAATGAAGATGTGCTAAAACAGAAATAACATGCTATCTCATGAGTCATTTAAATATTGCCTTGTAGAATGTATGTCTGTATTGAAAAGACTCACTCACTCTATAGCCACTTAGCATTCTTACAGGAGCAAGGAGCTAAGGCTGATATGACTGTTTTAAAATTTCTTCTGTTTGTTTGATGTCTTTCCCTTTTAATGGGATCACAGCCTCAGTCATCATTCGGCAGCTGTTCTCTTTCAAGGGATTTTTACTTAAAATACATTTTTTTAAAATATTATAATTTTACTGCTCAATGAACCTTGCAATAACAACATTTTAGCATCTATCCACCATGGCAGATGGCAAACTAATGAGGCCTGCTATAGCTGCATACTGATACATTCTGTACACAACACTTCTGAGCTCCAAAGGGAGGTCAAAGGGTAACTTTTATTTACATTCTTTGTTGTATTTGATCGTTGAAAACCATAAGACAAATGATTAGAAAAAACACTTTTTACACCTTTTAATTAGATTTGCTAATGTTTACTGCATGTGATCAACATATAGAGCTCAAAAAAGACACAGTCTATAATTCAGTGTTCTTTAGCTTGCATTTTTTAAAAAAGAAATAGTACTATTCCAAGATGATTTTCTTCCTTCTATTTAAAATTCACTTTGAAATAAAAGCTAAAGATGTTTTTGCTGTGCTTGTAGTCATCATTTAGTAAAAGTAATATTTTAATTTCGTTAGCTTATAGCTAATAAGATGGATACATAGTTAATATAGTACGTCTTTTTTTTTTCAAGGCACTTTTTTTTCAACCTCCATCCTTCAGGATTCTGTATTTTTCCTTAATGCAAACAACAGATAATGTTCATTAAATCTAGTGGAGGCTAATCTAGTACAACTTCATGTTTTAGTGACTTTACCAAAAACAAGATGATAAAAAATCATGAGTCTGGTAATAAGTGCAATTGACTTGACCTCAGTCAAAGTGTGTTATATAAATAGTTGATCTACATTCCCTGACAGAGAGAGGAGAGCAGAGGAAATGTAAGACAGAGGAACTTACTCTTCCAGAAGATTATTCATCCTACCCAGTTTAAAACAACAACTGAATTACAATTTTCTCCTAGGAGAAAGTCCTGTGTAAATAACGAACATCCTACCTCCAAAACCAGACTGCGTTTCTCTCTTTTATGCCAGCTTTTGTATTTTCCCCTCAGAGGTATGTCCCAAACTACTTGAACCAAGATCAGAATATCTAGTTCTAGATAAGTAAAATATTACCTCTACTGTTTCACAATCTTTTTTAAATCAATTCCATGATCCTACTGATGATTGGAACCTATTCCTGAAAATCACAGTAATCTCATTAAATTAGGGTCAAAGGGTAAAATATAGGAAAATAAATTACTTTCAGATATATAGCCTGAAATAACATTGGATGTAACCAAGTCAAGATGGTAACAAAACACTGTTCTTCACTGATTGCTAGTGCTATGCTGTGTGTTTCTGTGTCAATAACGTACTACTGAGACATATTTCACAAAAGAAAGAGTCTTGAAGTAATAAATTTTTAAATATCAGTAATCTATATCTGACCTTCATATACACTACAACTATCACTTTTCACCTCTTCTGGCAAATTTCTTTTACTATCTCTTGCTTACAGGAGATAGTTGTAGTCTTAGAGAAATACTGTCATTAACTCTTACCAGTATTCTTACAATATATTGAATATTTTTAATATTTTTTATTATAATACAAATTTTAATATAGGTTTTCTCCCTGTAAATAGTCTAATGCTACTTCCAGTCTGCTCATTTTACAGTCAGATAAGGTCATTAATTTAATTACATTTAGGGTTTTTTTGTATACCAGTATGAAAGGACATGGAGACTATCGAAATATATTAAAAATCAATTTATTTTAGATTTTTTTTTTAATTTAAAACAGCTAAAAACATCTTGGCACAACAGTAGGATTTTATATATTACCTTTATATATTACCTAAACACAAAAGTCAAAGTTTGATAACTTTGACTTTTGATACGTGGTTTGTTTTTTTTTAAAAAAAATGTTTTCTTTTGGGCAAAGTTTGCTCTGAAATGTCCTGGCTGAAGTAGCTCATCATATAAGCAAATTAGCAGTTAAAGGGATGAAAAGAAAGTAACAGACTGTTCATCTGTCCTCACTCTTTCACAGACATAAAAAAAAATCTTGAAAAACCCTGTTCTCATCTGTACCTTTTTCTTCAATCTGTTGACTTTAGTAAAAGATAAAGCAAATAGATTTCTCAGAGAGTAAAAATTACTGTTACTGTTCAGTAACCATAGACATGTTTTATGAAGATGCAAGTGATTAATTCCTTCACTGAACAACATTAGATGACTATGACTCTTGTTTGTAGTGTAAGTCGGCTAGTCTTCAGCCACATCATCTTTTTTCAGTGTGCCTGGACACATATTAATAGATAATAATAGCAGCATTTAAGTGATTGCCTTCTTAAGTGGAATAACACTACATAATAATTACTGCCCATCTGATTTTCTGTGTTTATCATACATATTATTTAAGGGATATTTAATATTTCTGCTCAGCATGAGGGGCTTTTAAGAATGTCATTAAGTACTGTGTAATCTACTCATTATCTTAATAATTTGCCATAGAACACAAATTATAGTCAGAAGCTGCTCAGTCTGTGCATTTCTGGAAAAGTCATGCAGGGAATCAACATTAGACAAGTGTTTGCATCCTATTAGGAAGATATGATTTTCTTTCAACTTATCATTTAAAAATATGGTATGAATAGTAGTGGTAAATTGCAAAGTCGTCTAGTGTGCTGGTTGTCTGATAGTGCTTCATTTAAAAATTTTTCTTTTATATCTCTAGATGGTGCTATATGTACCTCTATTGGTTAAAGAAGTATAAGAAATTTTAATATAAAATTATACAAATCACAAGTATGGCAAAATGACTAGAACCATATAAATTATTGTGGAAAAGTTTTTCTTGCACTTACTGTAGTCCATGAGGCACGTTTGGCCACGTCATTCTGCTCATGAGAAAGTTAATCCTGTACTGTATTAAATAGGAATCATGAACAAGTGCCATAGAAAGACAACCTATATTTTTAGAGAAAATGTTGGGCCAATTTCTTGTCAGAAGTAAACTGGAGGAGCTCTTTTTCAGTCTCACCATATGCAATATTTGTTGTTCTCCCCGTAATTTACACAGATGTGTTACTTTTCATGTAAGTTTGTTTTAATTGAAAAGTAATTGAAAAGATATTCATTTGTTCTGAACTCCATAACACTGAGCTACTTCATGAATAGGAAATACATGAGGTTTTCAATACCTGTACATTTTTAATTAAAAATAATCAAAAAGTCTAGAAAATGTTTTGTTTTTTAAGGAGCAATGATTCTTTTCCAGTGGAATTAGACTTCTTTGTAGATCAACTATAATTGACTACTTATACATAACTTATATTCCTTATATGAAGCTTCAGAGACACCATTGCATATTTCTGTTGATATCATGGAAAATTTCCAAAGAAATTTTATAGATTTATAGTTATCCTAAAGAAATTAATCAAGAAATATGTTTATGATCAGGACTACTAATGAAATAGTCTTGACTAGCACACTAAATTTAAAAAGGAAATAAAATGAAGAATGATAAGGAATTGCTTAACAATAAAAACATATTTTGTATTTCTATACCTGAAATAGTATATCCATACTGTGGATATACTATGGATATACACAGTATATCCATACTGTGTCTTTTTTCCAAATAATAAGTGCAACATTACAAGGATGACACTTGACTACCCTTTACCTTTATTAGGCATCACAGAGGGAAACTACCTGGTCATTGTTCATCCACGGTAGATTCTCTTTGCTGGTAGCAGATTTCAGTTGTGTGGCTGCTCTCAGTCCTTGATCTCCTGTATTGTCACATCACTTTATGGAAAGTTAAATGGAGCTTAAACACTATAAGCTGTCCAATATATGCTTCTGAGAGAGGAGTTTACAAGAGTAAAAGTAGCGCTCATTTCAATCATAATTTTTTTAAAACCACTTTTGATGGCTTAAAATATGAGCGTAAACATCCAGTCCAACATTAAGTCAAGAATTAAATGAGAAACCTGTTGTGTTCACCAGATGTGGAGGATTTGGAGTTCTTTTTCAGTCACAAGAAACAATAGATTTATTTGCAACTTTTCTTTCAGCCCAGTCACTCAAGAAACTCCTCTACTTTAACTTACACTGAAATTACCAACAGAAGAGGAAGTAGTGACTAGAGACAAATATTGAAATGACCATATGCAGTTTAACTAATAGGCACAAGAAAGTAATTTTTTTTTTCCAAGGCTAAAACGAGTCTTTCTTGGAGGTGTCATAAGAATTGCACATCTCCTGGAAAGAAATGTATATTAGCATTTTTGTGTCTTTATAGTAGTCCATACTGACTTTTAAAAAAATTTTAACATTATTTTAGTAGAAAAAGAATACTTAGTTTGAGTTTTATTAATGCAAACATGCTAGTGAGAACATATATAGATGTTCTTTGTTAAAAAAAAAAAAAGACAAATTTTATGATAGCTGCATCCCATTCTCGGCATCCTGCCAGACTTTGTAAGGTATTTTGGGTGTGATTACAAAGCAAAGTTAACATGTGCACTTTGCTTAAATCCCAGTGATGCTAAAAAAAAAACCTCTCCAATTTAGTCTTTACCTTAAGAATTCAGGATGAAATACAGAAACTGGGAAATCTTTTGTGAGTGCCAGAAACATCACCAGATTTTGAATTTTTTTTTTTTTTTTTTTGGAAAGTGCTCTTAAATTAGGATTTGGGATGTAACAGGAAAAACAGAAGATTTCAGCTAATAGTCTGAGCTAATAGCTCAAACATACCTCAGCCTGAGATTTTGAAAGCATGCTGTCATGTGTTTTTAGATGGACAGCTGAGTGTGATACTTTTACAAGCAAGAGTGCATATTCATGCAATTAAGCATAAGCTTTTTTAGGACTCTTTTGACACTTCATTTACATATTTTAGTAAAATAGAGGGAGAGTAAAATAAAATCTACTTTAGCTTGTTACATTGTTCCATAGCATTAGAGGTTAACCTGTCCTAATTCCTCTTGTAGGTTCTCCTTGCTAGTAGGATCTGTTAATATAAATCTTGCCTGTGAACAGACTACTGGGTTCCTAGGTTGGTCTGCCCTGTGATTTTTTTTGCAGTAACCAGAACAATACATTACGAAAAAATAAAGAATATAGGGTCTGATCCAAGTAGCTGCTTTTTTTTTTTTTCTATTGAGTTCGATGTGCTTTGAAATCAGCTTCTCTAGAGAATCCCTTGCAAAGCGGTCTCTATGAATGTTCATCTGAATTTTTAAAGCAGTGCACTTAGCATAAATCCAGAGTCTTTTGTTTCTTTCTTTGCAATGCACACCAAAAATGCTCTCAGAAATTTTTGCAGTGAAAACAGCCATAATCATATGTTGGAAAATATTCATTCTTTCTATTTGCATGAATAATTAAGTTTTTACTAGGCAAAGAAACGTAATGGAGAGAGGAAAAGTATAAGAATTATTCTACCCTAATTGTTAGGTTATACATTTACAGATAAGAAGTCTTGTTTTTGCTCAGAAGAATATATGAGTTAGTAATACAAAGCAATTGCAGAAAAAATAAATAACATTCAGCATCTTCACATCCTTCAAAGGTTTTCTGAAGCTGACCTCATCTTTGAGACCAGGAAATTTCTTATTCTAGAGGAAATACAGCTTTAATATGTCTATAGTGGAACCAGGTTGCAACTGAAGTTCTTCTATGTACATTTTTGTGCCCTAAACATCTGAATAAAAGGGGCACATTTTGCTTCTCTACCTCTATCTTCTGAGATAAATGTGTATTAAGACTTCAGTAGTCACCCTCTGGAAGCTAATACCAGCTTTTGTAATGTCTTTTCAGAACCCTTAGGTCAATAATAGGCTTTGATTTGCCTTTTATCAGCATGTTAACTACTGCACTTTCAGATAAAAAAAGTGGTTTTTGATGGCTTACCGGAGTGAAGAGTCTAACCTGATGAGACTGCACAGTGGCAAATCAAAGTTGAGATATGTACCTTTTTAAGAAGTCTTAGTCACCTAATTTTAATTTCTATTTTAAGAACATCCTATGGTTTTCTAACAGCTAGGATAGCTTCTGGAGTTTACAGGTTTCATTTTATGCTGACCTTAAACATCCAGGTCTTTCCAACTCTCCATTTGAGCTCATGAATTCTAATGGGAGCAAGGTAGGAAATTACTACCATAAACTCCCTTCAGGGTAAAGGTCTTTTCCACATCCAGCAAACACTTAGTTCTTTTGCATACTAAGTTAATGACTGACTAATGCCTTAGCAGAATGTGTTGAAATAGATGTTCTATGTCCAAGATATGTGATTCTAACCTGCTCTAAAATATCACCGACTCCCTTTAATGGACTGGATTATACATTTTTACTGAAATATAACTGTTTAATTTAATTTTATTAGGTTTATTGGGTTTTATTTAAACATGAAATAATGAGTGGGGGGAATTATAGGTTAAATACTATTATAGATTAAGTATCACTTATCTCATATAATTTTCAAAATCTGGAATTTAAACAAAAATATTCAATGGTAAAGGGAAATATAAGTCATATATGCCCTAAAAGCCTCTTCCCCATCTTAATTGAAATAAAGAGACTTAACATAATATCTTTGGTAGAAGCATCTTTTTTTGCATATATCAAAACACTGAAGGATCCAATCCAACTGCTGATAGACTGGTACAATTTAATGCTTAAGAAAAAAAAGAATTTCAGAAAGTATTGAATAAACATAATTTTTGAGGTATTTATTTGCTATTGTCTCCAGTAACTTATTCATTCCAGTAGTAGTACTGAAATATAGTTGTTTTTCTTTTGTGGATTTATCTGTGATAGCAGGTTAACATTAGTACGCAGCAACAGGAATTTTCTGTTGTTCTGCATGGTATTCACACAGAAGTCACTGACATGAAAAAGACCTAGGAAGTCAACATACTGAATGCTGTTATACTTTTCCCTCTACATTGATGAATCTCATTTTTTTCTCTCATTTGTTCATTGTTATGAGATGATCTGAGTGCTTCTAGGAATTTCCTACAGAAGAAACAAAATATTTCTTGCAAATGGAGATTGTATGCTGTTTTTCACAGAAAAATATGTTTGCAAATATATGTACTAGATGAATAAAATTGCATAAATTAACCATTTGTGGGGGGATATATGTGGGGCTGGATTTAATGATTGCTTTAAAAATGTCTTTATTTAGTCTGTAAAGATGCTTAGAATAACCTAACACCAATTCCTGTGTGATTTTTATCTAGGTCAATTTTCCATAAAATTATGTGAAAATGCATAATATGTAATATTCATATAATTACTGTTCCAGATAACAGCTTTAGCCTTCTCAATGGAAATTTGACAGCAAAACTGTTGTGATGGTGCTTGGATGTTGTACTGAAAATTCAAACAATTTATTTAAATAATAATATGAAACTTGACTTCTCCCATACTAGAGCATATGACAAATGAGAAGTCCTGGTATGGTGGTGTGATACCTACTTGTGTATTTCTAGTGCTTCCTATTGAGCAAAAGGTAGACTTGTAGACGAAAAACAATGATATGGAAACTGATTTTTACATGAGTTTATTATCACAGACAATTCAGATTATAGTTCTCACCAGTAAAGTCTTCTCTCTGTTTCTGAACACTGCATAAATATCCTATATTGGGTAGACTTGCCAAGGTTTTTATACTGGATGGGCTGCAGAGGTGTTTTCTATGAGAAGATGCCAGAAGCTGCCCCTCATGGTGAACAGGACCAGTTCCAGCCAACTTTAAGGACCCACCACTGAGCAAAGCTGAGCCTATCAGTGACATTAGTAGCATCTCTGTGATAACATATCTAAGAAAGGGCACAAACCACTGCACAGCTGCTGTGAGAGAAGAGTGAGAAAATATGAGAGAAACAGCCTGCAGACACCAGGACAGTGAAAAAGAAGGAGGAGGAGGTGCTCCAGGCACTGAAGAAGAGATCCTCTACAGTCTATGGTGAAGACCACAGTGACACAGGTTGTCCTCCTGCAGTCCAAGGAGATTCACAATAGGTAAGATAAACAGAATTATTGTAGCCCATGTCACTTAAAATTTTGCAGATTTTCTTCCTTCAAAGTGAACATCTCTACAGAGTCAAGAAAAGAAACATATTTTTACATCTTCTTCAAGTCTTCCATTTTTACAAATGCTGATATAAATTAAGGCTGAACAAGACCCATTGTGCACAACTAATATATTTTTAGCCATAAACCATGGTATCTCAAGCTTATTTCACTTTTCTTGCATATTCACACAGCCAGCCAAAATTAATTTGTTTAGATGTATGAGTAGAATGTATGAATTATCAGACTGCTGTAGAACATATTTTAAGGTCATCATTATATTCTTTACCTAATTATTAATCTACCATGATATGCACAAACCAAGAAGATTGTAAACACAGTCTTTCTGATCCAAATATTTTAGATCAAATTCATTTCTTATTAGGGCTGCAATGCCATAACTGTAAGCAGAATTCACCTTACTATGGTTAGAATAAAGAATTACTAGATAAAAAGTAGGTACTGCTTTTCATACTGCTGCTTCTCAATTAGAGGTGTTGTTTGGGTGAGCTTGCTGTTTCTTTCCTCAGCATCTGGACCTACACCAGAAGTTCACAGAGATATAATTAAGGTCTTCACATGCCAAATAGTGAATGAAAAACTCATGAAACATTACCAAGTAGTGTTTAGGGGCTAAGTTTTAAAGAAAGCCCTGCCAGGAATCAAGGAAATGATACAAAGTCTGGAAGTGGTAAATACCTATGGGATATTTTAAGAGAACCAGACAGATGCTCAGGAAACTGAAAACATACCATCATAGTAATTAGTTCTTTTTTCCTGAAGAGAAGTTGAATTTGGGACCAATTCAAAGTGAGGGGCAAAGGAGCATAGAGTACATCTTATTCTTCAAAATATACTTGCAAGAAAGTTCAGCTGTCATGCCACATTAAACAAGTTTTTATTATGTGCAGAAAACTGAAAATACTAAGCCCTTACATGTACTAACAATTTCTGCTCTACACTTTACAAAAACAGACCATCAGAATGCATATAGTTTACACATGGGTTTTATATACACTATATTACAGGTTACAATACTCTACGAATGTAAAATTTCTTTTAGCCATTTAAGCTTCAACACAACATTTGAAAAAATGTAATAAAAGTGTAGTTTTCATGTTCAAATCACACTGTCATTTTTGTTTGTAACATAAAAATTTTTATACTCTGAGTTTACCTGTTCATTCATCAGATTTCTTCAGTTATTACAATATGATTAAGAGGTGATAGAGCTGAACTTCATGAACAGTCAGCTTTATGAGGCATGAAGTCTAAAATACTATGAAAAATAGTTTGGAAAAATAGTATAAAATAGAATAGAAAAAATAGTATGGAAAAATATTTTAAAAAGTATAGAAAAAGAAACCATCTGTAAGACAATTTTGTGGACAAAAAATTTTGGAAAGTCATCCTGTTTCTTGCAAATAGTTGCCTGCTTGTAAACAGAGTTTATCAGTAATTACTGAAACTAGTTAAGGAGGTTGTTTAATGGATTAACTAATGTTAAATCAAATGTCAGAATATCATATTTTCATAGAATCGCAGAATCTTTGAGGTTGGACGACACTCCTGGAGATTGTTTAATCCAACAAATTTCCTTAAAGCAGGACCAGCTAGAGTAGATTGTTTATGTCTATGTCCAGTTTTGTTTTGCATATCTCCAGGAATGGAGACTCTACAGCTTCTCTGGGCAACCTGTTTCAATATGTTATCCTTGCATAATATCCTGTAGTTTAATTTGTGCACGTTGCCTTTGCCTTTTCACTAAGCACCACTCAAATGAGTGTTACTTCCTCATCTTTATCCTTAGCCATCAAGTATTTATAAAAACTGATAAGATACCCCTAAAACTTATCTTTCCCAGGTTGAATAGACTCAGCTTTCTCAGGCTATCCTTGTGTGTCACATACTCTAAACCCTTACATATATTTGTGGCCTGTCATTAACTTGTTCCAGTAGGTCCATGTCTATTTTGTACTGGGAAGCCCAGAACTGCATCCAAAAGTCCAGATATGTCTCACTAGCGCTGAGCAGAGAGGTGTCACCTCCCTTGAGGTGCTGGCAACATTTCTGCTTATGCCTTCTCTGATACAAGGGCACATAGGAGGTTCATGGTTAATTTGATATGTAACAGAGCACATGTGTATGACACTGTTTCTGATTAGGTGCAGAAAGTTGCATGTCATCAAATCAACAAATGGCCTGGGATCTTGAAAGAGCATCTTTTGTGGGAAAGAGAACCTTGATGAAATTATCTAGCAACTTGTCCAATGGCATCTTGACAACCTCCAGTAACTTCCCTTTGTTGAACTTTATGACATTATTCTCTGACCAATTCTCTGGTTTGTCAAGATCCCTCTAAATTGCAGAACAATCACCTGGTTTGTCAGTAACTCCTTCTAGTATTGTACTGTCTGAGAACTTTCTGAGACTGCGCTCTTCTCAGTCACTGAGGTCATTCATGAAGCTTGGAGATTTATCCGTTCATTTTGAGCCAGTACTGACCCATAGAGCACACTGCTGGTGACTGGCCTCCAACTAATCTTCATGGTGCTGATTATAATTCTGTAAGTCTGGCAGTTCAACTGTATTGTCCATTTATCTGGTCCATACTTCATTTTATCAATGAGGATGTTATGGGAGACAATGTTAGAAGTCTGGATAAAGTCTGGTGCTACATCCCCTTTTCTGCTGATATCTTATTCTACACTTCTTTTTTTTTTTCTCCCTCCCCCCCCCAGAATTGTAATACAGAAACAACAGAACTGAAACCAAGAATCCATGTTCAGAATTTGCTGACACAGAAGACACTAAAATTTGTTGGACTAAATAAAAGCACATATATTGTCCATAATTTCAAGAAAAATATACCTTCAGCTCTTTTTTCCCTTAGCTCAACAGCCCAGAATTTTGTGCTCAAGCTCAGCTAAGATCCAGAAGTTATATGGTGTAGCACTAACTGTATGAGGGGTATAAAGTCTCTTATGTGCAAAGCATTTTCCATATTCATGAACAGAATCAAACACTCACAAATTCAGCTATAGCACCTGTCTTTTTAATACTGTTTGAAGACATGGATGTAGTCACTTCTGAGCTTATACATCATCTACTTATTACAACTGCCCTGAAAAGAGTCTACTGACTGAAACACATGGAAAGTTTAGCTTCAGTGTTTTAGAATATACAGAGTCAAATTTTCGACTGTCTGTTCTTTAGGCAAAGATTGGCTAGCATGTCCTTCATATACATCTAAGAAACATAAATTCTATGTTCTCTCTGACGGCACAGCTTCAACAGGGTGTATTAAAAGTGCCTTCATCCCACGTCTTAGTTAGGGATCACTCTAGAACAGAATGCAGAAGTGACAATATCCATCAAATCCATGCCTCTCTAGTTTAGAGAGACCATGTTTACTGCCACTGATCCCCTCCTTATTCTTCATGTGCCTTAGCATAATTTGCAGGAGGATGTGCTCCATGATCCTGTTGGGCATGGAGGGGAGACTGATCCCTGGCCTTTCATTTTCCCCCTTTCTAATGATGTGAGTTAAGATTCCCCTTTTCATCAGTGGGAACTTTACTGGACTGCCACTTCTCAAATATGATAGATAGTGGCACAGCAACTTCACCTACTCATTCCCTATTCCATCAGGACCCACAGATTCATCAAGATGCCTGCACACCTTGGACTGTAGACCTGCCATGGTCCAAAGGGGGGATGGGGCCATGACACAGCACGAGTTCAGGAGACAAGGTAGGGTGCAGGTAGAATGCTTTATTGAGGCGTGCACCAGATTTTTTGTCAGTTCAGGCAGGGAAAGGGCCAGAACATAGGGTGGAGTGTGAGACAGACAAACGTGGGAACAAATCAGGTTAGGGGCACAAGCAAAAGGGGGAGGAACGTGGAATAGTAGCTGTCTCCTCTCTGCAGCTTCTTCAGCCAATCAGAGAAAGGAGAGGGGAAGCAGGGAGCAGGCAAACTCCTGGCAAGCCCAGGCAAGTCCAGAACTGTGCACTGTGTAATGTGAATACAATGAAACCACATAATAACAGTAAAGTCCATATAATAAAGTCCTGTCAACTGCTGTATATCTTTCTCCATGCCTAGAACCTCTCCCATCCTGAATCTTGCTCCTTCACATAGACCTTTTACTCAAGAGCTTCCCCCAGACAGCTATTTTACTTCTCCCTTTTGACTGGCCTCATCCGCTATTTCTGCCAACTGGTTCTATAATTATAATTAGGGTATTTAGTCTCTGACTATCTGAAATAATTGCAGGGTAATTATCCTTACCATACTGAACATGAGGTACCTGGATCAAAGAAAAATTTGCCAATGATTAGAGAGACAAAAGACAAAAGGGAAAAGGATAAGCAAAAGTCTTCTTGTCCATATGAAGTAAATGACTTTGGACTAGATCTACTCGAAGGTAAGCAGGCTCACATCCTGATATTGCAAGCATGTGACTTTTAATGATTATAGAGCCCTATGATAGGTCTGGCATGAGGTATACACAACAGCTCAGAATTCTGAGATTCCAGCAAGTGATATGGTGAACAGAAACTCACCCACAACTGTAAAGCAAGTGTCACACTCTATATTAATTCATCCTGAGGGTGTAAGGTGGTAACTTCAGTCAATCGGCCTTAACAGATTCAAGTGCTATCCTAAATACAGACTGCATGTTTCTTTTAGATAAGTGTTGGTTTCTCGTTTAGTTCATTCACCCTGGATATGAAGCTGCTATCTGAAAAGTTTAAAATTCCATTTTCAAACTCACAATAACATGTCTTAACCATTACATTGCAGGTTAAGTCGGTAACCATTTGCAGCTGTTCTTTATCTCTCTTTCTGAAGCTTTGGCATGGGGAAAAATAAAGTGAAACAGGATTCATCCAGGATAGGAAAAAAGGGAAAGGTAAAGAAGCTATTCATCTGAAGGGCAGAGACTTCCATCTAAGTCCATGCATTCTGCATGACACTGTCCCTGAATAAAACACAAATACACATCAGGTTTCAAGACTGAAACTGAATATTTCTATGTTCTATGTAGGCAGATTGTGTAATTAAGATTTTTTTCTTCCTGGAACAATAAAACCTGAATTGTTTCTTGTAGACACACAGCTTTAGCAGACATGACATCAAGTATACCTGATCCATCCTAATCTAAAGTACTGTGGGGAGAGGCAAATACAATTTTCTTGAAGAACAGAAATGGGAGAAAACATTTGTCAAGATAAAATAAAAATTGAGGTCACACTGTGTTTTTTCCAATAAATTGATTCCTAAAAGGTTGGGGAGTTTGTTTCTAAAAGAGTAATGTCTCATCTCTTCTTTCTGGGTATTAGCATTTTTGTTTCAAAAACTGTAGTTTTCAGTTAATAGAGATGGTGACATGCTGAATCTGAAATTTAAACAATGAAGTGTTGAAGATTAAAATGAAGATCTGTCCTTAACATATTATTTTGAACAACTCTAGATCTTTATTTACAATTTTTGGATTCTTTTTGTGAAGCACCTTACTGTTCCCATATGTACTGAATGTACACTCCTGTACAATATGTTTTGTGAAGAGTACCTAGTCATCCAGATCAAGACACTTCTTTTATGTACAATTATGCTGAAAGCTGGGTCGTCTGAATGAAGGTGCTTTGCATTATAATACCTGTGATTTAAGCTAGCTTTTTTGACATACAGTAGACCAGAAGAAGACCTCAAACAGAAAGGCGAAGGCCTCAGAAAGCAAGGAACATACAGATTATAGGCAAATTCTTTAGTCTCTAAGGTTTTAGATATGAACTGTATATGGCAGACACAGTATCCTTCCTCTGTTTTCTTGCTCAAGATAAGCTAGTGAAAGAAACTTCAAGTCAAAAGTCTGAGTGCTCAACCTAAACATGAATTACCTTCAGATTCACCCACCAATCTAAGCAAATGCTAATCCATTGTTTGAGGTAGCTCTTAGTCAAAACACGTCAGGGTCAATGAGGCTGTCATGGAGAAGTCCCCTATGACTGGAGAAGCGGGACTGTCATACTTATTTTTAAAAAGGGTAATAAGGAGCCTCCTGGGAAGTACCCACCAATCAGACTCACTTCAGTGCCCAGTAAGATAATGAGAAATGTCAAGGGAAGACAGGGAGGTGATTAGAGATCACCATGCCTTCAGCATGGCATCACCAGGGGCGAACTGTGCCTAATAAATCAGTGGCCTTCTAATATAGAGTGACTGCATCAGTGAGCAGGGGAATAGCTACAGATGTCATCTAGCTGGACTGATAAAAGACCCTCTGATAAGGTCTTTCCCAATATACCTGCCTATAAATCGAAGGCATATGGATTTGATGGATAAACTAATAGATGAATATGGAGTTGACTGGATTTTTGCATCCAAGGAGTTGTGATCAACAGCTCTTTGTCCAAGTGGAAACCAATACTAGATGATGTTTCATAAGAGTCTACACTGGCAGAAATATTTAATGCATTCATCAGTGACACAGACAGTGCACCCTTGGCAAGTATGCTGTGCGGTGCAGTTGATATGCTGAAGGGAAGAGGTGCCATCCAGAGGACATTGACAGGTTTGAGAGGTGGGTCCATGCAAACCTCATGAAGCTCAACAAGGCCAAATTCAAGTTTCTTCACATGAGTCAGGGAAATCCCCAATATCAATACAGACTGAGAGATGAGTGGATTGAGAGCAATCCTGGATAAAAGAACTTGGGGATATTGGTGGATGAAAAATTGGACATGAGGCAGCAACGTGTGCATGCAGCCCAGAAAACCAGCTGTGACCTAGACTGCATTAAAGGAAGTGGGAGCTACATCAAAAGAAGGTCGAGGGAGGTGGTTCTACCTCTCTACTCTGCTCTTGTGAAATCCATCTGGAGTACTGCACCCACCTCTGGGGCTCCCAACAAAAGAAAGATATGGATGTTGGAATGGGTTCAGAGGAGGGCCACAAAAATGATCAGAGGACTGGAGCACCTCTCCTATGAAGACAAGCTGAGAGAGCTGTGGTTGCTCAGCCTGGAAAAGAGAAGGTTCCAGGGAGACTTTTTACCAGCTTTCCAGTTCCTAAAGGGACTCATAGGAAAACTGTAGAGGGAGTTTTTCCCAAAGCGTGTAGTGACAGAACAAGAGGCAATGGTTTAAAAATGAAAGAGGGTAGATTTGTATTGGATATGAGGAAGAAATTTATTACAATAAAGCTGGTGAAACACTGGAACAAATTACCCAGAGAAATTTTTGATTCCCCCACCACTAGAGGTGTTCAAAGTCACATTAGATGGAGCTTTGTGGTACATGATGTAGTAAAAGATGTCCCTACCCATGGCAGGTAGGGGGATGGAACTAGATGATCTTTGAAGGTCCTTTCCAGTCAAAACCGTTCTATATTCTATAGCATTTTTGTGACATGGACCTTTTTGATAATTTTGGTCCTGATCAGGTTCAGCTACATGACAGCATTTAAGCAGTTTGGTACCTATCAAGACTAAACTTTACCATGGACTTGTGAAGAAGTTTAATTACATCAGGAGTAATGAAAAGGAATGTAAGTACCCCTACTGTTAGGTAGCAAGTGACATGGGGATTTTAGATCACAATAGATCTAGGAAAAAAAATTGTTTAAATCCCTTACAGGATTTGGCTATTTATATCAATGTAGATTCTGGGACATGCAAAATACTCAGACCACTTTGGTGAGAACAGTAAGAAAGCAGAACAGCAAAGCCCCTGCCAGTTTATTTCAGTGCCAGAATTTAAAACTCTGAGTCCAATCCTCTGGTATTTCTTCCAGTAAAATTTCTAAACTGTGTACTTAATAATAGTGGGTTTAAAATGTCTTGTAGCAATAATTGTTTCTCTGACAGTCTAAACACTGAAGGACTTTTTGTGATTATGGTCACACAGAAATAAAGCTTTCACCATTGCTGTCATAGAGCTCTTATAAAAATTCAAGCCAGCTACTTATCATTCAGTTCTTTGATTGGAAAACCATTAAACACAAAACATGAGCAGGAAGAAGGAGCTATTTCAAATGCTCTTGCATGATTACCCTTGCCAGAGAAATGACTCTTTGGCTTCCGTGCACTTGGCTTGATAGTTCTTTGCAGCTTTCATTTCTATACAATGAATAGTGTTTCACTGTGTTATGTGGAAACAGAAAAAAATAAAAAAGCCAATTTTTAAAATAAATATGAAATAATAATAAAAAAAACCCACATAAAATAAATTACATCAGGATCTGATTTTAGGTTTCTGCTGAAATTACTGATTTGTAATTCAATATTTCTCTCCAGGTCTTGTGTATTTCTGAGAAGAGAGAAAGGGAGATAATGTGAAATGTTTACAGCATATGAAAAATTAATCAGACACTGGTTTCCTATGTATTTTAAGTGCAAATGCCTGGAAGGCTCATGTTTGTGTGGCAGCAGAAGCATCCACATATTAATAGGTTGTATTAACTTTCTTCCTCTTTTCTCAAAATATAAATTCCCCTCCCAACCATTTTCCCTTAAATAAAACAAAATGCAAGAAAAAAAAATATATGTGTTGCTAAGTGTATGAACAGATGATTCCGTATTGCTAGCATAATGTTCAGAAAATCCTATTGGTAAATACAGGTAGTAGGGCACTGGTATAAATACAGAATTCATCCAATGTATCAGTAAATTCTGATTATATTATCTCCCCTCTCACTGTATTCTCGTCAGATTCCTTCCCTCTTTGCCAGTCTTCCCTACCTCTCTTTTGCTCTTTTCCTCCTTCTCTCCATTCTTCTTTGGAAGATTTAAAGGGAAAGGTGGAAACAAAGAAAAAACCAAACAGATGAACTTCACTTCCTCTTCCCTACTTTAAAAGAAGAACAACTGCAAATGAAAACACCAAAGCAAACAAACAAAACTCCAAACCCAACCCAAACAAAAATTAAATCCTCAACCAAGAACCTCAGGGAAAATCTTTGGGAACAACTGATTGTAATATCAATTAAAGAAAAACAACAGCACAAAAAACAAACAAAAACAAAATTCAAAACCATACAACTAAAAATATATATAAATCTTGAATCTCAGCTGAGAAGCTGAAATTCAAAATTTGAATCCTACAACATTTTTTGAAGAAGCACAAAGATGGTAGCTTTGGATTGAGAACTGTCGGAATGTCAGATCCCAAAGGGTAGCAATCAGTGGCACAGAGTCTAGCTGAATAGGACAGTAGTGGTGTCCTCCAAGGTTTAATACTTGGCCTAGTATTGTTTAACATGTTCATCAATGACTTGATTAAATCACAGTATTGCTAGGGTTGGGTTGGAAGGGACCTCTGGAGATCATCCAGCCCAAACCCCCTGCCAAGGCAGGGTCACCTAGAGCAGGTGACACATGAACATGGTCTGGTGGGTTTTGAATGTCTCTAGAGAAAGAGGCTCCACAACCACCCTGGGCAGCCTGTTCCAGTGCTTTGTCAACCTCAATGCAAAGAAGTTCTTCCTCATGTTAAGATGAAACTTGTGTTTTAGTTTATGGCTGTTGCTCCTTGTCCCATCACTGAATACCACTGAAAAAGGTCTGGCACCATCCTCTTGGCACCCACCCTTGATATATTTATATGTATTGATGAGATCCCCTCTCAGACTTCTCTTCTCTAGGCTAAACAGACCCTTCCCCCTCAGTCTCTCCCCATAAGAGAGACGCTCCAGACCCCTAATCATCTTTGTGGCCCTGTGCTAGACCCTCTCCAGTAGCTCTTTGTCTTTTTTGTACTGAGGAGACCAGAACTGGACACGGTACTCCAGATGTGGCCCCTCTAGGGCCAAGTAGAGGGGCAGGATCACCTCCCTCAGCCTGCTTGGCAACACTCTTCCTGATACAACCCAGGATACCATTGACCCTCCTGGCCACAAGGGCACACTGCTGTGATCAACCTGTCATCCACCAAGATTCTCAGGTCCTTTTCAACAGAACTGCTCTCTAGTAGATCAGTCCCCTGCCTGTACTGATACTTGAGCTCACTCTTCCCCAGGTGCAGGACCCTACACTTGGAGTTACTCCTCCACAGGTTCAGGACCCTACACTTGCCCTTGTTGACCCTCATTAGATTTTTCTCTGTCCAATTCTCCAACCTATCAAGGTCCCAGTGAACGGCAGCACAACCTTCTGGTGTGTCAGACACTCCCCGCAGTTTTGTATCATCAGCAAACTTGATGAGGTTACATTCTATCCCTTCATCCAAGTTGTTGACAAGAAAACTGAACCAGACCCAGTATTGATCCCTACGAAATGCCACTGACTACAGGTCTCCAACTGGATTCTACTCTGCTGATCATAACCCTCTGAACCCTTCCATTCAGCCCATTCTCGATCCACCTCACTGTCCATTCACTTAACCCACATTTCCTGAGCTTACTTATGAGGATATATGGGAGACAGTATCAAAAGCATTGCTGAAGTCAAGGCAGACAACATCCACTGTTCTCCCCTCATTGACCCATCCTGCCATGTCATCATAGAAGGCCATCAGATTGTTCAAGCAGTTTTTACCGATGGTGAATTCATGCTGACAACTCCTGATGACCTTCTTTTCTTCTACATCCTTGGTGATGACCTCCAGAATGACTTGTTTCATCACTTTTCCAGGGATGGAGATGAGGCTGAGTGGGCAGTAGTTTCCTGGGTCCTCCTTCTTGCTCTTTTTGAAAACTGGAGTAACATTGGCCTTCCTCCAGTCATTGGGCACCTCTCCTATTCTCCATGATTTTTCATATATGATGCTGAAGAGTGGCAATGTAACAATATCTGTCAGCTCCCTCAGTACCCATGGGTGCATCCCATCAGAACCCAAAGATTTATAGGTGTTAAGTCTGCCTAGCTGATCTCTAACCCAGCCCTCTATGATCAGGGGCAAAGTCTTTCTTTCTCCAGCCTTCTTCACTTACCTCCAAGGTCTGGGACTCCTCAGCAGAAAATTACACTCAGTAATTCAACCTTCTCTGTATCTTCTGTTAACAGGACACCTATCTGATTCAGTAGCGGTGCCACATTTTCCTTAGTTTTCCTTTTTCTTTTAATATGCTTGTAGAAGTTCTTCTTGCTGTTCTTTATGTCTTTTACCAGACTCTATTCCAAGTGGGCCTTGGCCTTCCTTGTCACATCCCTGCATACCCTGACCATCTTCCTATAGTCCTCCCACACAGCCTGTCCCTTTTTCTTCACCCTATATGTTTCTTTCTTGCATTTGAGATTTACTAGGAGCTCTCTTGTCATCCGTACAGGTCTCTTGCCCCCTTTGCCTGATATCTTCCTCTTGAGGATACTGGTCTTGAGCTTGGAAGAAGTGGTGCTTACGTATTGACCTTGGACTGCCTGCTCTTCTAGAACCCTACTCCATGGCATTACTCTAAGCAGGTCTCTTAAGAGGCCGAAATTAGCTCTCTGGAGGTCCATGGTCGTAATCTTGTTCACTGCCCCACTGCCTCTTTGTTCAATACTGAACTCTGCAATCTTGTGGTCACTACAACCAAGGCTGCCCCCAACCTTCACATCATCAACAAGACCTTCCTTATTGGTTAGTATAAGGTCAAGGAGCACGTCATTCTTTTGTGGGAACCTCCACTCCCTGTGACAGAAAATTGTCATCAATGCTTCCCAGAAACCTCCTGGGCTGTTTGTGCTTTGCTGTGTAGCTTCTCCAGTAGAAGTCAGGATGGTTAAAATAAAAACCAGGGACTGTGACTTTGAGATTCTTGCAGTTGCCTGTAGAAGACCTCATCCACTTCCTTCTCTTGATCAGGCAGCTTCTCGGATTCTAGGGAGTGAAGCATTACCCATGGCAGAAGAGAAATCCATCCAGGACTGGGTTGAATTGAATATGCAAAAGACCTTGGAACAAGAAGGGGTACATTTCAGGATGATAAGGAAACCGGAAAATGCCATTGAAAGAAAAAGTGCCAGATCATCTTTTGGTCATGGAGACTAGAGGAGGTTCCTGATGATTGAAAATATTTAAATATCATCCCTATCTTAAAGAGGGCAATGACATGAGAAGCTACAATCTGGTCACCCTAATCTCAGTCCAGAGAAAAAATCATAGAGAAGATATATTGGAAACCATTTCCAAAGACCTGAGGCAATTGTGGACAAAAAGACTGCATTAAGCAAAGCAAAATCACGTGTGACAAACCTCATAACTTTTCAGTGATAAGACAAATACTTTTGTGTAGAAAAGGAGAGGAGTGGATGCTGGGTACTTTGACTTACTAAGGCCTTCAAAAAGGTCTCTTATAGTGTCTTTTTAGCCAAGGTAGTGAAATAAGACTCATGGAATAATAGGTGCAAAAGGGGCTTTGGGGGAATATTGAGTAAGAAATGAATTCCTCAATCAGTCAATACTGATTTCAATATTGTTTGAGCTTTTTATTAATAAGTAAAACTGCGAGATTGGGGTGTCCTCTTAGTACATGTGCTGATGAAGGCAAACTCATCAGAATGGTTCATACACTGAAGCTGGGTATGAGCCAGCAACTTGCACTTGCAGCCCAGAAGGCCAACCGCATCCTGGGCTGCATCAAAAGAGGAGTGGTCAGCAAGTCGATGGAGGTGATTCTGCCCGTCTACTTTGCCCTCATGAGACCCCACCCGGAGTTCTGCATCCAGCTCTTGGGCCCTCAACATAAGAAGGACATGAACCTTTTGCAGTGGGTCCAGAGAAGGGCCATGAAGGTGATCAGAGGGCTGGAGCACCGCTCCTATGAAGACAGGATGAGAAAGTTGGGGATGTTCAACCAGGAAAACAGACGGTTCCAGGGAGACCTTATAGCAGCCTTCCAGTACCTAGAGACCTTATAAAAAAGGTTGAAAAGTGACTTTTTACACGGACAGGGGGATAGGACAAGGGAGAATGATATTAAATTATAAAAGGGGAGCAGGTTGCTCAGAGAAGTTGTGGATGCCAACACCCCTAGAGGTGTTCAAGGCCAAATTGGACAGGACCCTGAGCAACCTGGTCTAGCGGGTGGCATCCCTGCCCATGGTGGGGTCTTGGAACTAGATGATCTTTAAGATCTCTTGCAACTCAAACTATTCTATAATTCTGTGAAGGGCAGGATTGCTACCAAGAGGGCTCTAATAGGAATCTCACAAAGTTCAACAATGTGGAGAGAAGTATAGCCATGCAACAATAAACAGCTCTTCAGAGGAGAAAATTGTGGATTTGGTGGACCCAGCAGAACATAAGTTGACAATGTGCCCCTACAACAAAGAAGGCCAACCACATCCTGGTTGAGGTAACTCTTCTTGACATCTGATAATTGTTTTCTTGAGGAACTTGACTGACAATTAGTTTATGTTTTTCTGGTATTAGACTAGTGTGATTAAATTTGACTACAGTCAAGTTGGTGTCTCAAGTTTTCTTTGTGCTTTACATCCAGTAAAATACGAATGCTCTTTCACAGGGAAAAAAATATTCCTACAGTCTGGCGGTTTTAATCTTATACAATACTCAGAACCTTCTGCAAAAATAGGGGATTGTAACTTTTCTTAGAAAAAGAGAAGAGAAAGCACAAAGCCCTTTTAAAGAATGAATGTAAAGCAATATAAACATAGGGATTGTTCGACCCCTTTTACAAAAATGAACTCATTAAGAACCAACATTTTATTAGCTGAAAAAATAACCATATCTACTCCATTCATTTAAAGTTCTCTCTGTGAAATCATTAATTTTATTTTATTTAGTTTACTTTTTCCTCTACAGAACGCCAGGGAAGAGTCATGCTGTGAAAATACAACTTCATTTATTTCAGTAAATACAGGTTGTGCTCTGTGCAAAATGTAAAAGACACAAGAATACTGGCATAATCTATCAGTGAAGGAGAATGCATTAATACCATCATCCACTTTTCAGTTGTTTTATACATCCTAAAGAAAAACCCTACTGAGGTTTTGTTTTTCAAAGTATTTACCTACTACCGTTATTCTTAATCTCATAAATTACCTTTGTGTTCTACAGAATATTTGCCAAATGTAACATATGCACCCTGATTGCAGCACTTCTTCATTCTAAACTCTTTACTCCAAGAGAATTTAAACTCACATCATTTTTCTGCCTGCAAAATTATTTAAATACTAGATTATATACTTTCTTTGCTTGTCAGTGCTGTGCCATGTTGGCATGCTTGTGATCAGTGCTTTGCTAAATGTACAGAAGTTTCTAATTGCCAGGGGAAAAATTTAAACATCTCTGTTCTGAACAGTTTATAGCCCACAAAGATAGTATATTTCAGCATAAAAAAATAAATATAAAAAGAGCCTGTTGATTGCGTTTTTCAAGTTTTGTAATGTTTAATTGAGGGTATACAACACAAGAAGCAAAACTGAAGGAACTCACTCTAAATACTTAAAATTCTATTAGGAATAAATAATTGTAACATTTGGTTTCATTTTTATCCATCCAGGATTTACACGGAGTAAGAAGAAGAAGAAAAAATCAGGCATCCAAAATGCAAGTAGTTTATTGAAGTAATAAAGTTGACTGGTTTTGAGTCACTGGAAGAATTAAGTCCCGATAAAGGTATAAATACAGGTACAAGTTAAAAGGTGGTGGTGGGGGAGGTTGTTTATTTGTTTTTTTTCTCATGTGAGTGAACAGATATTGTGGTCTTTGCCATTCATAACTGCTAAAATAAACATACCAATTATGACCACAGTGAATTTTATCTTACCACACATTTTTTGACACCTTTATTTTATAGTACCTTGTTAAGAAAATGACCTGATTCTTCCCTTATGTGGAAAACTACCCTTCAGCCTCCTTTTAGTTAGTCTTCCCTTTGGTCTACTAGAAATGTATCAAGTCTATGACTGAAAAATATATACTAACAGTTTGTTCTAACTATAGAAGAGACTAACAGTAAAGGTGCTTGTTAGTGCAACTAAAAATATCCTCCAACACAATGGGAAAATTAGTTTTATATTTCCCTTTCTGTTACTGTCAGAGCACTCAGTAGCTATTTGTGTGGGTGTTTTCAAGAAAAACAATGTGTGTTATCCATGTATTTTGACTGTATGTGTTGTCCATGGAAAGTGTTTGTTTTATAATATGAGAGGATGTCAATTAAATAGGAATGATCAACCTATTTATCCTAAGAAATGTGAAGAATTAAAGGTTTGATCTTTCACAAATATGTTTTATACACAAAAACTAAAGGATTTTTTTCCCTTAAAAATTCTAAAATTTCTATTCAGTTATCTGGATACTTAGGCACAACGTGTTAAGAAATACTTTATTTAAATTTTAAAACGAATATTTTTAAAATATCCACAATTAAGTTTTATATTACTAGACTAGTAGAAAAAAATAAGGAAAATAACACACTACTCAACTGCAAGAGAAAAAGGAATAATAAAGACCACTTCCAGTGAATTAAGATTAAAAAAAATAGAAGTTGACAAATTCCTGGTACAAGAATTATTTGCCACTCTTTTGCCACATTGGAAATGTGCAAAGATGAAGCATATTATTTAAAGATTATTTTGCTTCTCTGATCTTAACTAAAAAAATTTTATATTTAGTCTTTTTCCCTCATCTTTGTGCAGAATGTGTAGACTAGATTTTCTACCAATTCCATTAGTAAGAGTGAACAGAATGTATGAACTTACATCCAATTCTGTATCAGTCTTGCCTTTTTTTTTTTTGTTGGTTGATTTAATTATGCACGTCATGAGGATGCTCCTTTCATGCTTGTCTTACATTTATTTATCTCCCTCCTTAGGACTAGTCTGTGTTATGCTAGAGACTTGGGAATGAATGTTAATAAAACTATTCATAGAATATATCAGAGAAATATAATAAAATATAGATAAAGATATTTTTGTCCTTATTGATTCTGCTTTATCATTTTCTTCCTTCCACTTTTCTGATAAAGCATAAATAACATTCATAAAAAAATATCCAAAGTACAGTTCATCTTGGGTTAGCTAATTTTATGATTATATTTCTCTCTGATTTTATGCTATGTTTTATGGGCTATTTTGGGTGTAAATCTTACAGTATTCGCTAATATACGTTAACTCTCTAACTGATAATATACTGCAATACTATCTAGAGCCTTGGAGAAACAGGTCAAATTAAGCGAGCTTCTGTGAGAATGAACAATCTTTTAGAATTGGTTTGTTTTACTCTGTAATGACTTTTTAAGTTAATGAAGAAGAACATTTAAGATAAGAAGTGTTCTGGTACTGAAATCCACTAATCACTTGCAACAATATTGAATATATGATCTTTTTCTGTTCTTTCATGATCAGAGAAAAAGCAACAGTATATTTGAAACTCTGAGGAAGTCTAATATCTTAGATGTTTGTCAGCAGAATGGAGAGAAGACTGGATCAGATTACCTGATACTGTTTAATTATCCTAGGCACTTATTTAATTATCTAGTGCTTTCTTAAAATTCAGAAATAATTTATGAAGTGACTGATTTTTAAAGACTACATAGACAAACCACTTTTAAGGTCAGAAGAGAATATAAAGTCATTTATTCTGACTGCCTATATAGCATAAGTCATAGAATCACTGTAATATTTTTCTTCACACTTTGAGCTTAAAATCCCTTTCAAGAATGCACCCAGTCTTAACTTGAAGATTTCAATACAGGATTTCCCTTTGATAATTGGTGAAAAATTCATTCATTACTTTAAAAAAAACACAATTTTTGTCACTCTGGTGCACTGATTTCTATTATCTCACACTTATTTTGAATGTTAGGTTTTTTGGTATCATTAATGTGGACGACAACATAACCTACATGTATTTGGTTTTGACCAATAACTTAAATATTCTGTAAGCAAAAAGGAACTCTTTTGAGGAAGAATTATCTTGCTCACAGGTTTAGTTTGTTTTCAAAATACCATCACTCCAAAACTCTAAGTGATTTATATGCTGTGTTTTCTCAGTGGTTTTTACCCTTTGGTCGCAGTGTGGTTTCCCAACACTGTATTTGAAACTGAAGGTAAGTTGGAAGGAGAGGTGAAGTTGGGTAGTAGTGCAGAACTGTTATTAAGGTATTATAACCTTTTTCGATTTTTTTTTCACCTGGAAAATAATCTAGCTATGGAAAGCCAAGAGGTGGAGATCAAGTACGTAGCCAGCCAGTTTGGTCATGTAGTAGTGTTGTTAATATGAGTAACTGGAAAAATCATTATCTGAATGAAAAAATAAGCAAACAGAGGAATAGCTTTATCGAGACATTGCCTCCCACTGTCCCTTTTTTTTTTCCACTGAGACTATACAGAATATATGTATATATAGGTGACAAATGTGAAAGAAATATAAGAATCACACGGGACAATTATGGCAAGTATTTCAGGTAGATCCATCCTTCCCTACATTTGAAACTTGAAACAAATCTTACACTGTAGACAACAGTTTTCCATTGGAAAACATTTATTTAGGTTCAGAGAAGAATACGGTGACCAAAAAAACTCCAAACCACCAACTATATGCCCTACTTTAATCTTAACTAGTTTAACTGGTTTTGTTCTCACAAAGTACAGCTGATCACTCCGAAACATTTATAAAAAAACCCACTGTGATTGTTCAATAACTTTCCTAGAATTGTTAATTCTGTCGTACTATTTGCAAATACTAAATAAATGCTAAATCTAGTTAATAACCAAGACACTCAGGTAAAAATGCATGAATACTGTGTTTCTGTAATTTCTGTTATTCCTTGAAAAATATTATTGCTGCTGAAGGTAAGAAAAATTATTTTCTTGTTGCATTGTTTTAATCTGTCTTTCACAAGGGTGGAGAATTCTTTGAAAGTTAGAATAAAATTATTTTCATCTTTAGTATCTGCATGGATTTTGTGCTTGATCACAATGCAAATGTCATCCATCACTGCCTTATGTAGATTTTGTCCTCCTCATTCTAGTTTACTCTGTACCTTCATTAGACAGAAGGAGAGTGTCCTGGTCCTGGCCAGGATAGGGTCAGTTTTTTGCAGTAGATGGGAGGGGGCATGGTTAGGACATGGAGGATACTCCATACCACCTCCCCTGATTTCTAGGGGCAGGGCAAAGGGATGCTCTTCCTCAGAGGAGTTCCTTCTAATTGAGAAACTGGAGTGAGAAGCTGTCCAACATTGTTTATTGTTGCAAGCTCCACAAGTGAGCTTTTTTGCATGTGAATAACTTTTGTTATTAATATTGTTGCTGTTACTGTTTGTTTTGTCTCACTGCTGTTTCCAGTAAATTGTTCTTATCTCAAATCATGATCTTTGCCCTTTGTGCCTCCAATTGGAGGAGATTTTTTTTAGTGGGAGTATTAAATTGGAGAATAACATTCCTAGACCATGACAGAAAACAAATTAGCGTTCTGTTTTTTAATATCTCCAAAACAATAGTTGTTTCTTCAATAACCAGTACCATGGATTTGAAGTTAAAAAGTCGTAACATAATTACCCTTCCCCTTTAATTTTTTTACATAAAAATCCTCAAAATGTTTACAAAACTATATGAAACTAAGTAGTTCTACTATTCAGTTACACAATGAATAATTCCTTTATTTTTGGGTTTATGAGAGTTCATGCAAATTGAATATGGTTTAAATCTAAATTTACACCAATCATTTAAACTGTCAGCAAAAATTAAATTAAGCATTTGATAACTGCATATTTTCTGCTTGAAAAAAATTAAGACTATTGTCCATGGGAACATAATGTCTTTAAAATTAGTCCAAAGATGTTTCTCATGGAGAGATGTTGAAAGTTTTGTATACCCTTACACCTTGCTACATTTCAGAATGAACCAATTGTATCATTTCAGCAATGAAAATATTGAGTCATGAACTTGAAGATGTGGGGTAGAATAGTTTCATTCACATACATAAAGCTATTTCACTGAAAATTTGCAGTTTTCAGAAACACAGCATGTGACCATACAAGTACAGTGTAGATGATCAAGGGAGTCTTTGAGGTCTGTCTTTTCTAATATAGTGAAGTATATGTATAAGTGAATAATCAGTTTGATATACTGATGACTACCCTTCTGGTCAGTGTGATGTTCAATGTAACTGTGTCTGGCAGCAGAAGACACACTAACGAGATAGACAAATGTAGCTTAATTGGAAACAACTGAGAACATCTTTTTCCAGAGAGAGTTGTAAATTCTCTAGGCTCTGTCTTGTTTCCAGACAGCAATACGGCTAAACCATGTTTTATATATACCAATATGTCTTTAGTTATTGATACTGGTATTATTTTTATGGAACATATGCAATGTGGTCAACAACTATTGATTCTACCATCTTTTCTCCATCAGAACTCAACCCTGGAACCAGAACTCCTTAGTCTTGAATGAAGATGGCTCAAATAGTGTTTTGACTAACATTAATAAAATATGAGCTCTTATGTAGAACCAGTACTCCATGCAACAGCATACTTACTACCCATCCTCACGTTAAAGAGATTTTACAAGTATTGGTGCTTTATATTCACACAGACTTAGACTTCATCACTTTGCTCCCTATTTCAGGTTCATAAAAAGATTAGAGTTTGTTTAGGCAGTATGTCTCTCATGTGTTTTGTGAGATAATCTAAGATCAGTAGGGATTCCTGGGTAAGCACAGATAATTGCTCTGGGGCAGAAATTCTCTCAAGCAAGCCCTGTAATGTTTAATTTCCTTGTCCTGCAGGCATGTAGGAACCAAGTCTTGGTTTCTGTTTCACAAGTCACCAAATTAATTTTTCATGAGCTTTTACCAGTATAAGATTGCAATTGTCCAGGCTTCAGTTAGTGTCTTCCTTGCAGTATGGGGTTTGGACCACTTTTTTTTTTTTCCTGGGTTGTACTAGTACATAGTTTCTTTTCAATGTTATAATGACTAATAAAATACTATTCTCTGCTAATCATAACAGCTGACAGGTACTGATATGAGTTCATCAACAGGTTTAGAGAATATTTTCACTTGTTGCTTGTAAACGTTCTTACTAGTAGTGAATAGCACTTTTTATAAAAGAATAATAGCTGTTTGTGTCTATAATGATAACCGACTGCAGCTATTTTTAAATTACTTGGATTTTGTCTGGCACAGTTAAAACCAGAAAAAAGGTAAGTTTATCTTGTTTTTTCAGGAAGGCCTATGTGCCCTTTTTTACAATATAGCCTTTTCAGCATGCACCAAACACATTGCATAATTGGCATACATTTTCCTCAGTAGGCAACACAGCAAGGAGAAACTATGGTAGGCACGCAGACCTTAAATGTCATGAAATAGTGCTTTTTAAAATGAATGATATATTATAAAAAATAAAAAATGTTAAATTTCTCTGGTTATACATTCCACTCTGTTAACAGTAAGAGTAATATATCTTATGTATTTTTACTATGTCAATAAAAGCACAATAAATTAATACTGCTACAGAATACATTTTAATATAGATTGCAATAAAAAACAAGACAGAGGTTGTTGCAAACAGAAAAGAACACAGTTGATTCAGTATATTGCACTTGAAAGATATAGCTGAAAGATTTACTTCTCAGAAATGCATTCTTCCACAGATGCCTCTGTTTGATGAAATGGTTATTTTAACTTATTATGAAGATTCTTCTATCAAAGATTCTTCTCTCTCTTTTACCATTTTCCAGCCTATAAATCTCAAACTACGGTTCAAGATTATTTAAGTTTATTGACTGTTTCTATCATACAGAAAACTGTAGTGACCCTCTATAGAACACAGGGTACACATTTTGCTCATAGGTAAAATATATTTGCTCTAATATTTTGGGGAAAAATTATGTAAAGGGATAAATTGCTTAATGTTAGAAGAACAAATATATTTTAGAGTGTAAGTTTGTGTCTGAACTGAGATCTCAAATTGTATGATACAATTGTGCATTAAACTCAATTTAAAGACACGACTGTTAATTTATAAGTAATTTTGTAGAGTTGTTGCTTTTTTCAAATGTCAGTAGTATTTTATTATAAAAAAAAATCAATGTATCTTTAATGAGCAGTTGGAAGTATGCCTGCAGTGTGAGATTTTGTATTTCTCTAATTCTAGAGGAATAAATTTTCAATAGTTCTTGTACTTTTATCCGGATCTATGAACAAACAAAAATTAACTTTACTTCTCCATTTCCTATTTTAAGTTCCATATTTAGGTGGCAGAGACACATGAACTTCCTAAATAATACTTTGCTGTTAACTTTACTTAATATGCCAAATCAGTTTAATTACAGTTTCTATAAATAATCTATGTAAAATACTTCCATGAACAGAATGCAGTTTTCCTTCTGTATGTGGCACATTTTAATACTTAAAAGCATTAGAACAGATGTTAGGTGCCTCCTAAACTTGTTTTCAGTTTTCTTTTATTTATATGTTAATGAGAATTTAATTACTTCATGAATACTTAAACAACCTGAGGGTGCCTGATATCATTAACTTGAACATGACAAGCACCTCAAGTGACCACATGGGAAGAATAAAATTGCTTTTAGTTCACTTGAAGACAGAAAGATGAATACATTTCACCCCCTGCTATGTTCTACCTGACACAGAAACTGAATAAGCTGTGGGCACTGATTCAGTCTCACTTCAGAGTGACCAAAAGTATCTGAGGAAGGAATGTGCACCAAAGTGCATAAATGGTTCCCCTTTCAATTTGTTTCACTGTCCTTTGATAAACAATCTGGGAATGTTTTCGACTGCGTCTTATTTCTTCTTAATATTTTTTCAAGGCAGAATTATTTTCTGTCATGTAAATTTCCATGTTCAATGCTTGTAAAATTATGCACAACATGCCCTACAGTGATCAAATTATCCAGGATGAAAAGTGGTATGGAAAATATTTAACTATGTCTATCAGGAAACTTGTTGCAATAAAATATTATTTAGGAGTGTTGCAAAGTAATAGAAGGGGCTGACTCCCACCAATGGAAAGAATAAAGGAAAAAAATAGAGGAAATTGTTTTTATGGAATAAGATTTTTAACAGTAGCTCTATTTTCTGTATGCTATATTTGTGGTTCATTGTATAGTCTATATGAAGAAAATAATGTTTCTGATACTTCTCTTACCTTACTCATATGGTCCCCCTCATGATACATACAAGAAAAGAGAATGGTAATAACATGAAAGGAAAAATGAAACAACAAAAATAATTCCTTTCCTTTTTAGAGGGTGAGGGAACATTTCCCAGTCTGTTTACTAATTTTTGAAGATTTTTTTTTTAATTTTGATTCAGATCCTGCAGACATTCCCCCTTCAATAAATTCTACTTCTATAAATGCTCCAAGGAAGAGCATGTCTTAAGCAATTCAGACACTTTCAAAATACATGATACAGGTTAACATCTCACAGGAAAAATCTTGTTCATTTGTTATTTACTGTATCATATATCCATTTACATTCAGTGTTAATGAAGTCAAAGCAGTAGCTCAGCTAGGTATGACAATAAAGTTGTGAATAAAAATAATATTTAATTTCCCACACTGAATGCTTTGTCTAATCTAATCTTTCTCATGGCTGGGCAGGAAATGAGGAATAACAGCACCTTAGCAAAAAAAAAGGTCAACCAGCAGTGAGATGAAAGGGATGGATCACAAACACGCTGTAGAAAGAATGATGATTTTACAAATAAAAGAATGCAAGTATTTTCCAAAAGTTAAACCCTTGCCCTGGGGAGGTTATACTTTTCAGGGAAGCATTGAAGCAGCAAGTCTGTCTCTGACCTTTCTAGGTTTATAAGTATAATATTCTCTTTTAAGTCAAGTACCCAAAAAAAACATTGCAGTATATTAGATACAGTGATGCTTTCTTTGATCATCAGACATGTCCAGGATAAAGTTGTTTAGCTTTTGTTTCCATTTTGTATTTTTTTCAAGATATTGGATATCTATTGCATAGGCATTGATACATACCAGAGGAAACTTTTGTTAGCTAGGTCCATTAGATAAAAAATCTGTGTGTTTATGTGTGCTTATGTATGCTTATGGGGGCTGAAGGAGAAAAAGTTACCAGAAAAAAAGCAGGCTGAAAATAAAACAAAAAAAAATGTGCTTAGGGGTAATTTCTGAAAGTCTTCTAGGAACTGAATAACTCCTGTCAGTCCTTTTGAAACTGTAAGAACTGACAAAGTCAGAATGGCAGGAAGCAGCTGAATGTTTTCATGGCCACTAACATATATTTGGTTCAACAAAACATTTTGTAGTTTTAACCACATCCAAGAGGCAGCAGCTCTATATGTAGACAGTGACTACAGCTTCCTATATATCTATATATGCCTTATAAAACATAGGACTCCTAGAGAAACTTTCCAACTATTTGGTAAGAAAATAGTGGAACATCTGTGTGACCCTTGGCACCTGAGTAAACTTCTGGGGTTGGCCTCTCAGCTGATGATCCAGACACACTACTATGTATGTGAGGCTGTGTGAACTGTGTGAAGTAGCCAGAGATACTGTGTTATTTCTATAAAAAATAGCAGCTTGATAAATTAAATGACAGCTTAATTATTATAAGATGTTCTAGTAAAGACTGGTTGTGGTCTGTGTCTCCATAGTTCAGCCTTCAAATTTGCAAATCCTTTTGTGGCAGACACTCAAGGAGAGCAATAGTGGGCTGCTCCCAGGGGAGCAGGGATGGAGGGCTGGGAGCCAAGGGTGACAGGCAGGGTAGTGCCCTCAATGACAGAGACACAAATCCATAGACTTTCCTGAAGAGGAACACAGCAGGTCTGGTGCTGGTAACTAGGGTCAGCCAACAGCTGGCAGCAGGTTGTCAGGCCAATCTGTACAAGGTCCAAGGTGTATGTAAGATCCCTGTCAGGACCCAAGCCAGTGTATAGGCAGGGCTGTATAAGGACTGGCTCATTATACACCCTACACAGTCAATCCAGTCAATCTTGTCCTGTCTCTGTTAAATACACATTCTCTAATGTCACACGCAGAAACAAAATCCACAGCCTCATATAAAATAAGGATTTTTTTTTTAGAATACCAGAGAACTCAAATTTCTGTGTCATAGAGATATGTTGATTTTATAGTTCATAGGATCTACACTCTACACAGTGTGGAGATTAGCACCTCTGCACCATTTCATCTGGGAAAAACGTTCTTTTGTACACCTGTACACTCTGAGTGGCACAAATGTAGCCATTGTTACTCAAATTTTGGATTGTGCCTTTGTTTTTTTGCCAGGGAGGAAGAGGTGATAAATGTCAATGATAAAGGGTATCTTTCAGAACTAGGGTCAAAATTTTGTGCTACTAACCAAACAACTTTGCATCTTTAAATGAAAATTAAGAATAGCCAGATAAAGAAGAAAAATTTTGCAAATGTAAATATTATTTTACTGTATTTACAAAATGACAGATTTTTTCTTCACGTCAGAAGCAACACATGCTTATAAATCTCTCTCCACCTCTACTTATTGTGCAACATGCAGTGCTCCAAGCGGCGTCATTCCTATTCCCACTCAGGCTGGGTATTTACAAGAGATTTGAAATTTCAAAGACTTGTCCTTCTAAAGTGCAGAAATATAACACTACAAACAAATTTATGTTGGTGGAATTTCTTTGATCAAAAATAGTGCTAATCAACCAGAATTCCCTAACAATCAATGAGGAGAAATAAGGACTTGAGGGACAAAATAGCTGCCAAGACAGCTGCCAAAACAGAGGTTACTAGAGTCATTTAAAGATCCTACTTATTCTCAAGCTTTACTTCTGAAGCACACAGGTCTCCCATATGTTCCATATGGTATTTTAATAAAATATAGCCCTATCCAGATGTCATTGATACTATGGGATATCTATCTTCACTAAACCCCTATGTTTGGCCAAACAGAGAAGTTTAGGGTGCCTATAAATATCTATATATTTGGACAAATGAATTACAATTAATACCAGCTTCTATTCAGTGACATGGGTGGCCAACTGAGGAAATACTTTCAGTTCAGGGCTTTGAGGACTCAGACAAGGGAACAGTGTCTTTATTGTCAACAAGTACAGGATAAGTCAGATCACCCCATGTTTTCTAGGAAGAAGGAAAACCATGGCTGAGTGCCACTAGACTGATTTGAGTGTTGCTGTAGAGAAGTCTTGGTACTCTTTGGTGAGATCAAGCAAGGACTTTTTTTTATAATGTTTTCTTCTCTCCCCTACCTTATCAATCACTCTTTATAAAAAATCCTGTGTGTTATACAGACCTGATTTCACTTTCCATTCCTTTTATTTCATCTGGTCTTCAGAAGTACTTGTTTCCTTTATTACTAAAATAGGTTAGCTATCTAAATAAATTAAGTAATTTGTAAATAGACTTTATTCATTTTTTACATTTTTGTTGAGAAGGTTAGTTTGGCTGGGAGTAAGGACTGTTCAGGGATATCCAAGATAAGACCAAATAAATTAAAGAAATCAAGTTTCACATGTGTGTCAGAACAAGTCACAGTATATCCATTCGTATTTAATAAAGTAAGATGGACACTGCTAGATGAGGATTCATCCTAAAGTAGGTATCTGAAACATATCAGAAGAATCACACCTAGAAAGTGACCTTTTTGATGACAAGGGAGTGTAGAAAACCTAACTCAGATTCATATGTCTACAGTGTAGACACAGAAAGTTAGATGAAATATACCTGATCTCTAGAGCTAAAAGTACTAGTTACTACAAAAGGTGAGACTGCTCAGAATCATATCCTCTATAGTTGGAAAAGCAAAAAAAAGGCCTATAACTTATTTATGTCATGGGTTTCTGTCCTACCAACAAGTGTCTCAGTGAGGTGTAAGTATCATCAGGGATGCACCAAAACACATAACACCTACATCTACTCCAGGGAGGAGGGATTTGTTGTGTGATTCTGTGTGAGGGATTAGAAATTCTTGCAATGAGTTGTAGAAAGGTTTTTAGAATATTGATCCTGAATATGTAGTTCATTAACTGCTGGTTAATTGCATGTTGTTAATAAATCAATAAACCACTTTTATCCTGATTCCTTTCAAGCCAACTGAATTGAGCTTTTTCACTCCCCTGCAATTTACAAGTTGAATTATTAAAGATTCAAAGACTTGTAAGGGAAGGGAAGGGTTGGGAAAGTTTGGGAAAAGAAGGTTTAGGAAGGGAAAGGAAGATCTGGGAAAGTTTGAGAAGGGAAGGTTTGGGAAGATTTAGGAAGGGAAGGCATCACTTAGTCCGACTACATGACCAATTCAGGGCTGACCAGAAGTTAAAGCATGTTATTAAAGGCATTTAAGGTTTCAATGCCTCTTAAACACTGACAGGCTTGGGGCACCAATCAGCTCTCCAGGAAGGTAGTTCCAGGGTTTGCCTACTCTCTAGATATAGAAATTTTTCTTAATGTCAGTTCTGAATCATCTATGACGCATCTTTGAACCATTCTCATGTTTCCTATCACTGGATGCCAGGGGGGAGAGATAAGCAATTCCCTGTCCACTTCCCCTCAAGGAACTGCAGAAGGCAATGAAGTCACCACTCAGCCTCCCTTTCTTCAAACTAGTCAACCTCAAAGTTCCCCTCCTCATAGGACATACCTTCCAGCCCTTTCACCAGCTTTATTTTTCTGCGTGCATTCAAGGACCATCACATCCTTCTTGAATTGTGGCACCCAGAGCTGTACACAGTGCTCCAGGCGAGGCCACACCAGTGCTGAATACAGCAGGATAATCACCTCTTTTGACTAGCTGGTTATGCTTTGTTTCAAGCACCCCATAATGTAGTTTGCTCTCTTGAGTGTCACAGCACATTGGTGTCTCATATTAAACCTGATGTCCATGTAGCAGAATAGTTGAGCGAAGACTCAGTCAGGTGTGAGAAATATGACACTGATTATGTGGATTATTATGATAAGATTTATTGCTAATACAGTATCTAAATATTGCCAAGGCAGTATACAATATAAGCAGGTCTTAAGGGTTCCTTTTGTTGTAACACTGGACTTGGACCTGCACTGTAAGGGTCCAAAAAGTTAAGACAATCCCAGCTATGGAGGAAGAAACTGGATTACTTTATTGAACAACAAAACGTAATTTAAGGGCCTTGGGGGTTGGAGATGGTAATGAGGAGGACGGGTTATGATAATAAGGGAATTACACAAGTTTTTACTACAGTTCCCCAATTGATTAATATTTCCCTCAATTAGGATTACATGGGGGGAAGAAGATAAAGGGGTTTAAACATGGTTCGATAACTTCATCTCAAAGTCCTTCCTTATCCTGTTGTAGGAGACAGGTTAATCCACGTGGTTGTCATCAACTGGTCTTGTGAGGAAGGTCCAGTCCTTCAGATTAAGGAATTTCTCTCAGCCTCTGTTGTCCATGGTTTCCTGCACAAACCCACCAAGCTCCTTTCTACTGACAGCTGGGTTTGGACTCCTACATGCACCTTTAATCATGGAATAAAGAGCTTTATAGTACCATTTCTGTTACTTAAGACTAGTTGAGGGCTGGGGGAGGGGCTGAAGGGGGGTGGGACAAGGAAATAAATTTATAACATAACATTTAGGGTTAATTAAAATTTCTAACTGCAAAATTTAAGGATTTCATTTGTTTGTTCTCTACCAAAATTAAAAGGAAAAGGATGTCTTGTAAGTGTGAAATTCTTTTCTGTAAGTTGATCCACACTAAAACAGAAAATCACCTCTTTCTCAAATCTATTCAGTTTCCATGAATTTTATTAAGTCCCCATTTTTTGACCATCCATATAGCAGTCAGGTGAAATGTGCTGTTTCTCCTTCTTCTTCCTTCCTTCTTCCTCTTTTGCTTCACTAGTCTTAATGAAATATTTCAGGTGATGGACTATGTAACTATGATCTAAGTTATATAAAATTATTTTTGGACAGACCAGAGTATACCTCCAAATAAATTCTACATTTGTATTTGGCACACATTTGTATTGAGAAGAACCAAGAAAGATCTGAAATCTGGCAAATCTAATGCTGTCTTTCATATGCATTTGCACTCAAAGCTACTAACTGAAGGGAAGATTCCTACAATGTTTTCCTTGTGTTACCTATTTGCTACAGTTTCTGTTCTGGTGTTTATTTCAAAAACATTATTGATTTCATATCACAGTTGACAAATACATTCTTTCACCTTTTTAAACAAAAAAACCCAAACACAACAAGCATGTCAGGAGTTCTTGATGCAAGTAACTATATTTTATCTATGATGATTGAGTGTATTATTTTCTGCCTTAAAAAGAAAAACTTGGCTTCTGCTTACGTGGAGTTTATTATAATTTTATGACTTATAATGGCTCTAAAGGTGCTACATGTGCATCCCTTGAAATATTAACAGGATGCAGTTGACCAAGAACACTGAGAAATCTCTTTGTCATAACTGTAATACATTTTACATGAAACTATTATAATTAAACACTATTATAGCTGCATTGGACTTTATGTACTGATGATTTTGTTTCTGTAACATTGTGAAAAAATATTGCCTTTCATTTGCAATAATGCTTGAGAGGTTTATGTTTTAACAACGAACAACTCTAGGTGAACTTGATTTCCTGACATAACGAGTGGCACTGAATTTAAAATAATCTTTGAATGAAAAATTAAAAAATAATAGATTTTAAATTTATTTATAATTATTCATTTGTAATAATATATACTCTCCAACCTTCTTAGATTATGTTATTTCTGAGAGAACAAAACTCAGAGAAATGAAAAGGAAACACAGAATTAATGCCTTAAAAGAATTGAGTAAACAGCAGCTAAGTCATCAGCTGACTTGAATATTTCTACCCAGACGTAATAGCTAATTTTTCTCAGGTTCAAATGTAGCACCAAAGGAGGATGTTAATTCACTCTGATATCTCGGGTCTATAAGAGAGTTACCATAATTTCTGTTTCACAGCATATCATCTTCACATTTCAGACAATAATTCCTAATAGAACACTTGAAAAATCAATGTTTAACTGTGACTTATCTATTTATCTTAACATTATGTGTGATGACCCACTCTTAAGAAGTGGATCATCACATTAGGTCAACGGAAAGACCGAAAAAAATTATGCAGTTTAAATTTAATAAAGTTCAAAAATCAGGCATTTCCACTTGTTTAGCCAGATGTTAACAATCCAAAGAATAAGAGGGGGGAAAGTATTTTTCATTCAGAGTTTTTCTATGCACGTATACATAATGTAATTAAGTGTGTACAGAACTAATTCATTTAATCTGAACAAATGTCAGCAAACCCAGGACAATTATTTTAAGTCTTTTTGACACAATTACTAGAGGATATTGCTTCCTGGTATAGTCATGAGTTGTTTGCAAAGGCAGAAATATTTACAGCCCAGTTAAATAGTGATATTTTTCTCTTCCTTTGCTATAGCATATACATATTTAAGTTGTCTTCATTGGTTTTATTTGGGAGACAGATTTGTGTGAGACAGATATAATCTACTTATTTCCTATAAGGAAAAAAAACCTATGCTGAGTTTAGATAGAGTGGTGGGGGTTTTCTAGATATCATATTTAACCAGTTAATCTGTTGGGTATTTGAAATGGCGTATACAGTCCAAAATGGACAGTAATGAGCATTAGTGGCTAAATTCTGAATTCAAGAGAGAATGGGTCTAGTAATAATCACTTGCCTCCAACCATTACAGTCTGATATATCTTTGTAGACTGACTCATCTGGTGATTCAACAATTTTATTGTTGTTCTACAATGCTATGCTATTTGCAATAATGATATATTAACTTGCATGTATTTTTAATTATATAATTGTTGTATATCTTAGCTCTAGAATTTCACTTCTGACCTGTATTTTGAAGCAGTAAAGTCCTTTCTACTGTTTATATTGAACCTCTTGACTGAGCTATGAATTTAATATCTGGCACTTTTGAAAATACTATCAAATACTGTCTGGCTAAATATTTTTTTGTGTATCTAACAATTAGTTAGACGCTGCTTTTAGATTTGCAGCAGTGTTGCTATGCATTCATGTGTGGATGATGATGATCATCATCATCATCATCATGGCTAGGCTTCGTGAACGAAGATTTGGGAAGGCTCTATCCACATTTGCTACAGGCACGCTGGTGGCTTATGAGGCCAATACGAGACAGACATATCCGATTGCAAAAGGCACAGCAGAAAGACTCCTTAGGTGGTGTATTCTGCAATACACGGTTCTTTCTGCGTTGCCTTTTTTCCTCGAGAGTGATCCTGTGTGTGTTCTCGAAGGAGACAGCTGCGTTATAGATGGCGTGTCTCCAGGCCTCCCGATTTGAGGCCAGAGTAGACCAGTTATGGTGATCAATATGGCCAAGGCTGAGATGTTGTTTCAGGGAGTCCTTGTATCTTTTCTTCGGGGCTCCTCTCTTGTGGCAGCCAGTGGCAACTTCACCATAGAGTAGGATCTTAGGGAGGCGGTGGTCCTTCATCCTTGAGACGTGCCCTGCCCATCGCAGCTACGTTCTCAGTAACATGGCCTCAATACTTGTGACAGCTGCTTGTTCTAGAACAGATGTATTGGTCACATAATCTGACCAGTGGATGTTTAAGATTGAACGGAGGCAGAGTTGATGGAAGCGTTCTAGGAGATGTAGGTGGTGGTGGTAGATGACCCATGATTCGGAACCATATAAGAGAGTAGACTACACTATGGCTTTGTAAACACTGATCTTGGTGCTTTTCTTCAAGTGTTTATTACGCCATACTCTTTTGTGGAGTTTTCCAAAAGACCTTAAACCATCTTGTCCGGGAGCTGCTTTATGCTGATGACGCTGCCCTTGTTGCCCACACAGAAGCAGCCCTGCAGCGTTTAACATCCTGCTTTGCAGATGCTGCTGAGCTCTTTGGGCTGGAAGTCAGCTTAAAGAAGACAGAGGTCCTCCATCAACCTGCACCTCAGGAAGTCCCTCATCATCCCCACATCACCATTGGTCAATCAGAGCTCAAATCAGTCCAACAGTTTAATTACCTTGGTAGCCTCATCTCCTCAGATGTTAAGATCGATGGAGAGATAGACAACAGGTTAGCAAAGGCATATGGTGTGGATGATAAATATAATAATATTTGACTTAAGGCTGTAAGCTATTGCAACTCATACTTGTGATATTCCATTAGAAATGAAAAAAATAATAAAAAATTATGACCACCTTCAAAAATAAATGAAAAACAAATGGAGAAGAGCAAAGGCAGTTCATATGTCTGAAAGCTGAAGGGAGTTTTGACAAGAGGTAAGTCCATAATATTTGTCAAAACTGTGCATATACTTGTTTGTGAGTTTATCTTGTGCCCTTGCTGAGATGCACCAACCTATAATCAGGCTTCTGTTTAGGTAGTGTTTGTAAATGTGGAAGTGTGGAAATCAGTTTGTTTAGGATGTATTGAGTACACATCACTGTGCTGTCTGCCAGCTTCTCTTGTGTCTCTTACCTTTTCTTAAAACCACATATGACAAAAAGATGTAATGTAGAAAATTGTTGGCAGTGTAGGAAGATTTTGGTAGCAGATATCTAAGATTTGAGAGTGCTGACATTCAGGATTCCCCATGGGCACTCATAGCAAAATGTCCAGGTGATAAAAAAATCTATATGGCTGCATGAAAAAGGAGAAAGAAAATTGATTAAGATCCCTTTTCCTGGGCTAGTGCAATAGAATTATAGAGATCTCTCTTGTGGTAAGTTCTTGAATTTTAAGATGAAAGAGAAAAGGTTGAGTACTTTGCACATAAGGTCTCCACAATCTCAAACACATATAACAATTACCTGCTGGTTAAATCTCACAAGAAACATAAAAAATGTTTAATTATTTGAAATCAATATTATGAAGAAATTTTTTACTATGAGGGTTGTGGCAATGGAACAGGTTGTCCAGAGAGGTTATGCATGCCTAATTCCCTAGAATTGTTCAAAGCCAGGTTGGATGGGGCTCTGAGAAACCTGGTCTAGTGAAAGGTGTGGGAGTGGTCTAGTGGTCTAGTGAAAGGTGTGCTCATGGCAGGGGAGTTGGAACTAGATGATCTTTAAGGTCCCTTGCAACCTAAGCCATTCTATGATTCTACAATTTCTATTAGATGAATGGCTTTATTGGTCAACCTGATAGCCCTACAGCAGTGAAAGGTAGTGATGAATTAGCTGTTCTAAGAGAGGAAAAAAAAGATTGAAAACCATTCAAGGTGAAAACAGATTTCTCACTAAATTTGTTAAGTAATCTATAGGATATCTAGTGAAAAATGGGGAAAACATTTTGTTTGTGCTTTTTTTCCCATCTGCATTTTGTTTTAAATACATCCCTGATCTGTTACAGGAAACTGTTACATGGATCTGAGCAACAGAAGTGGGATTTATCCTTTCAACATTACCTAAGTTTATTTTCAGTATCAAAAAAGATACAATTAATCTCCAAAATTAATATAAATGACACCCTCAAATAAATATCAAAGAAGGTACCTTCACGGCTTGAATTAAATTCTTATCTCCTGTGGGCCTCCAATGACTGCAGAGGGAATTAATTGTTAGATGGTTAAACTTCATTCTAAGCAATCCTATGTCTAGACTCTTAGTACTCAGTCCAGGGTGACATTTCTAAAACCAAAGTATTAGTTACTAACAGAGGTTTTACAATTTGGTTCTAGATATCTGAAGTTGTAGTCAAGCCTTGAAGTCTTCCTGAAAATCTATCTCTGAAATAAATTCCCAGGGTCATGGAAAAATATTGAATGGAAAAGAATTTGAATCTTAAACCAGGAATGTCCTATTAACTGCTGCTCTTCAAAAGTGTATAAATTAAAAGCACTAAACATGATGCTAAGAATAGGATGACAGTGCTTCCTAGTATGATGTTTGTCACAGAAATGACTACTGTTTTCACTTGATTCAAGACATGATAAACTAATTCTGACTGCACACTTTGCATCAGGATTTGTATTAAATCCTCTGTTCAGAAATACAGGACTTCTGAACTCTTCCTTTCTTTCCTTACATTGTCTTGGCTTGACTTTTCTCCCTTCCTTCCTCCTCTCTTGTATCTTGGGTCAGATGAAGTATAGATTCAGATGCTGCTTTTATACCTGTGAAAATTGCTGGTAAGATTTGGTGTTTCTTCACTTATTGGAAAAGTATGCTATTTATAACATTACAGATCTTATTTACACTGTAATGATGAAAAAATATTATTTTATAAGTAATTAAAAAAACCCTACAATTTTTTTAGAAGTGTTTTCTAGAAAATTTTTTATATAGCAACAGTGTTTTGCAGAAACCTTTAATATACACAAACTGACAACCGTTTGGATAAAAGTGATTAGCAAGGATTACTTCTGTCATTTTTTTAAAGTGAGATTAGTGTGATATGTGTTATAATCAATTTGAAATGATCACACATTTCTCACCAATTTGCATGCCAATACTTTGATAGAATAACAAACTATATCTGATGTAAACAGAGTTCTAGGAGCGATGTATCCATACTGCTATGATGTATAAAATATATCTTCTACTCTGAAGACAGAAAGTGCAGTTATGGACCCACAAATAAAATGACAGGCTGTGACATGCTAATTGCTAAATATCTCTTTTTAGTTAAACACAAGAAATGCTAAGAAATGGTTAGTAGTTTCCAGCTGGCATTTCCATTTCATACTTCATATTTTGTTTTCTGCTCCATCCATATATCGTTTCTAAGCAAGCTATAATTTTTCAATCGTATGCCCTTGTAAGAGAAAGGGTAGTTGGAGAAGGAAAATAGTGTAGTCCATGAATTACAAAAAAAATGAAAAATTTTCTAGAATTCAAGAGAAGGATTGACTTTAGGAGAAAAATTATGCGTTTCATTTTTGTACCAATACACAGTGTGAAGTAGCTTAAGAATTTATTTAGTCTTGCACTGATCAAATCCTTGCTACTTGGTTTGAATTGTGATCTTGTAAGTCACAAATCAGGTAAGGCAGTCATCACTGCCACTCTGTGGATCTGGTTTCTACTTGCATGCTTGGAAAATGTATGTTTTACATGTGGTGGTCAGAATGTCAGCTATAATTCAACAATGTCAATCAGAAAAGGACGAAGATAGTAGAAGGAACATGATGAATATGCAAATGCATATATAAAGCTACATCACAAAAATAAAGTGTGTTTGGATGTTGTTCTTTGAGCTGAGAGTACTCATTCACAGGGGATAAATAAACATGATTTACAGACATTTCAATTCTTTCCTTTTTTGAAAGATTTCTAATTTTTTTTTCAGTATAATGGAATCCTTTACTTTGAAGTTGATTTGAAATTGATTTTTACAGTTAAAAATATTTTTTTCACCAAATTGTGTAATTTTGCCATTTTATGAACTGAAATTTATGGCACTTTTTTGATTCAAAAAATCATTAAAATATAGAATCTAAACTATATTACTGATAACTGAGAAAAAAACAAAATTAATATTATACTACTGAGGACTGAAAAGATAAACAATTCCTATTTACATATTTATACATATATATACTAAGATGTCATGTTTTCCCCCACCACATAAGAGAAGTAAAACTTTATAGGAATTTGCATATTTTTTTCTGGCTTTGCTTCATGGATGTCAACCAGTAAATATAAGCATAGATAATCTGAAATAACTTTTACCATTTAGGTAAATGTTTACTTGTTTTCACACTGTAACGTTCAAGTATCTAAAAATTCCTACATTCTTAACATCCTTTGGCCCTGTAGCAAGGTGTCTTTCACGTCTAACATGAGGATAACACCAAGACATGATTTCTGCAAATGAACAATGGTAACTGCTTCTGTGTATTTACATTATTTTTCCCTTCCCAAACCTTACCTTCCTAAACCTTCCCTTCCCTTTCCAAACATTCCCAAACCTTCCCTAGCTGCAGATGTTAGTTTCTCCCATTGGTTTCTCTTCAGTATGTCTGAGCGTAGGGCTGGTGTTTAAAATCTAGGAGCACTCGTAAGCGGCACTACTACTCATTGGGGTGAAAATCAGGAAATGGCCATCAAATTTTATTTTGGGCTGCACACTCATTCATATTGCTCCTCAAAAACTGCAGGGTAATAAGGAGACAGGAAAGGTGTCAAAGAACAATTAAGAATCGCTAACCATATGTACTAATATGAGGATTTATTTCAAATTAAGTTGTCTATGAAAACCATTAGAAACCCTACAAACTATGGCCCAGTGGTTTCATAAGAATAACTTCTGGGTTTTTTTTCATCCAAACATTCTTCTGATGTGTGTGATATAGCTGGGCTACTAACATGACATTAATCCTTTATTTGAAATAAAAACACTGAGAAAATAAAAAAAATTGAAGCAATGAAAGGGAAAGAAATAATTTTTTTCTATAGAAAATTGCATAAAGATATTTTACCAAACCAATGATTATGAGAGCAAAGGTTGAAAAGCCATCCTTAACTGACTTATGATTATTTAATCGCTTCAAACATCTACAGGAAATTCTCTTCAATGAGGTGTGTTTGCATTACAGAGAGAAACTGGAAGCATTGTTAAAGAAAATTAAGTACATTTTGACATGATTTCTGAAGTATCATTACAAGAATTTGTAGGATTATACTCTGTAAAAAATGGTACTTTTAAAAATAATATTTATCTATGGTGACTTAAAAGTATAGACCTAAGAAAATATAATTTTAGAATTGAAAAAATAAAAAGGATAACTAAACAAGAGAAACACCATAGAGTGTATATGATATATACAATAGAACTTTTATTGATATAAAAGTTCTTCAGTGCTTTATGTCTTTGAGGAAAATAAAAAAATATGTATTTTTTTTCTTAAATACTCTGCTGAGAAAAATTTCAGAATGACAGTCCATGTCATTGGTTCTGATCATTCATCTGGCTTCATCTCATCAGTAATGAAATCTAACACCCCAAAAGGAAATGAACACTTCATAAATATGAAGCTGTCCAGCTCTGCAATATTAATTCAAACTCTCAAAATCTTTACATCTAAAATTAAATGTTTACACTTAAAATTTCTAAGCCTTTTTTTTTTTTTTATGAGCTGAGCAGAGCATTCTTTCATTTTCATTGACAAGACAGCACTTAACAATGTTTAGTATGTCTAGTTTTGCCTTGCCAACCCAGTTATAGTTTAAAGATTAATGTTTAGGAGCTACTTCAGTAGTTAATCAATTGTTATTTAACCATTTGATGTAAATAAACCAGACTCTTTCCCATATGCTTTATGTTCAGGGTAAGAAGCTTTCATCAGTAGTTTCTCAGGCACATGGACTTCAGGATGCTGAGAGATAAATATCTCTAGGCATGACTTTGCTTCTTCTGACTGAAGGTTGTTATTTTCAGGCTGCTTGCTCTTCCAATAAGATTTTTGTTGCCCTTTGTGGGGACAAACCAAAACAAACAGAAATCCAAAATAACAAAAAAAAAACAACCAACCCTCCTCCCCAAACAACCCCCACCTTTTTTCCAGATACCTAATATGTATTATTTTTCCTTTCATATCAAAGGATCTTTATGGGCAGAGAGGAAGCTTTCACTTGCTTTTACCTAATCGTACAAAGTTTACTTATGCATTTTCATGAAACTACCTAGGCAAATTATACATGCTGTACATTTGAGTATAATATGAAAATAAGAATTAATAAGAAATTAAGTTTGGATGGTATTATAATAATCCATAATTTCTAATTTTAGACTTTTTCTTCTTTCCTTTAGATTTCTTTACAGAGAGGGTAATCAGGCATTGGAATGGGCTGCCCAAGGAAGTGGTGGATTGATTCTCCGTCCCTGGAGGTTTTTAAGATGAGACTGAATGTGGCACTTAGTGCCATGGTCTAGTAACCACAGAGGTACTGAATCAAGGGTTGGACTTGATGATTTCAGAGGTCCTTTCCAACCCATCTGATTCTATGATTCTATGATTCTATTTCATATTTCTACTTTAAAGACCTCTTTTTAATACTGAAGAATTGATTGTATCATAACAAGTGTTTATACTTTTTTTTTTCTCCTTATTTTTATATCTATCGTGTTACTTAGACTTACCAGATATAGATCTCTGCCTTTGCTGGTTTCAACTTCCATTTTAATATTATATCTTACCAGACATCTTTTCACTGTTTTGTGTGGGTTGGTCTAGTCCAGAACTCTTATATTAGCAGTATTTATATAAGAGCATACATGTATCTATTCCCAAGTAATAAGTTGCTTATTATCTTCTGGACAAAACCCAACTAAATTTAGTAGACAGCTTTACTTCCAAAGTTTAATTTTGAAATAAATTTCATTACCCATGTACAGATCTGTCAATTAATATATGTTTAAATTCATGCCTTTCTATTCTTTATTTGAAAAAATCATGGTTACTTATTCATGTACCCAAAATAAGAGGATTCTCAACAGCTGTTGGGCAGGCAGATAAGTTTATTTACACTGATCTAAGTAACTTAGAAAGAAAGAGTTAATAGTAGCTATAAAAGTAAATGGAAAAATTACTTATTTGGAAGCACATTCAATGTGGAGTGCCTGTGAATGTGGTAAAAAACCCAAAAGAAGTTGCAAAACCAATAGGATACTCCTTTCTGTACAAAGTTTTTAGCACACATTAATATTTGTCCTTGAAAATTAAATCTTATACTGTGAAAAATAAGACTGCAGAAAATATTTGAGTCATTCAACAGGCCAAGTTGTTTATTACTTGTATCTAACAAAAGAGGAATAAAACTGAGTTTCAGTCTGTATCTCTGCATGCTGAAGAAGTCTGTCACCACCACCACAGAAAAAACATACTAATAATGGAACCAATAAAGTGATCGTAACACAAAAATTAGCGAATAAAACATACAAAAGTAATGAATGATACAATCGTACATCCTTGCAGCTGGAATATTATTCTTGTACATATGTATATTTTATTTTAGGTCTATAAATTGTAATCAAGTACTCTAAGCCATTGCAAACACGAAGAACAAGAAAAAATAATTGCTTAGGCTGAATGGTTTAGATGTATCTCAAAACGTCAGGGGTAATAATTATTAGATAGTCACAGTATTACACAAAGTTTCTTTTTGAAGCATTTGTAGATGCAATACAATGAGACAGAAGGAGGTCACAAGTTGAGGGTTATATATGTTTTGGTGTACAGGTACCTGGCTACATCTAGGTCAGCCAAAGAATTATCTGAAGATGTGTCTGCTCTGAGGATTGTGTCCCAAATATTCATCCTGCTTTGCATACAGGTTACAGATTCCACATTACAATAGAAATTGAGAAAAAGCCATTATTAGCCTGAGGACTAGAGCTGCTACTAGCTGTTAAGATCATCTGACTTTCTCTACTAATGAAATTCTGAGTCACTTAGTAAAAAATGAAACTCTATCTATGTCCTAGGGTTCCTCAGATGCCAGATGACATACACACATGCATTCTGAGGCTATAAAAGAAATCAGGAGATCATCCAGACCAGATGATAAGGATCTGTCTGCATGTAATTAAGCATAGAAATGTATATGTTGCATTAGCAATGCATAGTTATGAATGCAGCAGCAAAACTGGAAAATATGAATAAAGAACGTCATGAAGTTTGCTGGTTTAACTTTTGTTTCTTTTTATTTTTATTTTGCTGACAAAACTTTAAAACTTTCAAACCATGTGTTGTCTGTGGGTGGGATAAGCAGATATAAATCTATAGAAGAAAAGTTTGTTCAGAAATAAATTGTGTGATGACCTCTTCAGTTCACTGATAGCCCTCAACAACACCTCCATTCTGGATTTTCCATGTGTTTAATTGCAATTTAACCTCATTTAGATAGAAAGTTCCCTGAAAAGTCACAAAATACAGAAATCTAGTCAACACATAAATATGAAGAGATGTAAAATATCACAGAACAAGAGAGAAGAGAATGCAGAGAATTTTAGGCAAACGTCATCTCTTTTTCTTGCCATGTGAAGTGGTTGTATATGTGCCAGTACCAATCCAGAAACTTCACTGCACTGATGTCACACTTTAATTTGTCTCAGCGAATAAACCCCACCTCTTAGGAGGCACAGAGCTGTGCTAATGTTGCCACGCGGCTCCTGTGTTAAGGCCAGCATATGCCCTGCCAGACTGGATTGTGAGCACTGCAAGTTCATGTCATGCTACAGCTGCCCGTGCAGACACAGTGTCTGTCTTCTCAATATTCATGTCTGCTCCATTTTCACCGTGCCTGTGGTGTGAGAAGCTGCCACTGAAGTCTTCAGACAAATTGCATTGAGGGTTGTGGAAACTGAAAATGGCTTTTGATATGAGGGACTATGTGAAAAATTTCATTTACCGTATAATATTGATATAGTTTTAAAAATATACAAGCAAATTATCCAAAGCTAATTCAAAGAGAAAAATGAGCATCAGACAATTTCCACATACTGGCAAAATACCCAAAAGATAGAATTTGCAGGAGTTGAAAATATCTCCATAGACATTTCTTTCTCTGAATATGTGTACCACACTAATTAAAACTGTTTCTTCCTACCCTCTGATTTGTTTGTTTCCTTGTTTTAGTGCACACTTTTTCACTTTTGCGTGGTTTTGGTTAAGATATTTTAGTTTTTATACCTGCATCAGCAAGTATGCCATTAAAAGGGTTCTATAAACACTTTCACATCTCTGTATTAAGATTGAAGCCTGAGAAATATTTCATTCTAGGTATTTCTTGAGGATAAAATTCTTTGAAATCATTTTCAAGTGCCTACAAATTAACCAATAAACAAAAAATCAGAGGCTTTCATGCATAAAATATTTTGTACCTTCTTTTTCTTTTTTTTTTCTGGATCCATTAGTTTCCAAGGAAACTACATTAGCTCTGGCATATCTCTTTGCTAAATTAAAAATTAAAATGGTACAGTTAGCAAGATTTTGAATTTGAATTACACAATATTATTGTTGCTTTCATAAGAAAATGTTTCACAGAAACTTAGAAAATACAGAATATTGTTATATATTATAAAAGACCCACCATGAGGGGGTCTTTTACTGTAATAGTTTGCAAAAAATATTCTTATGCTGTGGTGTCTTTTTTTTACCACTTATAATAATAAATATGAAGATACTTGGGAAATTAGGTCAAAAAATATTAAAAAAAAAAGGAGACCTTGGGAGTTCTTTGTAAAAAAAAACCCGTTTGTAGTACTTATTGTCAGACCCCTAAAACTTAAAACTGGTTGAGAGAGATTTGAGTGACAGTCATCTCACACCTGATGGAATTCTTTGTAAGAAATCCAAATACCTTCTGGTGGATATATACACACCTACCAAAAATCTTATCTACTACACAATTCCAAACAGTCTAGAAAAAAGTTCTAGCCATCATAAGCTTTCAAAAGTGAGTTAGACATGAAGCATCTAAGTGGAGGTAGGAATTGATGAATAAGAATCAAATGCATACTCTATACTGCTTGGAAAAGCTTGAAATTGTCTGGTTGGGAAAAAAAGATCATGTTTTTTGAAGCCTTCTCTATGCAATATTTTTTCCTGTTAGATAAAACTCTACCTACAAGAGAGATGAGGATTTCATTCTGATCATCTTTTTGACTCTCATCGAGACTTTCACCTGTCAAAAGCAGTTGAAGAAAAATTACTCATTATTAAAGTTTTTCATTGAACAACTAAATTTGTCATGGATATTTAAGTTCTCATCGTGTTTGTCTTTTGAAACAAAGAGTATTTCTTTTGAGTGTATCCCTGGCTGTGAGTCCTGAGTATTCATGTGTATCAATCTTTAATGATTCACATATTCTTACTGTGAAAAAGACCATTAAGCTTCACATATTTCAATCATCTTGTTGGTATTTCCTATTGTCAAGGGCTCATGTCCCTTTCAGACATGTTTAATCTCTGTACTGGTTAAATTTCACATGTTTGTAAAGTGAATATCCTTAACTAATGTGAAAGAAGAAGAAGAAAGGGGGACAAAGTTATGTCAGCAGAGATGTATTTAAAAGAAAGATATTATAGCAGGCAGTACAGCAAATACTAAGTTCTTGGCAAGTTTGCAACTGTCATTCATATGAAGACATACTAGTTTTGGCTGGGATAGAGAAAATTTTCTTCTTAGTAGCTGGTACAATGCTGTTTGGGAATTAGTATGAGAATAACGTTTTAGTAGTTGCTGAGCAGTGCTTCCATACCAATCTCTCTTCTTCCCTCATCTCAGCTGTGGAGAAACTGGTCCAGCAACTTCTGAAGGATAGATCCTACTCCCCACCTGTATGGACCAGCATCTTGGCTTTTATCAATAAATATCCTTTTGCTTGAATGGGAGGATACAGGAAGTACACACCATGCGGTACCCTGTGCTTTTACCTACAGGACCAAAGAGAGCACATGTGGAGGTGGGATGGAAGACCTATCTTGATCCTAGAGGCATGGGGACATGAATAGCAAAGAAAAACAATTGCAAATAGGGGTTCTTCCAGGAAAGTTGCTGCTGCTGTCTCAAGTATCGGTTTCTCAGACAGACTGGAAGGGTTGATTTTGATCATGATCTTATGGAAAAAAAATTCTAATCTGTTTCTACAAGAAATAAATGGAGAATACTATGACCAGTACTAGAGAGGCCCTACCTTCAGTGAGGTGGAGGAGAGGGACAACCAGGACTGTCATGGCTTAGACCCAGCTGGTACCTAAGTACTATACAGCTGCTCACTCACTCCTCCCCTTTTCCCCTGATAGGATGGGGAAGGAGAATCGGAAAAAAGGTAAAACTCATGAGTTGAGATAAGGATACTTTAATAATTGAAATAAAGTAAAATAACAACAACAGCAACAATACTAATAAGACACAGAGAGGAATAAATCCCAAGAAAACCAGGTGATGCACAATACAATTGCTCACCACCTATTGACCAATACCCAGCCTGTCCCCAAATATCAAATGGCAGTCCCCAGCCAAGTGCCTTACAGTTTACATAGTGAGCGTTACATTCTATGGTATGGAATATCCCTTTGGCCAGTTTGGGTCAGATGTCCTGGCTATGTTCACTTCTAGCTTCTTGGGCACCTGCTCAATGGCAGAGCATGGGAACCTAAAAAGTCCATGAACTTGGGTAAGTACGACTTAGCAACAATCAAAGCATCTGTGTGTTTTCAACATTGTTCTTATACTGAATCCAAAACACAGACTGTACCAGCTACAAAGAAGATTATTAACTCTATCCAAGCTGAAACAAAACCAGAAGAAAACAGCATAAATTTATATTTTCATTTACTAACAGGAAAGTCCAAATAATGGGGATTACAGTATCAGTGCTGGAGAACAAATAAAAAAGTCCAAGAATTTTAGTAGTCTATAGGCACAGGATTAAAAGGAACAAACAGCAAAGCCAGTGTAAGTATTAAGTTATGAGCATTTATGACTTTGACAGCTTTTTTGTCAACGTTAGTAAATGACTTTATCCTTTCGCATGTAATCCACCTGCGATTACCTTTGGCACTGCAACCTGTGAGATATTGGAACCTGATAATATAAAGCCACAATCAATGTAACTAAACAAAAATAAAGTGCAGAACAATTGATATGAGTCAACAGAAACATACACCTCCTGATTATGTAGCAGCTGATTAGTTATATAAAAGAGAATCTGATTCAAAGCCCAATAGATTTGTTTGAAATACATTATTCATTTTTAATTGCTTCAAATGGTTTCAAGTGACTTGATTTTTTGTGATGTTTTTCACCTTTCCTCCAGGTTTGAGTGTATTTAATTGTGGCTAGTGAAAATTCAAATACTTGAATGGATTTGTTTAGCTAAGTCTAAATAAGACATAGCAGTCTGATTCATAATGCAATAAAATTTATGCTAAGACTGTCTTTTTTCTAGACTTGTTCAAAGCCTTGTTCATTTGAATATTTTATTTACCTTCCAATATTTGTGTAGGTTAGCAAGATTTTCGCTGGTATCATACTCTATTAGATTACCAAACTTAACATAGTTTGCATCTTATTGTCAACACAGTTTACACATTATCAAAATTTTTATTCCTACCCTACTGCCCCCCAAGGATCTAATCTGATAAATTTAAGCATCTATATTAGATGTTACATTAAAACAAACAGGTGTTTTTTTTCCTTTTCTGGAGACATTCAAAGGCACTTTTTTTCTCTAATCTCTGTGGTGAATTAGTTTTATGAACACTATGTTTCTAAAACTCTAACATTAGACAGAAGTTAGATGCTTCAATTAATTGTTCTGTGTCTCATAAATTACAATTGCTTATTGATTTGGCAAAACAGAGAAAGAAATTCAAATTTTACCTTGACACAGCCTACATTTCATGTCTGTAAATACAAGTCATGTGAAAATAGGGATAGTAACATGAACAATAACAATAGGTAAGCTAATAAAAAGTACTGTAAATGTTAAAAAAAGAGAAGAAAAAAAAATACCAAAGCTTCAGCCTTATTGCAATAGAGAGAAATTATACCAGTTGTATTGCAGATATAAATAGTCAAGCCATTAGTCTTCATATATTGATTCTTAAAAAAAAAAGCAATCACTGTAATTACAAGTCACAATTAAATTTCGCTGAAACTGTACTGTTTTGATGTTTAATGTGAAATGTTTCAATATGTGAATAAAGTGAACTTTAAAAGAACTTAAACCAGTTAGTTGTCCTATTGTTCACAAAATCATTGGAATAGCACCAATCTCTCTGTTGATTCTTGATTTTCTATTGTAGTAATGAAATGTTGATATTTTTGAACAGTTAGTAATATCTGATACCTCACTAAAGTCTGATTGCCTGTGATTATTTACAGTTTAAGCTATAAATAAACTATACTTATTACTGAGTACAGAAACAGTCACAAAAACTCCAACATTTTCACAGACAGAAGACTTATTATTTAAATTTTATCCAGTCATATACCTTTCATTTTGACTGAATTAAAATTTAAGTCTGGTAAATAAATGAAGTTTGAAATTTAATTATATAAAACTAAGTTTTCTCTCTATCGCTATCTGTAGCTCTATCTATAAGAATATCTATATCCATGTTGATATCTATGTCAATATTCATATTGATATCTATAGCTATAACTATCTAGTCTTCTGAGATAATCTGGTGCTTATTCAAACATGATTGAGAACACCAGTTCTTGGGTTTTTTCCTGCATGTATTTCTGAAAATGCTTAATAGCTAATTGTTTGCAGTCTTAAGGTATTTTTGGCTTTTGATGAATTTGAATTTGAAACTGTTAGAAGCAACAGAGAGTAGCTGGGTTGTGCTGCCCACAGAACTAAAAATTTCAGTGTGAAGCTCTCAAAGAGGAATTTCCAAAGTCAGCTTGTCTTTCTAAGTTCACACAGTGCATTTTACGAACAAATGGAAAGACAAGACAAGGTTGTCAAGGATTGGAGGTGTTGGAGTCACCATCCCTGGAGATGTTCAAGGAATGACTGGACATGGCACTTAGTGCTATGGTCTATTTAAAAAGGTACAGGTTGGTTAAAGGTTGGACACAATGACATTGGAGGTCTTTTCCAACTTAAATGATTCTGTGAATTCTGTGAATAGATGTAAACTTTGGGATCTGCAACAATTAGTGTACTTACCAGAGCTTCATCTCCTGCATGGCTTTTAGCATCTGTCTCAGGACTACACATCCAGTCTCCTTTCTGAATCCAGTAAGTTGTATGCTTCATAGTTATAACTCTCTTAGATGTGGGATGAAGTTTCAGAAAAAAACATTTCCCTTTGAACCTGTTGGAGCCAAGACAGAGCACAGTAAAGCACTCAGGAGTTGTGGATACTGGGAAGAAAGAAGGCCTTAATGCTGTAAGAGGCCCAATGAGTAGCTTTAGTTCTGATTCTTGCTTCTTTGCATTGTCTCTCATTTTATTAATTGGTTACCTAAACAATTTATGAACTCAGGAAGCTATTCCCAGATGAATGACCTAGAATGGGGTTAAAAGTGTACACAACACATAGCACTTTACTTCCATAGCTCACTTTACTTTCATAGCTCAACTATTATCTAGGTGCTTCCACAATAAATGTGACAATGACAATCACGATGAATGCTAAGCATGCTAACAATTTTATCCTCATTCAAATTACTGGGATAGAGGCTTTTTATTAGTTTAAAAACTAAGTAAATGGATTCCATTAGTGACAGAATTTTAGGAGTTCACTCTATTTTCTCTAAAAACTCTTTTCAAAGTAATAGTCAAGTCTCCATACATAAACATATTGCAAGCCACTAACAAACAACATCCCAAGATAAAATGAAATCACTTTTGCATTTTCTGTGATGCAGCTAATACAGAGTACAGAGAAATGTCCCACTTTTCTCTTCGAGATGTCCTAAAATGTGATCTCACCATTATAAAGATTCTAATACGTGATTTACCTGTTAAAAGTAAATTTATGTTCCAACTTTCTTCTACAATAATTTGTAAGTCTGCAATCATTGAGTCCTTTGATGCTTGAAATCAATCAACCCTGAATGTATTTGAGTGCATGCATAATTTCAAACACATATCAAATTAGAATATATATATATATCCACTACAATGGTTTTCTGTGCCCATTTACCCCATAAAATGCATATAACTTCTCCTGAATCCTGTTGAGAGGTAAACAGCAACTTTCTTCATAAGTCATGCTTAAGTCAAGCTTAGTTTAAATTTTACAGCACCATTATTTTATAAGCATTATATAACATTTCCTGTAATTAATAGAACCAATAGGTGTGAATCAAAAAGATAATGCACCCTTCAACAAGAAAGAAGACCATTGTTTTTAATTCATGTTTTATAGGTCAGAAACAGGAATCTGGCCTTGAGAAAGAGAAATAAGTTCATTTTAAAACAAAAGAAATGGAAAATCAGAACGAGGGTAAAAATAGCCTAATATCTAAGTGGTCCCCTGATCGATTGTGGAAACCTGAGGCTGTATGCTAATCAGCTCCCTTAGTTGGCTGCTACTTCTAAATTTGGGAGTAAAGTAATGAAATAATTTTTTCCATTGAGACAGAGGTATATTAAGTTGCATTTTTGAGCTTCTATTTTGCAGTTCTATCCCTATTCTGTGCACACAGACTTATCTCATACTTTTTATGTGAAACAGGATAAATCTGATAAATCTCATAGTTATCAGATTTATTCATATTACACTTGATATTCCTATCCACAAAGCAGAATGACCCCTTCTGTAATTCTGTAATTTCAAAAAATTAATTAATTCCTAACTAATAAAATAACAACTTGCAGCACTGAAAACTCTTAGCAACAAGGAGTCCAATATAAGACAGATTTCTGGTGGCTTACCCAACGCAGCAAGGAATATTTAAACTCAGTCACACCACTTATGTTAGCAGAGTTCATGTTAAGTAGTTTCCTTGGCCTTAGACATCAGTGTAGTCATATCCTAGAACCTTTAATTCTCTTTTTTCCATAACATGTGAATGTATTTTACAGTAGAAAAAATATTTGTGGAGTATTTGATTTTGTTATAGTAGATAAGGCCAGATAGCATGATTTCTATGACAGGGACATTTAATGACAAGTTGTTTTTTGGAAGCAGCTATTTTCTACCTGATTTTGGTGCAGAGAGATAGGTACCTCAGAATGCAAGTAAACCCATTTGCCTTAAAAGTTTATTTTAGGAAGAACTAGTAGACCTTGGAAATAATCTGGTGCATTTTGGAAAGAAGCATATGTTTCAGAGAGCCAAAGTAAGATGAGACTAAATAATTTTGTTTTTTATGTACAATAAATTAAAAATTCATCAAAATGAATTAAAAAGTCCCAAACAACTGAAAAACAACCTTAACCCAACAAACAAAACGAAGAGCTATATGCTATTCCAAAGTTCCTGGAAGCAATTTATCAGCAGTTTTATTTATTTCCAGTTCACCATATTCCACTACAAATTCCCAACGAGACAACCCTCCTTCTCTCTAATATTCATACATTTTACTTGGATATTGTGAATGTTAAATGTGATTGAGAATATAGCCCAGGGTGTGACAAAGCCCAATATTTAATATCAAAACTAATTTAGAACGTTGAATTGATTTTCTATGAAGACTGGAGTTCTTGGAGTTTGATATTAAATTCTGTCTCTATCTAGTTAGATAATTATTTACTCAATGAAGTTTGGTAATCAAAGTTTAAGTCAATATAATTATGTGGAGATTGAAATAGAATACAGTTATTTTAAAACTTTGAAATTATTCAATACTCTTAATTTGAGACAAACGGCAAAACCCCACAAGCAAACAAAGTAATTGTTTGGAATTGGAATTGAGTCTGCTACTATCCAACATCATAATGATGGTCTGAAGTTACAGTTTGATTGTTTAACTTCATCTGCTACTGGCAAGGTGTGAAAGTGCACAATTAGTAAAGCAAGCACATGTTGAATTCCACTTGGTGAAACTTGTCATTGCACATTGCTTCTGAAATCAAGGTGCTTTTATCTTTCTGACTTGTCTTTTTGTTGAACTGATTGTTGGTTTTGTTTTGTTTGTTTGTTTATTATTTTTAAATCTAAATACAAACCACCCTAAAACAAATATTTCCAATGAATTTTCCTAGAAGTATATTTTCTTCTTTATTTCAGTCCTTTTAAAATATTATGTTTTGCATAAACAAACACTACCACTCAGTACTGATTATAAAGTATTTTACCCTGTTTTATCCCAAACCTCATTCAGACAATTCTTTGTAATTAATTTCATTCAAGTTTGACCCAAATGCTTTATCTGGCTACCTATTGATTTTGTTTTGTATATCAACTTTTTGATACTACATTCCTAAAGAGAAAATAAGGAAGTTTTTTTTTGGTTTTTTTTTCTTGTTCTTAGTTTCCACTGAATTTATATAATTACTTATACAAGTATCTTAAACAATATTAAAAAAATGCAGAAGTCTGCTGTACAGGAAAAACGACCATGGTGAACTACATAATACCTCATGCGTTCAAGAGTATATATTGAAGTACGAGACAAGAAAAAATGGTACCTTTGCAATTTAAAGATATTTAAAATTTTAAATGAACAGATTTTCATGTAGTAAGAGTACTCAGAAATAATGACAAGTCCTCTTGTTCCCCTTTCCTCAGACATACAAACTCATGTGAGTGTCAGACCTATATTGTTTAGCCAGTTTTGACTGGTTAATGTCAATATCATTGTCAAGAAAAGACCAGAAGTTTCTTCTTTCCCCAAACTTCCATAATTAGGACTAAATACTGAGTGTTATCTAATCTTGTTAACTATTATAGCCTCTTACAGATGTCAGTATTACGATCTGAAATACATTTTATATTCACTGTGAAAAGATTTGCTAGTGTCCTCTCTGTCTGTTTTAGCCTAGAGAAGTTGCCAAAATGCTATTTTTTCATAGAAACTTATTGTATTGATTTTTGTTGTGTACCAATAGATTTTGCACTGTATCATATCATAAGAATTGTCCTAATAGAATTTCTGCCGATCTTAGACCACTTCCTTTTCTTTCGCCTGGATCATCACAATTGCAAGAAGACAGCACTGACATTTTTAATACCTTTTTTTTTCTTTTCTGGGGAGAAGTGAGTGCATCTGGGAGTTGACTTTTTACTTTCTTTGAAAATCTGCAATCTATAATTTTATGGGCAGGGGATAGAACTAGAATAAAAATAACTCCCCTTTTCAACTCCCATTAAGAACAGAAAATGGGAAATTTAATCATCTTGAACAGAGTGCTAAAACAAGATGTGGTTTGATTGAGACTCCCTAGAATCTCCTTTTTATGATATATATTAGAATTAAATTCACCTTAATTTTACAAGAGGGACATTATTTGACAAAGAGGCATGAAGCATACTGAAATTATCTCTCTTTTGGGTCTCATCATTTTGATCACTTTTATGATGTAAACAGAAGGCTCATCTAAAAATTCTCAATACTGTTAAAATTCTAAAAAGAAAGAAAATCAAACTCCAGAGCCTCACAAACTTTTAACAACCTTTTTCATAGTTACTAGTGGTTTAAAACAAAAATATACAGATCTAAAGTATTTTCCTCAAAACAAGCCAAACTCCAAATATTCCCAAATTATTTAATTAATAAGTCAGTTTCAACAATAAAACTTACTTTTTGAAACATGTACTTATGTTGAAAATATAGCATGATACCAAAATGCAATTGACATCTCATACATTAGAGATATAACTGATCTTCAAAATAAGGGTCCTCAGTATGGATAATTATATTTATAGTGTATTACACATTCTGATTTTTTTTTTTTTTAATTCTTGTTGGATCGGTCTCTGCTTGGATTAACATTATTATAGCTGTATACCTCTTTGAAATATGTGATCACATAACTTACACAGAACTATAATACATTTTTATGTTAGAGAAAGGAAAAAAAAGGAGTATGTGCTTTGGGAAGGAGTGTGGAGGATGCAGTTGTGAACAAACAATATTTATTTTCTCATATTTTTTGCCTTTTTTGTAAATTGATCCTGTTGCACAAAATTTCATAACCCCCCTTTATACTATTAAAATGTTTAATGTCAACATTATTAAGGTGTTAAAGGTAATAGAATTCCAAACCGCCTTTTTCTTTCAGTGAGTGGAATCCTGTATTGTTTAATTTTCAGTATTTACCATTTCTATCTATGAACACTTAGATTAATCCATTGCCTTAAAAACAGGCAGAAATGCTTTCTAAGGACTAAATATACCAACATTCAACCTCATTATGTACAAGTAGCATTCACCGCTTGAACATACACCTGTACAATAGCAAGTGATGACCCCAGAGTTTTGCAACACTGAGATGCTCATGATCATTTAATATCCATGGCTAACTATTTATGAGTCAAGCACTGCTGGTCTCCTGGGATTCAGTTTAAGTGGATTGCCAGCTACCACAGTAGATGCTGCAAACCGATTATGAGTGTAAAATCATTAGTATAGTTATTTTGGAGTTCTTACCATCATGAGAGAGAGGAGTTTTGTTTGTTTGTTTGTTTGTTTTGCTCTTCTTTATTTAGCAGGGGTTTTTTACATTGATTTTGTTTAGTTGTTTTTTTCAAAACCAAAAATATTTTTATGCTAGTTCTGATCATTGAAGATCCATCTCATTTTTCTTTAGGAGACACCAAGAAGAATGAGGAAAAGTTTTTTTTGTTGCTGTTGTTTGTTGAATTTAATTCTTAAAATGCACTATGAAGAGCAGAAAAAAATTCTGGAATTAATTATTTCAAATTAATGTAGTAATCATATACCTAAAATGCCTATATCCTCCAGCATTATTAGTAATAGATTATAAAAACCCAACAGCAACAAAGAAGCATGAAGACAAATAATTTTTATAAAATTTCAGGCTGGAAGATTTGTTTAGAAATTCTTCCCACTGCCATGCCATAGGACTTTCAAGACAATAGGTTTTCCAAATAAAGCATGTATCTTTTCTTTTGTGCCTTGAAGTTTACCTATTTCAGAGGTGGAAAAATTTTTAACAGCTGTTACTTCATTTTGGGCAGATGACACGGATATCCCTTCTGATCAAAACTGTCCAAGAGTTATCTCAGACCTAGGGTGAGGTTAAAAAAATTGGGGCAGAAGAATGTGTCACTGATAATGGACGTGAAAAATGCAGAATTTACAGGCCACAAGGAAAGCCAGCTCAGCAACTGTGTTGAAATCAGCTCTGACTAGGCAAAAGTTAATTCCATCGGGGAGAGATCACAACCACTGACTCATGGCCTACCGACTCAGGAAACCCACCAACTCAATGGAAAACACAGACTGTGCATGTGGATTAATTGGCATGAGAAGCAAGGGAATCATTTAACCAATAGAATAAGAGAACTGTGTAGCCAATGAGCATTAATTCTTTTGTTTGCTAAGATGTATATATAGTGAAAAGTTTTGAACAGTCTTGGGACCCCCACCTCCGAGAAGCCCAGGGTGAAGAAGGACCAAGAAGACACTGCTGGATCCATAGGTGGTGACTATGTACTGCTTGATCTCTCTCTCTCTCTTTCTACTTTATCTTTCTTTTTATCTCTCTATCTCACATTCATTGTTAAATAAAATATGTACTGTTGACTTCTGCCTATGGTTTCATTTGCACCTTAATTCGGGCAGAGGGATCTCTTATTAATTGGATCTTAACACCTTCTCCAGGTTGAATAGTCCCAGCTTTCTCAGCCTATCCTTGTATGTCATATGCTCCATAACCTTAGTTATCTTCTTGCCTGTCATTGACTTGCTCCAGTAGGCCAATGACTGTCTTGTACAGAGGAGGCCAGAGCTGCACCCAGTGCTCCAGAAATATCTCACCACTGCTAAGCAGAGATGATAACCTCCCAGGAGGTGGTTTGCCTTCTTTCAAAGCATATCAGTGGCTCACAGTGTACCAGGACTCAACTAGTGCACCAGGAATTCCAAGGCCTTTTCTGACAAGATCTTCTCCAGACAGTTAGTCCCTAGTTTGTACTGGAGCGTGTTTTTTACAGATTAAGCACTTTGCACCTTCATGTAATCAGTCTAGACAAACCAATCCAGATGCATAAAGTGATGAACCACATTCACAGATGTCTCCAAACAGTCTGTATATGTTTGATGAGCTAGTTTCAGTAATATTATTTAACTAAATAGCACTTTAAAATCACCTTTTACATCTGAACATTTCAAATATTTTATTACTATGAATATTCCAATAAAGGTGAATCAAAAACTAAAAATAACCCAATTTAAATTTGACTATTTTTTTTAAAAGACTAGAATAAATTTTAGAGTAGTATTTTTGGAGACTACCTTGACTTTTTACAGTTAAACGTTCTGCCAACCTCCAATCAAACTTCGTTTCCCCACAATCTTAGAAAAGTTGTGCTTATTCTCAAGACAGTCATCTCCGAAAGTAACTCCTTTAAAAGAAATCACTTTTTCAGAATTCAAGTGTTCATAGTCAATGCAGAACTGGCTACTTCCTTTAACTGTTTTGGGCTAATAAAATAAAAGTCATTTTCACTCTGAAGGTTCTCTACTACTGGTACTGTTGCAGAAGGTGTCCAGCAAAGAATAAGTTCAATGTGGGATTCATCCAAATAAACACAGATATACAGATTTAAATTAGTTATTTCAGGGTCCCTTTATACCATTACATAGAAATAAGAATATAAGGACACGATTTCTGTGACTTTTAGATGTGTTTGGGATCATGTGCAAGAAATACTTCTTTTTCTCTGGCGTTTATCAAGGGAGCTGAGAGTGACTAGTTCATATGAAGATGTTCATATGGTAGACATCTACTCCTACATTAGCAGAATCCCATGAAGAACTCCCATTGTGAAAACAGTTCTGTTGTTAAATATCCGATGGTTATTGATCATTTACTGAAACACTGGCTTTGTAAATGACTATACAGCTGAAATGATATATATTAGAAAATAGAAGATTTAGAGAAAGATAACTGCAGTGAACCAATATTTAAAACTGAAGATTTCTTCTAAACGCAATGTTATATTACAGTTGAAACCATATGGTTGTCTTAATACGATCCAACAGAATTTTGAATAAATTTAACTTTTTTTTTCCCCCATGGGAAGTCCATGGAAGACTGTGTTAATACTGATAGCGAAACACATTTAAATCTTTTCATTAATATATTATATTCCTGATTAAAAAAGTAATACATGCTGTCCAAGTTCCTTTTTTTCTTCTTTCCTTCATGTTTTCATCTACTCCTCTCAATCACTTTTTGCCAGCTTGGATACTTCTGAGAAAGGAGACAAAAATGTATTGTCACAACCAAAAGTTCAAAGAATGGCATCACTCTTGCTATAATAGAGAAATAGAATAAATATAGAATTTCAGAGGAAAGATCAGTAAAAAAAAGAAAAGTAATGAGTTTAATTAAATTGTAAAAAATTAATACAGATTTCAGGGCAAATAGCTTTATATTGATTCACTTGCTTTTTTAATCTCATTATTCTTTTATTCTTGACCTCATTGAAATCAATGAGAGGCTTCTTAAATCAAAAGAGAAGAAAATGTGTTATTTTCTGTCCTTTCTTTCACTGCACCTCACTGATCCTGTTTTGATGGCTCATTCCAATCCTTCTGAAGCAGCTTTTTACAATATCTGTTTTGTTTTCTTTGGGGATAAGCAGGATGTAAGAAAAGAGGAGGAAGAAGAATTTTCAAACGAAGCTGTATTCTGTCATATGAATTAAGGAGCTCTGGGTTATACAATAGGAGAATACAAATAATTCCTTTTAAATACAAGGCATGTAATACAACTCTAGTACTACAAATCTTTCTGAGATGCAGATTTTATCAAAACACTTTTCTGAGAAGAAAATTAATGAAAGAATAGGATATTAATTTATGTATTACTTAGTTTATAACCATTTAGTTACCTGTCTGCATAATTTTCTTGCAAAAATAACAAAAGTAATTGAATTCCTATTGGTTTTAATCATTTGAAAAGATATTGCTACTTCACTCATAGTAAGAGAGAAACAAGAATAGATGATTTAAATAACCTAGGTGTTAAAAATCCTTGAAAGTTTGTATTAACTAGGGAAACTTAAATAAAACTATAAATAAATAAGAAAAAGCAGCCAGTGGTCTGTACTGCTACATCAGTTTTGCCTTTCATTGTATTTTTGTTTCAAATGTATATGCACTGCTCTATATTGTTAATAGCAACATTTTGCTTTATTGTATTACCTTTCTCCATGTAAAATGTCATTTCCTTCAAAGTTCAGAGTTTCTCTTTACCAAATTAATAAAATCCTAGTAGCAGTGATCCATGACTTTTAGGTCAGAGGATGATTGATGACTGCCTGCAGGTGTAATAATGTCATTGCCTGAAATAAAAATATAATTCATCTAGTGTGAAATACAGATTGACTTTTAAAATCTCTGAAGTGTCACATGGATGTTATAGCTACTGTAAATGCTAACTGCTAATTATTATTCAGTTTTTTTCACAGTTAATATTTGAAGCAATTTATTACATTCCTTAATATTTTGTTATATACTACTTGATCCATCACTTGACTTCAGGTCCCACCAAGAAAATCCTAATTTGTAAGTTTACTTCTGACATCATCAACTTTCAAAAAACAATTTAGGGAGTTACTGTTTACTGTCAGTCCACCAATAAATCCTCGTTCTCAAAGCCTAGACATGAATGACCAATAAATACCCCAGACTAGCAGAGACGAATATCATATAACCAGTAGTGTTACAGTCAAATAAACATTAAGGTGGTTTATGTCAGCACCGTCTTTCTTGTCTTTTATGCAAAAAAGTTGCACAGTGTCTATGTCTAGACAGAATTTACTTGATGTCTGATCATAGCTTCACACAGGTTCTACTTACGCAATATTTCTAAAAAAAAAAATCCCAAACCAGAAAAGTAGAAGATTGCAGTCTGATTATATATATACACAAATAGATATATATGGTACTTGGAAAGTAAACACAAGAAAGACAGAAATACATTCACAGAAGTTGAGTAATAATTTTTGGGGTGGCAGAAATATGTTAATTCATTTTAAAGAAATAATTTTGATTTTTGCATCCATAATTCTGTATGAATTTTATAAAATGCCAAAGAATTCTGAAAGGAAAATCTGCATGCAAGTAATAAAGGAAGACAGTTTTACTACAGAAAAGCACTGCAACATATTCAATTCATGGACAATGTTGCAATGTTGCTATCAAACTCAGCAGCAAAGAGACCTGATCTCATTTCCTTACTTCATCGTATTTCTATAACTTTTTAAGATGAAGAAGAAATTTACCTCTGCAACAATATGTACTTACAACCTGTCTGTAATTTGATAATATTACAAACCCAAATTAAATCCCTTTATTTTGATTTTCTATAAATAGATAAATAAATTGTAAGCAGAGAAACTTCCTAGCTACAAAACGGACTAATAATTTGTGAAATAAAATTTCCATGCTACCTAGTAAAGACACTGTGAGATACTTCCTCTATGAAAAAATGCTCAATGTAAGTAGGAAAAAAATACAGCAAAATATAATATGCATACATCCATTTCTAGGTCAATTATTAAGTATTATGGCTAGCTTTGTTCTCATTATTACTGAAAAGATAATGTGAAAACAGAAAACATTTTCAAGAAGAATATGAACACTTGTAAGTTAGTTTTTTAAATAATTTTAGATACTGAAAAGTAAGAAAGAATAATTCTAAGCAGTAGGGAAAGCTAGTCATCTGACACCTTAACTTAATATCCCCAGCATTATTGTGTACATACAAGGTGAATAGCTAAGCTCTAATTAGTGGAGACTTGAGACTTTGGCCATTTGCATAAGGACTGGTGAGTAGTACGATTTGAAGTATCTTTCATCACAGAGAACTGCTTTCTGTGATATCCTCAAGGCACAGGCTAAGGCGGCACCTGAGGAGATGTAAACTCTTTTTATCATCTTTTACTACTTATATGAGCTTTATTGCTTCCAGCTTGTTATTTAGTTACATATGTATTCATGTAATAAATATATTCTCCCAAAAAGTGTCGCTTGAAGCTGTTTTATCCATCTATTTTCTACTGGGTTTACCATTTTATTTACAATAATATATGTTTGTTGACAGCTGTAGTGGGATTCATCCCAAATAATACTAAATATTACTTACCAACAACATTAATTAGTAATTAGACACCTGAAACCAACTCAGATTACCCAGATGATTTAAGCCTTGAGTACATCTCCTAGCTCCATCTAGATAATCTACTTGGTATGACGGAGAAAACAAACCAAAAAAAAAAAGTAATAGATGAACTTTGTTTCACAGATGTGCCTGACTTTTCACATTAGGAACATATTTGGGACAGGAGGTCACGTGGTGGTAGAAACCCTGGGGACAATTGGGTTGGACACAGATATTAAGAAAGTCCAAAAGTTTGGCTTGCAGCTTTGTGATTAGCAAGGCTGTTGTCAGTTTATGCCAACAGTCTAGTTTGGAAAGCAATAAATTATTATAACAATGGCCTCTGAAGAAAGCAGGGGGAGACATTCTGGACATCTGATGCTGTGTAGAAAGCTGAGTTCGAGGCAGAGCCATTACATGAACATCCAGGACCTGACAAGTTTTCTGATTAGAGAGTGTCTCACTCCCCTGCATCCATGACAATGATCAGAGATAAATTAGAAGTGCTGGGTCTTCGAGGTGTTTGAGTTGGGGGTGGGGGAAATAGAAATTCTGGAAGTGAAATTGTTACCCATGCACTGACCCCATCCTGCTGAGTAAAGAAATTTTAGATTGCAAGTCAGTGAGTCATGCGGTTGTGACTTTGTGTCTACCTCACTCTCAGCTGCCTCCGTAGTCACTCCTACGACAGACATCTAAGAATGAGCTTAGATGTAAGATTCATTTATAGTCTGCAGAGAAAAAGAAACCAAACTGATATTTTTTTAGTGTACACTTCATTCCAGAATTGTCCTCTGAGTGTTCCTGTTCTTTCCAGTCTTGATTTAAAGTGAACATAAGTAATTAGCTCAAGGCAAAATGTCTTTCCTTTCTCTCCTGCAAAAATTACTCACAAGTCAGGTAGTATATACAAGAACAGATTAGTATTTTGTAATCTGGACTTTTAGAAATGCAAACACAATATAATTTCCCACAACATGCAACAACAAACCTGTATCGCTACTAGAACAGGAATTACAGATGTATCAATGACAGACAACTTTAATATAACTATTCAAAGTTTTCATGTTTTCTGTAAGGATTAGTTTCTAGACCATGCAGTGAAGAGAAGAATATTTGTCTCAAATTGGACTTCTAATATTTACACAAAATAGTTTTAATCACTAGGTTCATTCCCGGTACAAAATATTCACTGATAGTACAAAATAAGTATAACTGAACTTTTTCTCCTCAACAGAACCAATGGGTTTAAAAATCAACCCTTTTGCTAAAAACACCAACCCTTGTACAAAAATATGAAAATAGTAATTTAACTAGTGGCATGGAATAATTAATAATTTATTATATTAAATTAATTTTGAGGTAGTGTGTTGCACCCAGCACTCAGAATGTCTCATGGTTTAGATGTAACAATCACAAACTATCCCCTGCCTAGTTACTAAAACTTTCACTTTATTCTGCGGCATCCCTTATATGTTAACAATACATAGATTTGTGAGCTGTCTGGAGCTAAAAAGAATGTCACTGTTTTAAGAGTGTCAATATAGTAGCCTGGAAACTACATTGTGTCTCTGCATCAGGGTAGAACAGTGAAATCAACAAATAGACTGGCGCACAGAGGCATTTCCTATAAATGTGTTCATCTTCCCAAAGCATTTCTAAAATCTGTAAATTATTAAAATAAGAACACATATTTGCATGTGTTTGTTTCTATGTATATATATATATATATGATAAAAACCTCTTAATTCAGAAATTTGAAACTGACTTGTAATGGTTTATTAATGATAAAATTAATGGGAATATAAATATTAGAAATAATTTCAATGTCCATAGAAGAAAACTCCATAGTTATAACTTTCTCTGGACAGTAGAGAATAGGCAGCTTATTCCAGCAGTTTATGAACTACAGTCTTTTCTCAGTGATGACATTTCTGGCATATTTCAATATAGTTTAAAGTAAAATAACTTCCACACATCAATTAAAAATTAATCAACCTGTAGCTTGTACATTTGTCAACACTGAATACACTTTCAACACTGGAAGGTCACCAAATCTGGTTTTTTGAGCTACAGATAGCATTTCTGCTCTAACTATATCTTCTCAGAAAAAAACGTTTTAAAATCTCAGCTCTCTCAACATGACATAGCATAATCACTTTATTCATGTAATCAAGCATTAAACAAATAATATAAAAAGATTTGATCCAAACATGCAAATACTCTAAAGTAATGAAAGACTGTGGTCTTCCGTTTTCAGGAATGGTACTTTTCACAGGGAGATTTCAGAGGATACTACTGATCAGCCAAAGACTGGTTTCTTCTTGTTCCATTATTTTTCAGCCTGATGCAAGTAAGTTCTCCTTCAGTTACTATAAGATGTCCAGGCAGGATGCAGCTGTAAACCTGAAGGTATATTAGCACATTTCTATGTTTGAGTTAATAAATCCTTCTGAGAGTAAAAGACTATGGAGACTTATCAAATACGTGTGAAGTACATGTCTAATCACAATCTTTCTTGCAGGAAGGAACCTTATCTTTGTAGAAGTTCCATTTATATATGAAACAGGATGGCCTGTGAAGATCCTAATTAATGCAGTTTCAGAGGGGGAAAAAAAAAAAAAAAAAAATCCATGATTGTTTATAATTACTCTGGTTTTCAATAAATAAAAAATACAAGCTTTATTCAAAATTAGTGAAATTCTTTTTAAAGTTCATTGCTAAGTATGTTTTATCAGTGAGAAAATTACATAAGTTTGATTTAACAGCTATAAATGTAATTAAATAAATATGTACTCTTCAGACTTAATTACACATTACAATATCAAATGGTTGAAGGCCCAAGAGATAATAAAGAGTAATTGTCACTACCAAGAATGTAATATTATCTTAATAATTTCAAACAGATTATATATAAGAAATTACTGTCAAGACATAAGAATTTGTAAGTAGGGTAAATCATGTAACCTGCCAAATGCTGAAATGACTTTTCTGAAAACATGACCAATCTATTTCTAATTATTTCCATCCTTAGGATTAACACTTCTCTTCTGAGCATCAAAATTCAGTTTAATTATTTTGAAGCATATGAATGACTCACCATTTTTATACAAGTATTATTTGCTTACTTTTTAAATCTTTAACATTTCTCCAAAAGAGTACATTTGTAGAAGGAAAGAATGTTTGCCACAAATTGATCATGTTGAAGAGCAAGCCAGGCCTTTGATGAGAGAGACAAAAAGACTTTTGAAGCAAAGAAAGAAACAACTGGAAGAGAAGTCTAAAGAAAATGAAAATACTCAACAGAGGGCAAGGGAGAAATCTTAGAGTGGAAGCAGCAGCAGTCCGACCTTAACCCTACAAAACATCACTGTGTGATATTACAACTACTGCCCAGTCTGGGCACAGAATCTCCCCAAATGCTGCCTTGAGCTAACGCACACAAACAAGCTGGGTAGCACTGCAGGGTGCAACACATGGGGACCATCACCTCAGATATGTGTTTTGCCTCATGGGACAGTGAATGTCCAGTATGTGCACTTGCAGGTTGTAGGGAGCAGTACAGGTACAGGCAAAGCTCAAACACCCATGCCTTCACCGGAAGCGGTGTGTACACGTTGAATTCCCAGGGAAGGGGGTTGTTGGAAACCTACAAGGTCTTTGAGAAAGGGAATGTGTCTGTATGTACATGTGTGTGTATATATGTATGTGTGTATGTGTGTGTGAGTAGGTGTGCATGTGTTGGTGAGGGGAAATCAGAATATTTTGGAATAATTTATAAAAAGAGGCATGGGATTTTTTTTCAATTTTTATTAATATTTGATTTAGCTGATCTATTTATCTTGATCATGTAGTTCACTGATTGCTGGTTAATTACCTGTTAATAAATCAATGTACCACTTCAGTAGTATTTGTTTTGTGTGTTTTAAATATAAGCCAAGGACTTCCACCTTGGGATAACTATGTCATAAAATAGAATAACATTATACAACTGTAGCTAGTGAACTATCAGAACTACTTATATCTACAAAAAAAAAAAAAAGATTGGTCATGCTACAGTGCGACACTGTTTTATTTACCTTGAATAACTTTGACAGGGAAAAGTGATAAATAGAAGCTCTCTGAAAAAATAAACACATATTATATAATCCAAGTTGATCATCTCAAATTTGATATATTTAATATCAACAGAGCTTTCTAAAAATGCTTCTGTGTAAAATCTGAAGAATAAGAACAAGCTTTGGGCAATTAGCCAGCCTTCTACAATGAACACATAATTACAGAATCCCATAGTCTACCAGTTGACTTAATTGGCTCATAATTGACACAGAGTTTTCCAAAAAAAAGAGATTTATATTCACAGATCATTAGACCCAGGATGTTAAGCATTGTACTGCATGATTCATTACGGATTGTGTTGTTAACATGAGAGAAAGCTAAGTAGCAAGGACTGCTGAAACTGATGTATCCAGGTCATTCAGGAAACCAGAGACATGCCCTGTGTCACCATGAAATCACACAGATTCTAGGCTGTCACTTTTCTATCTGTGAGTTACTGACAGAAATACTCTCACTCTCAGCTTTTGAGATATGACTATTTCCAGATAAATTTCCCACCTAATATTTTCGTCTACCAGACATGCCTTTAGGAAAGACAGCCACCTTTTCTCTGGACATACTGAGAATTGTAAGGCAAGGATAAGCTTTTCAGCAGGACTTGGGTATCTAAAGTACTTAGTTCTTTCTGAAAATCTAAGCTTCAATGTATAAAAAACACAGAATAAAATGTAAAACACATTTTCCATGTCAAAAAAACTCTTTCAGATGAAGACTTTTCATGGAATACAATAAAGTACAATGATTTTGGGAAAATAATTCCCCTTGAGAAATCATTCACAAGGTCTCTTGCAAGACCTTAGTGTCCAGAACGTGAGACAAATATTTTAAAGCTGATGAAATATTTGGAAGTATTGATGTATTAAAAAAAAAAGGGTTTTTTTTCTTTCATTTCACTCTCAACAAGCTGCAATGCTCCAGATAGAAATGTGTATTTGTGTGTGTACTCACACATATACTCATATTTGTGAAGAAAGGAGGTTGCTGGTTGCTCTCCTTTCTCCTCTCTTACTGTCTTCTTCTTCTTCCTAGGGAGTTAGGTTCTTTTTCTCATTCTCGGTGATTACTAGAGAAGGGCTCCTTTTTCACTTGAGGCTATATTTTAGCAATGCATTTAAATATTGCTCTGCAATAGCATCCCCCCTCCCTCAAAAGCAAGGAAAGTGAATTTGTCAAGGGTTGCTAGCAGCTTTGGGGGAAAGGAGAATCACATACAGCAGCCAACCTATTGCAGCGTCTCTGAGAAATTGATTTTGTTCTGCTGTGTCAGAATAAGACTTTGATGATAATGACATTTTCAGCTGCAGACAAAATCCTTTTTAATTTATTTGAAGGGGAAGAGGCTGAAATGATTTTCTATTCCAGGATGTGCTTTACAGCTTGACTGACTTTAGGACTAAATCTAAATCTCAGTTCAGGGGCAGGTATGGAGTTCCTACTGACATGACCCTGAAAAAATGGAAGCATTTTAAGGAGTTGGAGTTTTAAAATTATTCATTAAATATTTTTCCTTAAAGATCATATCCTTCAGTGTTTTACTTGAGAACTAACTTAGAGGAGTAACAGCAATGCTGTAGAGTGAACTGACAAACTTTAGGAAGCTGTGAGATATAGATGAGGCAAAAGGGAACCATTTAAAAACTGCAAATTATTTTAACTTCTCCTGTGCCTCTCTCATATTGGTGATTTCATCATGTCCAGTTCCATGCCAGTCTAACCATAATCTTTTTCTTTTCCCTATTGACTTTTTGCATCTTTTTCATTATTTTCATGCAGGCAGCTGTACGCTGTCTTAGCAGAGGATTTCCAAAATGCCCTAAGGTCCAACATCATTTCCAGATACTTGATCCAATTTCAAAGCATCAGCTAATTTTTCCCTCAGATTAAAAATTGCTTTGGTTTTTAAAATTGCTGGTATGCCACCTTAATCAACAGAGAATAGAAAATAAGAACTTTTTTCATTGTAATTGCTGAAAGAACTAGATGATTCATCTTGTAAAATTTTTTTGTCACTGTCATGAAAACCTGGGAGTTTAGACATGTCAATCTGGTTTTGATTCTCCAGACAGAAGTTCCTGTGTTAATTATTATTTTCAAGGTTTAAAAGTGACATTAAAAAGGTTTTATGTGCCTAAATTTATTATTTTTTTATGTGCCTAAATTTATTATTTTTTTAAATCCTTTCTTCTGACATCAGCATTCTTCCCATGGAGGACTGGTGAGAAGTAGTTTAAAAATATGTTTAAACTATTGGAAGATTTTGCAAAATCATATTGAATAGGATCAAAATTCTCAAAGACTTTTTTCTTTTTACAGAGATTTACAAAAAAAAAAAAAAAAAAAGAAAAGAAAGAAAAATAAAACACCAGAGGAACAACAAGCTTTATCCAAGGAATGAAAAGCAATTCTGTAACAACTCATTGCACTTTAGTTCTTGCCTACAGGAGAACTTGGATATTTTGTGGAAACAGCTAAGGCACTTTCCTTCTTCAGTTCACCTGATCTGAAGGCAAAGGATAGCTTCCTCCATGTTACATTTGCATTTTTAGCATAGCCAGAGAATTGCAAAAAATGCATCTACCTAAACACTGCATCAATCCAGCCCATGGTTGATGTCTATGTGGTATCAAAACCCTTTTCGTTCCACAAGTGTTTACTCAGTTCACCCAGAACTACTACTGGGATCAGGCATATCAAAGCAAACTGTACTGCCTCACACTGGGGCCCAGTTTCAGCAGGAACTTGCACAGTGGAAAGTACAAGATGCCTCACAAGCAACACAGTATGTTACGACTCAACAAAACTGGTAGTCTATGCACTATGCTGTTATTGTTTAGATATTTTTGTTCATCACCTGAGGAACAAGTCATGCAGATATATGGAAATTTTGTCTCTGGTGGCAAGGCTATGATCAAGTAACAAATTTTTTGATCTTTGAACTCTCCCTGCAAAAATAAGTGTGCGGATTTTGTTCCTTGTTCAGAGACAAACCTTGCAAGTATATCCTGGCACTTTGAGGTTTTCCAGGATTGGAATGAAAGTAACAAATGAGATTGGTTTCATATATTTATGTAAACAACACTGGCATAAAAATACAATTTCTTGTTTAAACTTTATATTTGCATAGAAACACAATTTTTCTTTGTGTCTTCAGATACATATAGACAGATAGATATATAGATATAAACTAGATATAGACATAGGCACCATCCCTTGAAAGAATAATGAGAGGGGGGCACATGCAAAGATCTGAGAAATTGTGAAAATGAGAATTTCTACTAGATGACTAATTCATTATTAACGTTTATCTAGTGTAACTACACTGTAAAGGGAAAAAGTTAAATAATTTCCAATTTATACCAGAGGCACAAGGCTTATAATAAGAAATTGCCTTTCAGATAAAAAACTCAAAAAAACAACAAATAACAACAACAAAAAACCAAAAACCACAAGTAGGAGCAAGGTGCAAAGTACCCAAAAGCACTGAACAGAAACAACACTGACCATCAGAGATCACTTTTACAACAAAGGTCCTGAGAGATTTCCTAACACAAATAAGATTCCTCTCTATATAAGTTTTAGTAACCCCTATTTGAAAAATATTCAATATACTGGCTCCACTTTGACTTGTGTACTTTAGCTCATAAGGTCACAGCAACCCTCTTATCAGCCAACAGCAGAGCTGCAGCAGTAATAGGAGATGTCATCTTAGATTAATGCAAGTGAAAATTGCCTGCAATTTTTTATACTTGTCTCTTGTGGGCACTTTAAAGTTTCATTTTTATCTCAGAACATCCTTGGCCATACCACTCCTGATATTTCAGGAAAATATTTAGTAATCTTTAGTAATTATTATGATCTTCATTAATAATTATTTTTCTAGACTTTCTGAGAAATCAAAAGACAATACATCCCAGAAATTATGTATGGATCAGTGTAAATACATAGTCTTCTACCTAAATTTACCCTTAAAATACACTTACTTATATTTAATTTTACTCTTTATCTTAGACATTGGCTCCCTTGACATAGTATCAGCCAAAAATTTGAATTTCTCCTATTTTAATAGATGAGCAATCAGAAACTTTTTGATATCCTGATCATTCGTGGAGTGGATAATTTTGAATTCAGGCATGACATTTGTATATTTTTTTTATGCCGCAATGTGAATGTAATATCTTTGCATTGTCAGCAGTTTGTATTTAGGTGTAAAAAAAAGCAAGATTCTTTTATCAGTTCTATAGATTACGAGGACAGTAAGAAGGTCAATATATGGGGGCTTTTTTATGTATACATAAGGATAGAGAAAAAAATACTGTAAGTAAGAGGGTTTACTAAAGCTCAAGAAATGTTATTGTTTCCCCTCTGTCTTTTGTAAATCTGCCGTTAAAGTGAAAAATATTTTACATAGAAAATAATGTATTAAAATCTACATTATAATCTTGAGTTAAGTCTGAGGAGGGACTATTATTCCTTTTAACACATTACTGACATATAAAAGAATCTTTATTTTCAGAAAGTTAGTATTTTTCATATCATTAAGAGTGAAATGCAAAATCAAATATTCTCATAAGTATGCCTGATTCATATCTGTTTCAGACCACTAAGTATGCACAGTTTTCACAACCCTTAGTTGGTTAGAGCATGGTGGTCAGAACGCCAAGGTTGTGAGTTTGATCCCCCTACAGGCCATTTCCTTAAGACTTGGACTCAACGATCCTTGTGGGTCCCTTCCAACTCACAATATTCTGTGATTCTGTGATTTTGTCTACGCCACATCTCATTAAAAAGATCTTTGTGTAAAACTGTGAAGGACAACTGTGTCAAGCCTAACACATTCTGAAGTCAGTATAGTTGGAGGCAGTGACAATTTAGCATGGAAGCTGCTATTAGATTGCATAAATTATTCATATTTTTAGCAAAATTCTCATGTGTAAATCAAGAACTGTAAAGAAGAGCTAGACAATGTGAAGAATACCACAGAAAGTTCAAATTGTTTGATACAGTGACACCATCATAGAAATACTAGACATCGTTTAAATAACGTAATTATGTATATATTTCAAGAAGATATTTTTGCAATTCTAAAGAAAAATTATTAACAAAAAGAAAAAAGAGAGAGAAGAAATTCAGAGATCTCGGTTTTTGTAAAGAAAGATAAGAAGTCAGCACTTCCACACAGAAAAAAGTTTAAGGAAAATATTTTAATGTTCATAAAGTTGTATCTATGCACTTTGAAATTTATTTGGATTATGCATTTATTATGCATTCCAACAAAAATAATGATGCTTTCATCAAGATATTCCCTGACAAGAAAAGATCTGGATAGATCCACATCCAGGTGCTGGCTTACACAAAATTCAGGCACAATTGAAAGTGTTGTAATCTTCCATACAAAAAAGTAATAATCCTTATCATGTGTTATCACAAAAAAGGTCTTCTGTCTCCAGTAAATTGCAGAAGTTATTAAAAAAAATATCCAGAAATTGAAGTTCAAAATGTATGCTGAGTCTGATGTTTCTGGACAGCATATGAGAAATGATCTACAGAATCAAAAAAAAATTAAAGTAGATCAACGCCCAAGCACCTGATCAGAGATGATAAAGAGTCCTCCCGGACAATGCAGGAGAAGATTTTAACTGAGAAGATTACAGTGTTTAACTAAGAAAATTGAGGGTTTTTTTTCCCCATGCTGTTACTTCAAATTTTTATAAGAGCAAAAGAGTGCACAGAGAAGAATCTACTGCCGCATCATGGTATGCATGTAAATAGACTAATAAAGAAAAGGCATCTCAGTTTAATTCCTAATTGTTTTAACCACAAACAAAAAGAAATATTTAAAATCTAAGTCCTTAAATAAAACACACCATAGAATAAATCCTACCTCAAATTACAATAATAGCAACAAAGGTTTGAAATTCTATTGGTTTTGATTGAAATAGAGTTGATTTTATTTGCAGTACTTCCTATAATGTTCTTTTGGATTTGTGACCAAAACATTTATAATAACATAGGAGCGTTTTAGCTATTTCTGAACAGTGCTTTGCAGCATGTCAAGGTTTTTCTGCTTCCTCAAACTGCCACACCAGTAAGTAGTGTGGGGGATCCACAAGAGGCTGAAAAGGGAGACAGCTAGGACAGCTGACCTCAACTGACTGAAGGGATATCCCATGCCATATGACATGGTGCTCAGCAATAAAAGCTGAGAGTCATTTGGAGAGATGGTTTTTGTCTTCTCAAGTCATCATTACGCATGATGAAGTTTTGCTTTCCTGAAGGTGGCTGAACACCCGTCTGCTGATGGGAAGCAGAAAATTAATTCCTTGTTTCGCTTTGTTTGTGTGCACAGCTTTTGATTTATCTATTAAATGACCTTTATCTCAAGCCACAAGTTTTCTCAGTTCTTGATACATCAAAGTAAACTTTCATTATCCAAGACTTCTATCTAACTGCAGTAACAGATTTTTACAACAGGAAAATCTGAGTAGAAATCAGTTTATACTTTTAATTTCAGTTTCAACTTTAACTATCTTATCTCACTGGCAGAATTTACATCAAATTAAGAGTCCTATTACAATCAATTGACATCTAAGAATAGGTGGTAGAGTTCAGAGTTACTCAACTAACTTGATACTAGTTAACTATTTCACTTAGCCAAATAGCTCTTGACATTCAATTGAGAATGCAAAGTGGATTCCTACCACCTATTGTCAATTGCAAAAAGGGGGAATGGATACAAGAGATTATACATTATCTTGCGGAGACACTGTATATGTAGGGAAGAGGAAGTTCAAACGACTACTGAATGAAGAGTGGAAGGAGGTCTCAACAAAACATGGGATCCTTTAGATAATGCAAAGGCCAAGAAACTGTTACATAGAGCAAACAGCAATTAGCTAGGCTTCAGAAGAAAAAGACAAACTTTAGGTGACTGTGAAGAGTTGCTGCAACTAGGAAATTCAGAAGGTTAACAAAAACAATGTCTGGAAGCAAAGGCTCAACAACAAGGGACTTCTACAAAGTTGAAGAAGAAAGCATATAACCCCTTTTCCCTTTTTGTTCGTTCCTTCCTTTGAGATAATTTTAAAAGATTTAAGGATTCTTTTACTTTGATAAAACTTGTATTTTGAATGTAAAAAAGTTTTAAGCCTTCCTCTGGGAAACTAACTGCAGAAGAATGGCCTAGGAACATTCACTTCAAAGCTATAGTCCATTTGGACTCTCATAACAATTCAGCATTTCTGAATATAATTCCTTTAGCAATATTCATATTAAAAAGAACAAAAAATGTTACATTCCAAGAAAAGTCTTATTGAACTCCAAAATCCAAATTAAATTGACTCTG
>NW_016690230.1:3452362-3535782 GCF_001604755.1 Lepidothrix coronata
CTACACAACTTATTCTAACATTTTTGACTGTTTAAAACTGAGGTTACCAGTCAGAATAACTAGAATGTAACAAACCATACATGTAATTTTACAAACAAAAGTAGAAGCTAATATTAACTGTGTACCTAAATAAAAATTAAATTATCAAGCATAAAAGATCTTATATTTAGAAAGAATTCTACTCACATTATAGTTTCATAGTAAGTGGGAAATTCATGGATAATTTCTTTTACGATTCAGGAGATGCATCCATAGTCATATCAAAATTCTTAAATGTTCCTCATAATCTGAGTGTTAAGGGATCTTAGGAACAGCTACTGCATAGAGCAGTAGGAAGAATTCTTCCTGTCCAGCTGCTGGAACCCAGTCCGATGCCTGAGGACCAGGAGGTCTATACCCAGATTGAGGGATGTGGCCCCTGCAGGAGGGGGGCTTTGCAGGTTCAAGCACTAGTGAAGCTAAACACAATTCCCAAACCCAGACCCACACACACATACACATAGAAGGCACTAGCAAAGCTCCACGGGTTTCCAGCTCACTGGCTGGGCCAGCTTCATGCTCACTAGCAAACACTCAGAACTCACACACTCATCCTACAGTAGCACCACATTAGCGGGTTCCCTCAAGTACCAGCACAGACCCTTCACTCATCTGACATCCCTGCTCAGACTTAGGACCTCCTACTCCCTGGCTGGTCCCTCTGTGAGTTTGGAGTGACTACAGACCCAGACACCTGACACACATCTGGTGTACAGATGTGTGTGCCAAGGTACAGACACTTGCCTCCAGCAGTGGCACTTACCGACTTGATGTTGCTGGACAGATAAAACTTAGTACTGATATTTCAACTGATTAAAATGTAATATTCCCGAGGAAACACCCTCTAGATTCAGAAAAATATGATGAGATTATTGCACATAAATTCAGGGAACACTTTTGCACAGAAATTAAATCTGATTACTATCTTTCCTCACATTTTAGAAAAAACAATACTGCACAGAAAGATATTAGCGGACCATTTAAACTTATTGTTAGCTTCTAAAATTTATTTTTTTTAATACTCTAAAAATGACATTAGCTGGTTTATGTGGAATGGGAAAGTCTGTGAAGACCCTGAAAGCAAGAAAGCAAGAGAAGGTCACAGACAATGCATTCATCTTAAGAAAAAAGATCTCTATCTTAAGTTTATGCTCTGCATGTACAAAAGAGAGAAAGAGAAGGGTGGAGAGCGGGAGAGCAAGTGTGAGAAAGCATTTAACTTCCAAATTGCCATTAATTTAATAAAATTTACATAAATATAATATTCTCAATTATAATCGTATTTTTTGATATTTCCTAAATGTAACTGACACAGTAAAGATACTCTCAATATGCTTTGATTATGGTAAAGACAACAGTGTAAGCAGAGTTACTACTGGACAGCAAAAAAACAACAGAGAGACCTCTTAAAATTTCCCCAATATTAAGAACAAGTTACTGTCTCTTGATTGAAGTTTACACCTTCTCAGACACAAAGCTAATCACTATCTAATTGCTAATCCATAAAATCACACATCATTAGTTCCAGCTTTCAAGGAACTGCTTAGTTAAAAAATGTAAAAAGTTACTTCTAGCAAAAAATGAAGATGTATTAGTGTAAAATAATGTTCATATTCTTTATTTTTTTACCTTTTTTCTTTATTAAACTCTTACTAATTTCCAGTTTCTCAATGGGCACATAGAAAAAGTTCATTTATAAGATTACATGAGTCACAGAATCCTACCTGGTTTGCAATAGAAATGTGTTTATAAAGCCATATTCTGTTAAACTAACACTTTTAAAATACATTTTGCTTGGAGAGGGCAAATTTTGGCCTGTCTGTGTGAAATACATGCAGGAAATTTTAAAAGATGTGTAACTGTGTCATCTTTAGCAATTTTTCTGATTTGCCATTAACTCGTCTTCCATTATTAATCCTGTTCTTAGTGAGTGAGCTCTTGTATTGTAATGAATCTACCACTACCGCTACCATTTTTGAGTGTACATTTTTCAGTGCATTATGCTTTCCAAAGACTTAGCAGGTTTGCATATCAATGCTTTTCCATGCAGACCCCTAAGGGACTCATTTCTCCATAGTAACACTAGACCCTATAGTATAATGCCTGATTTATTTTTCTATCAACTATTGTTCTATACCTACACAGTCTTTTCTATTTCTTATTGTCTAGAGGATACAGCACTGACCCTGCCTGCTCAATGTTCAGGGACTCATGCCTGCAAGCACTAAGGCTTTATAAGACTTATCCCTGCGCCTTTACTTGTCATATCAGCAGCTTCATCTGCAGAAATACATTCTGACTGAGTAAGCCTGAGGTAGACAATGCTTAATTCCCCATTACAAAATCTTCAAGGAAGAAGAGAGAGATTCAGCTGCAGGGCATCCATCCTGTCAGCAACCTATTATCCTAACACACCATTTACTCTGTTACTGGTTTTAAGCTCACCTTATTCAGTCTGATTATCATGTTAGAGCCTTGTCCTAGATCATCGTACACAGTATATTTTTATTCAGCTGCTATTCTGAGACTCCAGGTATTTGTCTTTCTTGTACCTGCTTATCGTACCTTCATTATGTATGAACAAATGGACTTCAGAAGATTTCCAGCACTTAAATTAGATGTTACAAAAAAATGTGAGCTAGTTTTATGGTGAGAAGGAAAAGAAAATGAAATAAAGTAAACCAAAGGAGAAAAAGCTGTTAACAAAAAAATTATATAGTTTCTAGATTTTACTCTTTCATAAGTGACAGAATTGATCCATCCTTTGCATTGATATGCAGCACAGTCACATATAACAGATATCTGTGTGTTGGATCACAAAGATCACACATCATTTGCCATTTTCCTCCCCACGCTTTTTATCCCCCAAGGCTTCTAACACCTTATAGTAACCTTAGCACACCAAATAAAGTGATCATAGGCCAAGTATTAATATCCAGTACACAGAAATAAGGTGAAATTAAGGGCATTAATAACCTCTAATTTATTAAACATGCCTCCTATTTTATGCAATTTTTTTCTACAGGTTTCTTGGAATATTTGTCAAAGAAATCTATTTTCCAAACCTTCATAAGGATTTTTACCGCATTCAGTCAAAGATGAGGGTGTTGACAAAGTTTTTCAAAACACACCTGAGGGTTCAAAGGAAGAAAAGGCAGAAGAAGTACATTAAAGAGAAAGTAAAAAAAATTTGGAATATTAGAGTGCTTTGAAAATTTCAGATTTGAATTTCTAAGGCTGATGTTTCTGTTCAATAACTTTTTTCAGTGTTCAAGTTTATTCTTCTTAAATTCATAGATATTATATAACTGTTTTAAGTCTGTTGTCTCCTTTTTCCCACCTGTAAAACAATGTGTAAAAAGTATGCTAATGCTCTGACAGAGAACATATTTTCACACCACATTTTATTTTTAAAAGGGTAGGATATTGAAGACAATTTAAACCAGCTAGCAGTATGAAAATAATGGCTCCAGATAATAAAGTTTGTGTCATTCTGGCTCCATCTATTAATCACGTATTGAGGAGAAACTGTTCACTTGATTAAGATATATAGGTCTGATCTCTCTTCTTCAAAGTTATAAAAGAAACTAAAAAGAAAAATTATCACATTCTGAATTGACTTTTTAGTTTATCGTGTGACTAGTACTACTTTACAGTCTTGGAAAAATATCAATGCAAAGCTTTACACTGTTACCCAGACCTAGTCCATCAATATTCTTATGCCACCAAGAGTTAATGGCTATGTTTCACGATGTTTGAGGAATGCACTGAGAATATCCTCATAAAGAGGTTGCATGATTAGGTCTTTAAAACCAGCAGACCTGTAATTAAGCACTGCAAATAGATTTTATTGAGAGAGTGTCATTCTGTAGAGAAGGTATGTTCCTGTATGCTCAAGCATGCCCTGTTGCTTACCGTGAACATGAGTTTCCTAGAAGTTAACTTCTGTGAAGCCAACAGAAACAAAAACCTTGACATGTCTTTTTTTATTTTTTATCTCTTTTTTTAAACTCTGCTGATCAATAATACCAAAGGATGATTAGTGTCTAGTGACTAACAAATCCCACTATGTGATTCTACATATTTCAAGATGATGTGGTGGGAATTATTTAAGTAGACTTAAGAAAAGAAGTAAAAAACCAAATTATTCCTGTAATTTAAAACACAATTACTGTGAAGTGTTGTTGAGGTAGAGTAGATTTATATTTATTTAAAATAAGTAAGTAAATAAATAAATATTTCTTTGATTGAAGATCATTGAAGATGAATGATTAAGTCGTTATCCTTATTACAAAACCCACTAAGATGATTCAGTAGAAGAAATTGTCTCCAGAATGCCGTTCAAACAAAGCGTCACTATTGTGTAAATGTAGCACTTACTATGAGGTATCTGGGGAGAGGTTGTGATTTTGGAACTGAATATTTGGGTTTGTACAGGATTTTTCCTAGAAGGATTTCCTAGAAGGGTTTCCTAGAAGGATTAAGGGAAGGAAAAGACCAGGACAGATCAGGGAGGGGCAGGGTTTGGAAAAATGGAGGGAGAGGAATAAAATCAGACAGTCATTTGTGAGATGGCAGCTCGTCACACTCAGCACACTCGTCTGGCTGAGTCCTGTATGGCTTGTCCTTCTTCGTCTTAAACTTTATTTCTAACTTTATTTCTATGTGAATACACTTGTTATTCTGTATGTGTATGCCTGGGGAGGGATGCAGGTGAAGTGAGCCACTACTGAACATGAAGATATATCTAGTGATAAGAAGAGCTCTGAGAGCTGAATATTGGGCTTCATGCAGAGACTCTGGGAGCTAGATGCCAGAGACACACCTGAAGGATTTTTTCTGGTGGTTTTTTTGTTTTGTTTTTTTTTTAATTTCTTTAAAAGCATGTTCAGGAATGCTTTCTGACTCTGACGGTATCTGATATTGAATGACACAATTCCATATTATTAAATTTTAATTTTCCAAAAAAAAGGTATTTTTATACAAACTACTTATTATTGCATGTTTCCTGGCCTACACAAAATTCAGAAACATATTGAGATTTCTTTGGTATAGGAATAGTTGGCTTGTGTCAAAATCCTACCAGGGACCATTCTAACAACTTCACAATGTAGACAATTAAGTTCTAATGGCTTGGGAAATTCCTAGCATCATTTAATTTCTGAAATATGCTTATTCTCAGTGCCTTAATGTTGTGTTGAGCTATTTACAACTGTTCCACCTTATGGATGCTTCTCTTTATTATTTTTTGTAGCTCATATTACTTATAAAATTTTAATTTTTCCTTTTTTCTTTTTTATTTTCTTTTGTTATATATTCAAAATATAAACTTTTTACTTCTAAAAAATCTAAAAGCCAAAATACAATTAATGAGTTAAAACATTTCAACATTTTAAAATGTAGTATTTTTCTGAGACCTTCATTTGTCAGAATATAAATTAGATAAATTGTCATGAGATAGACTTCTGAAGCCATCATTCCTGTATTTAATAATTTTCTAAAATAGGCAGTATTTAGTAAATACTTCCGCAGGTATTCATACCAATTTAATACATAGATGTGAAAAAATGCATTTTTAAAATACTTATCCTTCTATTTGTGACTAAGACTGCTTTAATAATACCTATCAGAAGAGAGCCAAGTACCTTTAGTAACATTCAGAGGATGACACAGTAAACCTTAAAGAGTAACCCCTCTTAAAATAATGGTCTTTAAAAACACTTTAACTGAATCGTAATACTGTTATTCTAATATATTTTGTCAGTGAAATTTGTGTCTGAGTGGAGGTTTCACTAATGTTTCACAGTTGGTACATCCACCCAGTAAATGTTCAGAACAAAAGGCTTTTTTTTAAGATTGAAAAAAGAACCTACTCTTTGTCAAAATAAGCAAAGGACTAACTCACCTTTCCCCAGAGCATAATAGCTAGATTTCTATCTCACATAATAGAACCCTATTCACAAAGGTATAGGGTACCTCAGATGAATGAACTTTATCCCTCCTTTTAAAGCTAGCCTCTTATGCAGGCAAGAAAACCAGTATGTAAGGGCGAACTGAGACCAAGTAAAAGGAAACTCGTGACCATTCGGGTGCAGCATAAGGTTCAGGAAGTTTCTTGACTACTAACTGACAACAGTGTAGAGATTGTACCATTGAAATTATCATCCTATATCATTTTTGTTCCACATACTCTCCCCACAGCATTGTTCCTGCCTACTGTCAGAGGATGAGGAACAGTGGATTAGCTGATGGGACCCAGTGTATAGTTTTCCTCTTAAAATAACTTTAAGTTGTTTATGTGAGAGAGGAGAAAGTTGTGGTTCTTATGTAGTTCTCTGGGTATCTTCAGTTTATATCCAAGAGCAGTGGGACTGTAAAATGTGCATCTGTTTCTTGAGACTAAAGTAGTTCAAACTGGGCACCTAGAGACATCTGTACTTTAAAACATCTACTATTGATTTTAGATACCTTCTGGAATTAGAGATTCAGAAGACAGGAATCGAATCATTACATGAAACCACCCTTGAGGTTTTCTGATCCATAGTTTTAGCTAAAGTTTGAATTCTTTTACCCTTGTGTACATTTTAGCTCAAACTTTTACACAAGTCTGGGCAAAATTTCGGTTCCCTGAGAGACAAAATAAGGTGCAGACTGTCCTACTGACAGAGTGGTTCAAATGACATTTAAAATACTGGATTCAAACTTGAATGTAGCACAGAAGTATGTAACTGTGCAAGTTTGGATGAACTGAATATACTTTACTCAGATAAAGTCTGCCGTAAAGTACATATGAGCATTTTAGTGCCATTTGCATACAGGAGAGAGAAATGAGAAACTGCCCTTCACAAGCCTTGAGAAACATTCTGTCTTTAGACACATGCAGCAAATCTTACACTAAGGTGGTGAAAAAAAAAAGAGAGAGAAAAAAGAAAGAAAATATCTGTGGTAGTTCAGGCTAGCTGAGGATGTCCTGCAACTTACAGAATTTAGATTGGAGCTCATGACAAGGAAACAGACACAAACAAATTTGATGATAAAGGAAAAACCCACCACTCCCGGCAAGGACCTTGGGATGCTGACTGACACCCTACCATCTCCTTACTTGAGGAAAGCTGGTGCTACTAACCTTATCAGAGGTCTGAGAGAGAATTATAGCTACTGCTCTAGATCCAACATAGACCCAGCTACCAAGAGTAATGGTAGGGTTGTGTGAATCTTGTGGAGGCCACGTGGTGCTGATTTTATTTGCTCTGGACTCCTGCGGCCACGATTGCCCCCCTCCCAGATGGGGCTTCCAGTGTGCCAGCCATTCTGGGGCTGGATTAGGTGTTCCATGTGGGTGTGGGGTGGGGTTTCAGGAGTGCCAATGGGTAATAGTGATTCTGGGGTTCGGTTAGGGGATCCAGAGAGTGTGGTGTGGAACAGTGTTCCCGGTGTGCCAGTGACTGAGAGCTGCACCAGTAGTTCAAGGAGGCTGAGCATGGGGGGGGGTGGGCACAGAGCACAATCCTACTTTGGCAGAACTGGATCTGTTTCCTCTCCTCCCCCCCGAGTTCTTTCAAGCCAGTAATAACTTTTTAATAACTTTTTTTCAGTTCCTCACATGCCTGTTATGCAGTGACTGCATATACTTGCTAGACCTCTTACCATACATAATATTCACAGGTCTAAACTAAAATAAACTATGAATCTAATATCTGAAAAAAAATCACAGCTCTTGCAAGCCTAAAACTTCCTTGACCAAGACAAGCCCAGAAAGGTCCAAGACATTCCACTGTTAGGTCAACCCAAAGCTTCTCCTCTTTATGTAATGTCAAAACCAGATTATTATAGAGTGTGAAGTAGGAAGAACTTTAGAAGATGTAGTAATGCAAAAACGTCTTAAAGCAACAATGCTTCTTTGTTTCATCTCTTTGATTAGGAAGAGAGAGAAAGAAGAAAATTCCAATACAAAGTTAATTCTTAGAGCTGAGAAATGTTGTTGTCAATCTTTATATTGCCATTACTTCAAGAAATGTGACTGAACTGTAAAAAAAAAAAGACTATCATCAGACAGGGGAAAGGGTACCATAATAGGCTGCCCAGGGAGATGGTGTATTCACCGTCCCTGGAGGTTTGTAAGATGAGACTGGATGTGGCACTTAGTGCTGTGGTCTAGTAACCATGGCAGTGTTGGATCAAGGGTTGGATTTTATGATCTCGGAGGTCTTTTCCAACCTGGTCAATTCTGTGATTCTGTGATTTTTACTTTTTCAAGGTAAAATATTTAGAAAATTTCAATATGAGACAAGTAGGATTTTATTTTTTGTAGAATCATAGCATAGCTTGGGTTGGAAGAGGCCTTCGAGATCCTCTAGCTTCAACTCCCCTGCCATGGCTAGGGAGCCTTCCACTAGACCAAGTGGCTGAGAGCCCCATCTGGCCAGGCCTTGAAGACCCCCAGGGATGGGGCATCCACAATTTCTCTTGGAAACTTGTTCCAGTGACTCACTACTCTCATAGTAAAGATTTTTTTTCCTAATATCTAATGCAAACCCAGTCTCTTTCAATTTAAAGCTTTTACCCCTTGCCCTATGTGTGATACACCCACATTTTCTCTAGTCTTCCTTTTATCATCAATATACCTATAGAAAATTTCTTGGTCCTTTCCTGGTCAGACTTAATTCTATCAGGGCTTCAGCTTTCCTAACCTGATCCTGGATCTTTTTACAGCCTCTCTATATTCCTTCCAGGCTACCTGCCCTTGCTTCCATTCTGTAGGCTTCCTTTTTGTCTTTGAATTTGTGCAGAAGGTCCTTGTTCATCTATGCAGGCCCCCTGACGTTTTTTTCCCAACTTCCCCTTCACTGGGATGCATTGGTCATGAGCTTGGAGGAGGTGATACTTGAATATCAAACAGCTTTCTTCATCCCCTCTTCCCTCTAGGGCTTTATTTCATGATACTCTACTAAGCAGGTCCCTGAAGAGGCCAAAGTCTGCTTTCCTGAAGTCCTGGGTAGTGAACTTGCTGTGCACCATCCTCACTTCCCTAAGGACCTCAAACTCGATCATTTCGTAGTCACTACAGTCGAGGTTTCCCTTGAGCTTCACCTTCTCCACCAGTCTCCTTGGTGGTAAGAACAAGGTCCAGCATAACACTTCTCCTTGCTGGCTCCTCTGTCACTTGGAGAAGTGATAAGACTACCATAGAATGATGGAATGGATTGGGTTGAAAGGGATCTTAAAGATCATCAAGTTCTAACTCCCTGCTGTGGGCAAGGACACATTCCACTAAACCAGATTGCTCAAAGCCCCATCCAACCTGGCCTTGAACACTTACAGGGGTGGGGCATCCACAACTTATATTAGGGAAAAGGTCCTTTAATTAGGAAAAAAAATTGCAATGATGATGAGAAAGTTGCATTACCATAGGAGGAAATGATAGCATAACTTAAGAGTTAGATGATATTTTTTTCCCTTGCAGTTTTGAACACACAGCAAGATTCACTGATGATAGCAAAGTTAAATACACTGGCTTATCAGCTGCCAACCAACTGGCTTATCAGCTCATTTAGCCAAGTCATATTCACAGTTGTATAGATGCTCACTCTCTAAAAAAGCCTCAAAAATCTTAGGGCATTGAGATAACTTATCTTCAAAGCAAAAATATTTATAACACAATCTTGTCATTTTGTGTCAGATTGGCTGCTATAGTGAAAACAGTACAAGAAGAATCTTTGGTTTAAATGGGTCTGGAAAAGAAAGAAGACATTTACCTGTTTTCAGCTTTATATACTTTTTCTGGGCAGCAGTCTTTCTCCTATGTCATGTCTCTCCTATGTCTCCTATTTAATGTCAAATAAGGGAATGGAAAATTTCCTGGATGTTGAAAAATATTTTGATTAGGCCAAAAAGGTTGCAAATGGAGTGAGGATTATATGCTAACACTGGATATAGAAAGTGATTCAGAGTCACTGATGAGTAACAGAAGTAATGTTAGACTAAAAATAAGCAAAATTCACTGGACATAGGAAAACCGTGGAGGTAACTCCAAGGTTTAAGCCAGGAAGCAGTACATACATACCATCCAGACAAAATATTACTTGTCTCTGTTGTTGACATTGCTAGTCTAAAGCCATTTCACACTATGCTAAGGTGTTAAAAATTTTACAGAGTTTTTTGTATCATTCCTTTAGGTATAAAGGTATCTCATCCAATGATACTGTTGTTATTAGTAATGAAAGTTAGATGTTTTTCTCTTTGTTCTCACAGTGATGTTGCAAACACTGTTAAAAGGTAAATAAGACTTTGTTGGAAGACTCACTTCTTCTTTGTCCCTTCTTTGTATATGGCCTAGGAACTGATGCTATGCACAAAAAATACACATTCAGATTATGGGGCAGTGTTTGGTCTTCAGTGAACAGCAATCTGCTGCATTTCAATGGCAGATTTTTCTGTGAATTATTCATGTAGGTCATAGACTCACAGAACAATGTAGCTTGGAAGAGACCTCCAGAGGTAATCTTGTCTGGGCTTCTGCTCAGATCAGGATACTTTGAATCTCTCCAGTGATGGAGATTACACAGGTAGCCTGCTCCAGTGCTTGACCATCTTCATGACAAAATTTGATTTCCTTATGTTGAGTTCAAATGAGTCATATTGCAGCTCATACCATAATTCCCCGCCTGGCCCCCTTCCTGCTCTACAGCTGTGAAAGTACCTGGCTTTGTCTTTTACTCTACCATATAGACAGCAGTGTCTCCTTAGCTCAGTCTTCTGACACCGAATAGGTCCAGCTATCTCAACTTCCCCTTGTATGCCATGTTTTCCAGCTTCTTGAGCATCTGGATGGGCTTTGCTGGACCTGCTCCAATACATCCAGTCTTTATGGTATATGGGTACCCAGAATCCCATGAATGAGTGCTTTCAGCTGCTGTCTTTACCCCAAAACTATAGATTCATAAAATGACCTGGGTTGGAAAGGAACTTGAAGGATTATCTGGCTCCCAACTCCCTACGATGGGCAGGGACACCTTCCACTAGGACCAAGTGGCTCAGAGTTCTGTCCATCCAACCTGGCCTTGGACACTTGCAGGGATGAGCCATCCACAACTTCTCTGGGCAACCTGTTCCAGTGTCTCACCACTCTCACAGTAAAGAATTTCTCCCTAACATCTAATCTAAACCTACCCTCTTTCAGTTTAGAGCCATTACCTCTTGTCCTGTTACTATATGTTCTTGTAAATAATCTCTCTCCATGTTTCTTGTAGGCTCCTTTCAGGTACTGGAGGGTGTCATGACTCACTGCTAGGGGTGTGATGTTCATTGTAAATTATCATCAGGCTGAAAAAAGTCACCGCACCACATGTCAGGGAATTCTTATGTTTTATTTTACCAACTTGTTAACTCTGGCAACCAGCCCAGTGCTTAGACTCAAAAGGTGTTGGCTAACAAGCCCTTAAATTTTTACAATATCATTTTTTTACAATAAAATTCACACAAGATTGGCAGCTAACAAGTCCTTTATTTTGTACAGTGCTTTTCAATAAGTTTTCAACTCCCAAACCAAATTTCTCGAAAGGTTCTGGCTTCTAAGTCACAGCACACAATCAAAACTGCTGGCACACAAGCCACAGCACACCATCATACAAAGGTGCTGACTTACAAGCAACAACACCACTACTCAGAGGTTGTGGCTAGCAAGCCACAACACACCATTACACAAAGGTGCTGGCAAACAGGCCACATCACCACTTCTTAAAAGTGCTGGCTTGCAAGCCACAAACACCTCCACAAGCTTCCCACTCCCACTACAAAGTTCAATTCAGAGTATGGGGTAGGGTATGATAGCCCTGCTTTGCTCAGGCAAAGCAAGGGCACAAAATAAAGAATATCACCAGTTCTTAGACACCGCTTTGGTCCTGATATGAGGATGGTCTGGAGCTGGAGTTGCGAGACAAAGCAAGCAGAAGAGAAATTGAGGAGAAAGAGAAGAGAAAGAGAACCAGAGAAAAGAGAGGGAAGGGGCCAGATCCACTTCCTTTTATAGTTCACCTGGTGAACGCCTCTTATGTAAACTAGACTTTTTGTGCTATTTTGTTCACACGTGCACAGCCAGGAAGTGACTGAGCATGAGTCTCAAGGTGAAGCAGGAAGCTGGATCAGAGCAGTGCTGCCCCATCTCCACAGGACCCTCTCCTCTGATCACATCTTTCCTGTCATAACAGTCAGAATGTTTGAGACAAAACATGCCTAGGTCTGGTCCTCTACAGAAGGCTGCAATTAGGCCACCCCAAAGCCTTCTCTTTTCCAGGTTGAACAATCCCATTTCTCCCAACCTTTCCTCACAGGAAAAGTGCTTTAACCTTCTAATCATCTTGGTGTCCTTCTTCTATACTCGCTCCAACACATCCATATCCTTGTTGTGCTGGGGACCCCAGGTCTGGATGCCGTTATTTCCCTACCAGGATGACAAGGACTTTTTCTGGAACAGACTTTGTATTTACCTTTGCTGAATTTCATGAAGCTTTTTCAGATCATTTTTCCAGCCTGTTGAGTTCCCTTCACACAGCAGTTCTCCTGTTCAGTGTGCCAATCTCTCCTTCCAATTTTGTATCTTCCATAAATTCATGGAGAAGGTGCCGTGCTGGTGCACAAGTCTCAAGTATTCATCCTTACCTGTTAAAAATATTCTTTTATGTGTCTAAGCTTTTCAGGAGAGACTAATCATAGTGGACAACAATAATTTAACAATTTTCATAATTCAACAGTTCCTGGAGAGGTAACTTGGGTATATTAGATCTCCTTGTGTAAGAACAAAGAACATAAGAAGTATTTACGGCACACAGAGGTGTAAGGAGTTCAAACCTTGTCTTTTATTTCATCAGGAGATTCAACAGTTTTCTTATATATGTGTATTTAACCAGGAATTCAATGACGACTTTTCTCTGTAGAAGCTGAGAAGCAGCATTTGTGATCCAAACTAAATAAATAAACAAATAATCTGTCTCTGCCTTTTTGATTTAAGTCTCACACTAGGAAAGATAGCCAAAACCAAAAAAAATTGCAGTTGTAACTAAACATCTATCAAAAAAGTGAGGAAATAGTGGAAAATAGTGTAAAATTCTGAGACATAATTATCACATGACCATTTCCTTTATTGAAAATTTTATTTTCAATAAAATTACCTAATAATTCTTACTGCCCTTTCTCAGCAAACATAGAATCTTTGCCTGGTCAGAAAATTATTGCTGCTTATTCATCCAGTGATGCCAACAGAGTCTTCTAACCATTGCAGAAAGGAACAAACAAATGACAAAGATTCATTGATAACAGTTACATGGATTCTCTTTTCAATTATATTTCTTAGAAGTATGCTATAGGGAAGGATGGAGTAAGAAACCTTATGAATATTTAGTGTAGTTCAGGGGAAATAAATTATGTTAGGTCTGAGATGCTGCCAACCAAAAAAATGTAAAGTTAAGGGAAATTCTAGGCCTTAGGTATAATTTCATAGACAGCATCTGGAGAACCCTCTTTTCCTATTCTGTTCTAAAAGAATCAGTTCTTTGGGACAAAGTCAGAAGGGGATTAATGCTGCTACTTGTCTGAGGAAGACACCCTAGGGAAGAGGGAACCCTTGGGTATTTGGTGTTTCCTGCTGATTCCCTTGCTGCTGTACAAGTTATAACCTAGTGCTTCATAAAACCCTTATAAGGATTGGCACTTTTTTCATATTTGCCAAGTATGACTAATAAAGCAAGGCATTTACATGTACTCAGCCCACAGGGGTTTGAGGATTAATCCCTTATAAAGATATCTGGTCCTCAAGTGTAAAAAAAATTATTCTAGCAGGAACAAGCAATTTCCCCTCAAGGTGAAACAAAGAATAGGACTAGAAAGAGATTTAAGAGTAAAGAAAACAATTCTGTATTGAGTCTGGTCCTGCAAAATAGGATGATATTTAAAGGCTGTTTGTCTCTTGAAAGCTTGATTGTTTCTCTTCCAGGAATATGATTTGGCATGATTATAAATATCCTGTATTCCTATATGTAGTTCTACTTCTTTAAAACATACTGATAGCAATCATATGAAATTAGTAGGAGGATGGTTGAAGGGGTTAATTATACATAAAACTATAATTTTTGAATTAGTTGTTATCAACCATTTGAGCATCAAAGTAAGAGGTTCTTTTAAGTAACAAAATCTTCCGGATGTATTAGCAATTAATAAGGGTATGTAAAAGATGTCATTCAGATCCATCTCTAAAAGTCATGTTACACTCGCATTCTAATTAGTGCATTACTAAGCATGCAGCAACTGGGATCCTCAAAATAGGTGTTAAACTGTTCTCTATAGCATAAGAATGACTTCTGAGCATCAGGGAAAGAGAGAAAAAAATCTTACAAAGTCAGTTGTCCAAGATTAGAATGTTTAAGTATTTCCAGGTCTGAATATCAATATAACAGCAAAAGTGATTGGAAAAATTTATATTATTTGGGATTATGGATGCTTCTAACTTGCAAATGAGCATCTATCTTTACCTGAAGATATTTGCAGTGCCAAAACCAGGCTTTTGGACATTTAATCACACTAAAAAGATTGATTTATCAGGTATGATGTAAGCCTGGCTAATTCAATTGAATTCTGTGATGCAGTGTCAGCTTTTCTTATTATATAATATTTCAGTGATTAGGATACTCATCCCAAAAGCAAACAAATTCATGGAACTTCCCTCATTCTAATTTGATTTGAAATAGCAGTTTCATCATTCTAAAAATGTTTATTAAATACTCGTCTTCTGACTCTTATAAAATAATACATATTCCATCCCTGACCTGAACTGTGGGCCACCGTGTAGACACTGCAAACTTTGAAAAAGACTATTAAATGCCAGAATGAGCCTCAATAGAGCTGCAATAAGACATACAGACTTCCAGTAGAGAGGATGGAAGCATCAGGACATTCCTTGATGTTTTTAATCAATCACTTTGTATTATCAAGAAACAAAACCACTGAACTTACCATTAACAGACACAGTGACCTAAATCCAAAGCTACAGAGTCAGTAATCCATGTTGTGGTCTTCTGCACTGGATCTGTGGTGATGTACATGTGTTGATGTACTGATCTGTACATGTGGTGTCCAACTCAGTTTGAACCAGATGAGAGGGAAAACCAATAAATATATTTCCAGAAGATCATATAGGTGCCTTGTAAGCCAGGAAGTCTTGTTTTGACCTTACATGAGCTGTAATTCAGCAGGGTAATTAAGTGACTGCATAGTTTAATCACAAGTATTGTTATATTATGTTATTGTCATGCATGAAAGTGTTCACTTGTTTAGAAATAGGTACATGATACTCTTACTGAATCAAGTCTTCATCTGACTAGCTCATTTGTATGCAATTCAATTAAATAAGTTCTTGTTTTCCGGCTATTTTTCAATAGATGACTTTAAAATATCTTCATTACTTTCTAATTACCAAAACTGTTGTCAGATTTTTGCCTCTTACCGACAAGTTGATTTAAAGTAATTCAGTTATTTAAAACCGTCATTAATTTCATCCTTTTCCTATTTATTAATTGCACTAATCATTGTACTTTTTCCAATGAATATCTGTTGTAGCCCATCTGATTTTCTCTAACCCTCTGACTATAATAATTCACTTACCAGTTTGGCTGCTTTTCTCTTTCTGAGGTGTCAGTTTATTTCTGTACAGGTATTCTTGTCTTAGAGTGTCACTTAATTTTAACTGTTAAGTCCTCAGATAGTATGTTTTCAACTCCTGCTATATGGTAAATTTTCCCATTTTTAATACGTCTATCTACCAGAGGACTGAGTAGAAGACGAATTGGCTGGAGTTGTTTTCAACTCCTGCTATATGGTAAATTTTCCCATTTTTAATATGTCTATCTACCAGAGGACTGAGTAGAAGATGAGTTGGCTGGAGTTGACTGGAACTGTCTGTGTCACAGTGGCAACCCCCACTGCCAGCACCAGGGCACCTGCACTCAAGACAACTGCTTTCTGTTTTCAAAAGCTTACTCAGTTTTCTGTTTAGCTGCACAGTGGAAGAAATGGAACTAAGGTCAGCACTAAGGTCAGACCTCATTCATGGTGATGTGTCTCAAATACTCACAACAATAGCTAACAACACTGGGAAATAATGTTTAAAAATAACTGTTTGGCTATCAGGTTTAGATGAGTTGAATTTGTACTGTGGAACATAAGCAAGTGAAATAATGAAATACAGTAAGAATAAAATGCTCTAGGGCACATACTTAGCAGCAGAAAAAAATACGTGACAGAAAATTTCTGTTTTCGTCAGCCTTCAATAATATTTTTTCTCTTCCTCTTTTTTTCTCTTTACCTAGTGTCAAAGATAACACTCCTGCCAAATCTAACCATTGCCTATTTGGATTGCAATTTCTGACAGCAGACAACCCATTTCAAAATCATCACCATATCTGACAATTTCTGTATCAGGGAAAGGTAGTACATGAAAATATGACAGGACTTCAGGACTCTAACTCTTTTGAGTAAATCTCTCAATATATACATTAAAATATGCATACAACAAACTATATGAATCTTTATTCACTATACATTTCCATTAAAAACTTTAATGTGAATTGAATTTATATTGATATCTTTTCAGACCTCCACAGAAATAAGGGAATTGATAGAAATACATAATGGGAATAGTAGAAGTCAGTCAGCACTTAGTGTTTTGCCCCAGAGTTATCTGTGTTGCTGATCTGGTTACGTGTCACTGAAGCTGGAGGTTTAACCACTGCCTTTATTTTTCTGGCTTCTAGGCCACATATACAAGTGGGTACAGGCTGTTAAAATGATCATGAGAAAAGTCTTTGCTGAAAGACTGTCTGGGTTAAGTGAAGAATGAGCATGGAATTCATCAGCTGGTTTAATTTTGGGGGGTTCAGGGAAGCAGTGTTTATTGCTTTTACATTGCTAGCAAGCAACTTCTTTATTTCTAATTTTACTGAGAACTGCTGTGATTCTGAACTACACAGGGCCACTCAGGTAAAAGAAAAGGGGGGGTGTGTGTAAACAAATTCTAAAGCAGAATGAGCTATTTAAGGCTATTGAATCCAGATTCTGTTTTATTTAAATTCATTATTACCTTATTTCTTAATTGTCTCCTGGATTTTTATGGCTAAATCACAAATCATGGCATTACTCAGTTGAAATGAAGATGATAAAATGAGTTTATAGTAATCTCTATCAAAGCTTACCATATAAGCAAATCCTTCCTTTTTTTTTTTAGATTAAATTTGAAGGTAATATATTTTCTTCTTTGCTAGAGAGAAATTTGCTTTCTTATTTTAAGTATGAACATTTTTGTGAATATTGTGAATTAACATGAGTCTACTGAATAGCATGTGGACCATGAGAAGCCCATTAGGATGTTGCTAAATGGTGTGATACAACTTCATAAGATTTATGTCTGGGGTCGTACTCAAAGGAGACATAAAATGTATTTCCTGTCTCAGGACTATTTCTACATCAAATTAATTTCCCTTTTTTTTTTATGAGACAAAATGTTATTTAAAAATGTTACACTGAAATTATGTTGGAAAGTAATATTGTTTACTTGCCAGTGCATTTCCTGAAAGGGAGCAAAAATATCTATTTCTCTCTTGCCTCTTTAATTATCAAGTTCCAGTGAAATCATTTGCCATGTTGATATGTGTTTGTTTTTATTCCCAAGGGAAAATATATCTTTCAGAAATTATTAAGAAATACTATTGTTTTCAGAAGCCAACATTATGTCTGATTTTGAATCATATGTGTCATATTTTGATGCATCTTGTCAGGTTTAATCAGTCAAGTCGATGCATGTGAGACTGATCCAATTTCACATGATCAGAATTTCTTCATTTGATGTACCATCATGTGACATTGAAGGTCAAATTGCAAACAATAACAAACAGACATAAACTTTGCAATGTATTAAAACCTTTTAGGAGAACAAAACTAACTTTCTAAAGCCTGGTAAGATATTTGTCCTTAGATTTGGAATACTTGCCTTTTAACTATGGTATTTTTGTGGTCAAATCAGATTTTCTGGTACTATGAATTCAACCAGTAGTGTAACTCAACACAGAGTTGGAATCTCAAGACTCTAAGACAATTTGTTTTGGGTTGATAATTCATTTGTAACGACTGATGGAGCAACCAAGGAGAATGAGAAGGTGTTCATTCTTTTGTTTGTGAAGGCTAGGTACATAAAGTACTGAAGTGTATATCACAAACTCTTATTACTCCAAAATAATCCCTGTCATTATATGTACGTTTTTATGAAAAAGGGGTGGAATAAGAGACAGAAAACTGATTTCTTCTGATTTCTACAAATAACCCCCAGCCAAACAAAAAAGCTCCAACTACTCATGGAGAACAGATAAGGGTGGGTATTTATTTATGAATCTACCTAGTTCACATCTGATTTGTGGAAAAGCAAACAAGCAAGCAAGAAAGGAAACATAAAGAAAAAACCCAAAACACTTAAATACCCTTCTTGACTGGATTATAGCAGATTTTGCTTCATATGTATGTGAATTCACTGAGCTACCTTGTCTTTTATATATTTAGATTGAGACAGAAATATAGTAATTGGGAAATAAGAAATTTTTCAATCGAAAATGAGTCCAGGCCTAAAATAGTTGTCTGGTGCCCTAAGATGTTGCGACAGGTAATAACTGCAGTCTGTGAAGAATCCACACCAGACGAGATGGATATTCCTGAAGAAACTACACCCATTGGGGAGCACATGCCAGAAAAGGGAAAGTGTGAGAAGGAAGAAGTAGCAGAGAAATCCCCACAATTACCGACCGTAACACCACATGTTTAACTTTCACTGTTTACAGAGGATTGAGGGTAGAGAAGTTCAGAGTGAAGGAGCGAAGCTGACCATGGAAAAGCAAGGGGAGGAAAGTCTTTAGTCTCTGTTTCTCACTATCCAAATTAAAAATTAAATTTTATTTTTATTGGAAGTAAATAAAGTCATTTCTTGCAAGTTCCGTCTATGTTGCCTGTGATGGTGACTGGTAAATAATGATCCTGTTTTTATCTTGAACCATAAGCTTTCTGATTCCTTTTTTTTCTCCCGTACCTCTGAAGAGGTAAAGTGAGTGAGCAGCCAGGTGGCTGTTTGCTAAAGTTAACTCACAGATACACAAAGATTTTTTTTTGTTAACATATGACAGCAGAAGAAGTAGGGGTAAATGGTAATTTTGTTCTTTTTCTAGTGGCAGAGGTTTTTTGAATGAGAAAAAAAAAAGGAAAGGAAGTGAAAGGATCATATTGTCGTAGTTGCACATTTGCAAGGATAAGCATTAATCTGAGAAAGGAAATGCTTGAATTTAATCACTTCTATGGAAACACTCTAAGTTGCAATGGAGATGTATCTCTGGAAAGGGTTAAAAAGAAACTTCTGAAAAGAAATACCTTCTAACTTTTGAATTAAAATCATTAGTTTAACCACTTTCAATTTTTCAGTGCTTCTCTTTTTTGGCCCACGGTTCATGGTATGAGGATTTGCTTATTATATTATATATTACACTATATTTATTAGATTAGATTATACAATATTATATTATTTTCCATTATATTACATTACAGATTATCATACACCTATGTGGTACTTACATAAACATATATAAACAGTCAATAACACAGATAATAGATTATAGATTTCATTATAGATATGAAACAACTCTCATACCACATAAAACCAGTTTAATCAATGAAGAATGCATTTGGGTGCTGAACTTTAAAATCAGGATGATAAAAGAGATTCTCATATTTACAGAATATAGGAAAATAGTGCTGTGATTTGCACTTTGGGAATAATTAAATCTGCTTCTGTTAAAGGTTCGTTGAGAATACAAGGTTTGCTTTTTATCTTCTGCTAACTGAGGCCACTTCTGCAACCTGACGACAATGTTTTTACCAATACCTTCTGAAACAAATTGAGGTCAGTGTACATTTTCTCACAACCTTGCTCTCAGATTTCTTGCATGAACTGGAGAAGGTTTCAATTTACTGAGGCACTGAAGTAGGTAAGATCCAATAAAAGTGAAAGTAGAATCAATAAATGCTAACCTCAGAGGGCTAAATAGTAGCGACATCAGTCAGGGGAAAAAGTTGTTTGCAGATCCCAAATAGTATCGTTCTGTATGCAGTTATATGTTTTAATATTACTTGTTTACTGAGATGTATTTAACATGTGTAACAAACAATGAGATGGATTTTCTATCTAGGTTAGGAATGCACCTATATGTTTTTGCAATAGAGAAAATACAGACAATCCATGGAAGTCATCTAGATGACAATCCAAATTCTGCTCATCTCTGTAATATATTTCCTATTGTTTTATCTACTAACATTTAATGGTTGATGTAAATGAACCACACATTTTTAAACACTGTGATCAATAAAACATGCATAAAATGTTCACAAAACAAATTATGTATTGAACTAGTTACACGAATTTGGTAAAAAATTAATTTTAAACAAGGAATTCAGATGTCTCTGCTATATTTTTTTTGGTAAATAAAATAATTACTTACAAACATTTGGAAAAAATTAAATAGTTTATTTTTATGTCAGCAGTATCATATAGAAAATACGATTTAAGAGGAAAAAGTGTCATCTGTAGTGATAGAATAGTTATGAGTGTTTATATATACTTTTAAGCTTGTTTTTAAAATATTTTTTTTTTGCTGAATATCAGTTAAACTTCATTATGCTCAGTACAGCTCTGTTGTGTCAGCATTCATACAAACTCTTTTCTCACTCATCAGAATTTTTTAGAAATCAGCATTAACTGTGATTTGCCTGTTCAATCTCTATGAATTATAAAAATATTTTTTTATCAAAGGTAAAAACCAGTTTCATACTCTCACTGTTCTTCATTTTAAAAGAATAAAGAAAGTATAATTTGACTTAATTATCTTCACTATAAAAAAAAATCAGAGGAAAGTTGTTGTTTTGAGGATATAGCTGTCGTATAAGACTATTTTTTCAGTGTTTATAGTTTTGTACAGATTTTAAAATAATGTCCTAGTTTTATATAAGGAAATTGTGCGGGATGCTATGATCATTCATTTATATTCTAATTTGTTTAAAATTGAAGTTTAACTAATTATAAAAAGCACAAATAATAAAAAAAAATAAATCAACACAGTATCACAGAGGTCACAAGTGACCAAGTTCTCTCTACAACCACGATTATTGATAAGCTTTGTATTTTTTTTTCCAAGACTTTCTTGTTCCATTTAAAGAGTTAATCTGTCAAAAACGCTGCCTTAAATGATTAAAATGATCCTGCCTAAAAGGTCTTTCACTTTGCTGCTCAGAAAAATCATGAAACAAAGTGCTTTCTGTCCGGCACTATATGAATATATCGTGATATCTTGAGTTTCTTTGGAGCCTGTTTCTGGGGTGTAGATTAGAGGAACCAAGGCCAAAAGTTCTTTTAAAATCTAACGTTTGACCATGCTGGATCAGACCAATGGTGAATCAAGTTCAACACACTGTTTTGTATAGTTGAACAGTAGTAGTTTTCAGAAGAACATGAAACTAGGGCAAGCATATAGTGAAATTTCCTTATATTCTCTCATATCTGAAATGTATTTTTCAAAGTAGTCTGGTTAAGAAATGCAAAATCTGGCACATGGAAATCTATGTTTTGATACAGCATAATAAAAATATGAACATCTTTTCTGAGAGAAATGGCAAGAAGCATGTGCATGAGTAAACACAACTTAAAACTTCCCACGGAATAAATAAATCTCTGCCCTCCACACCATACGCACAAAAAAAATAAAGGGAGTTGGTGAATGTCCATTAGATATCCATGTCTCATCAATGATATTGAAGTTCTGATCCACAAAGATTTGCAAGTAAATTAACAATTCTACATTTGCTTTCTTTTTCTTCTTGATATCTAGGTAAATTATGAAAATAATGTTCAAAATCATTCATATATTTATATCTTATCATAATATAATGACATATTTTCTAACAAATTTGGCATATCTCATAGTTCAAGACATTTGAATTATTTTTCCACTTCTTTATTAATATATATTTTAAAAAAATCATATAAATAGTAGAACGAATGTTATTGTAAATGGTCATTCAGCCCTTCTTTACTGAAGAAGGATGAAACATTCCTTAATTATAAATACAGTTACAGATAAATATCTATTCAGTTCTTCAAAAATGTATTCTATTATCACAGTTCACAGCTTTTATTATCAAAAATACTTAATATTTAACATAAACCTTTTCTTTTGCCAACAGAATGAGGACACCTGTTTATTATCTGTTTCACGGTAGTCTTTTTTTTTGTCTGCTAAATAAAACAAACCCATTGTCTTTGAGCTCTCCTCCTTACCTATGTTTTTAAGTTTTCATGTTATTCTTGGTTGCTGTCTCCTATTTTGACTGTACATTTCTTTCTAAGTGGGTCGAGATGAAACTAAAACTTATGACAGAAAAATCATATTCCTTCCTAAATGACATTTTCCTCTTTCATAAAGAGAATAATTTCTTCCTTGCCACCAGTGGTTACTTTATGGACCACTGCAGGCTTCCGTCTTTTGAGCAGTAATGTTCCTTAACTGCTTATTCTGTATTTTGTGTTAGTAATTTTACATAACTGAACTGTAATGCTGAACTACTGTTTTTACTGTTAAGTGCTGTTCTTCTTGTTGATTTCAAAACATCTTTATTTTTCAGACTTTAAAATCCAGTCACCTAGTGTGTTTGCTAACCCTCTAATTTGATTTAGTCAGATTTGTTGATGTTGTCAATAAATTTTAGAATATGCTTTGTATTCTATCCATTAGCTCAATAAAAGTATTGAACAAAACTGGGTCCAGACCAGAAAACTTACATACTAACCAATCAAAAATTTGACATCAATTCATTAGTGAGATTTTCAATCAGGTTTGTATCTATCTCTGAGAATTTAATTAATCTAGTTATAATTCTCTGCTTGAATTTTAAGAATGTCATCTTAGATAGTTCCAAAACTTTTTTGAAATAAATATATAATTTTTTCCACTGTTTCAATGTTATCTGCTAGTTTAGTTATTCTATCAAAAAATATTTGATAATTATGTCCTATTTTGTTAATGAGATCCAAACTTTGTATAATTGCAGACTAAAAATCAATTATTAATATAAAAAACACTTCAGGTAAAGACACGTATTCACAGGGATAACTCTTGGTTCAAACAATCTGCCTTTATCTTGTCAGGGGCAGTTAAACATTGATAACTTCCAGCAGCCGAATGCAGGCATAATTTTGCAAGAAAAGACCAGGCAGCTTAGTGAACCACTTTTACATGCAAAACTTCAACTTTTTTTTTTTTCTCTCTTTCAGATATTCAGGCTTCCTACAGTCCTTTGGTAAGAATTCACAGAATGTAGTTTATATTTGTCTTTTGCATTGAAATTCAGACGGTTTTATATATGCAACAGTACTCTGGACTAAGTGTATCAAGGTACTGCAAGGAAAGGATCACGTAGACATTTATACTGCAGTAATTTTTTAACTTATTCACATATTTTGCTACATGTAGAGAGAGGAAAACATTTAATACTCAAAATTATTGCATTCAAATATGCACAAGCAAATGTACTATATGTCCATCTCTTCTCTCTCTCTCTGAAATAATTTACTTTCCTAAATTAAAATGTTAAATTGGTTCTTGCTATGAAATATTTGGCAAAAAATTAGGATGACTTGTGCTTAAAATCTATTGGAGAGCCCAAGAAACGTTAATCCTAAAATAAGAAGTAGTAAGATTCACTCATTATTACAATAACATTATCTTACTACTAACAAAATGGGCATGAAAATAATAGTGGTTTTTTTTCCCAAAGCCATTTCAGCTGCCAGCCAATTCTGTGATGTCCAATAAGCACTGAATATATTTGTAACTGAAGTTGACCTGTATGTTTCCAGTCTCTAAGGTTAAGAGGGACAGTTAAATTATCTGCTTATATAATATGGCATTAAACATACAGTAGAAGTAATGCATCACTTTCTACAAGCACGAAGACTTACGGAAACTCAGGATATGTCATATTTGGTACAAAAGACCATTTTATAGAGTTGTTAAAATAAAAATTAGAGGATCCCATTCACAACTTCGTTTGTATATATAAAAGATGTGATGTAGTCCCAAATCAGAAATGGTATTTGTTGTTGTTGACAAACATTATTTCCTGTTTAAAGAGATAAAAACTATGGTGTCCCCAGATGTTGAAACATCATGTGAAAGTAAAGCAGAAAATGTTCAGACAAATTGTGCACTGTTTCAAGTGAATGGGCAGGGAGGGAAGATTTTGCAAACATATGTATATTTCTGCAGTCATAAAGCCATTAGAGTGTTCCATTCTCTTTGCTGCAATTGTACTTTAGATTGTGCAGCAAGCATGGCATGACAAGGATACCTGAGGGCATAATCACTGTTATACACAGGGTTTCTATTCAGTGAGGAGGTCTGCATCTGAGCTGCAAAATTGGTAAATGAGAGAAGGTTTTGTGGAATGTAAACAATCAACCATAAAGCTAGTCAAAGGGTGTTATTGGGAAGACGGGAATGCCTGATCTAGACTCTGTTTAGCACAACTCACTTTTTAGCACTGTGCAATTCATCAAGCATAAGGAATTTAATTTTTTTTTTCCTGCACAATACAGCCATAAATGCACAGTCATAAAAAGAAGGAGATGATGCACTGTAGTTGAGATATCAGCTAAGGCTGTTTGCTGTTAAATTAAAATATTTTTTTCAGAATTTTATATTAAAAATTTACCCCTGGGTTAAACCCTTGAAGCGGTGGCATCTTATTTTAGTATAATTAAAATCAATCAGTTAATTTCTTCTTGATTAATGCAATATATTTGTTCTGCAATATCCCAGTGGCAAATTAAATTTCTATTACATCTGAAAAAATTTAATTCTAAAGCATGAAAACCATACTTACAAGGGTTGTGGATGCATAGTACTTATCATATCTTGCTACATACCTACATTTGTGAGTTTAATCATTGCTCTGGATTTGGGCGAAAACTACATCTACTGTATCTACCTATGGGTGAGAAAAGACTGAAGAAAAAAACCAATCGGAACATAATGCTAATAGTGTCATGCTCACTTATGTTGCTGGCTTCAGGTTCTGCTGTGCACTGACCTTGACGGTCCAGGGGCTGCCTCCTGAATTCTTTCTGCTCCAAAACATGAACTTCTTTTTAAATATGAAGTCCAGAGAGCACTGGAATTCCCATCTGGTAATGTGGCCCAACAAGTTACCTCATTTTATCTCCCAAGAGCCACTTCTGCCTAATGAGACAAATAGCCCTTACTTCCCCAAGAAAAAAATAACTTAGAGGTTTATTCTTTATTATTAGAGGGCTGACCAATCACTAATCATATGAAGTTTAACAAAGGCAAGTGCTGGATTCTGCACCTGGGATAGGGCAATGCTGGATATATATACTTACTCCGCAATGAGAGGCTGAGGAGCAATGGCACAGAAAGGGACCTGTGAGTCCTGGTTGATGGCAAGTTCAATATAAGTCAGTGTGTCCCAGCAGCCAAAAGGGTCAACCATGCTCTGGTGTGCATCAAGCACAGCACTGAGAGCCTCAAGGAAGGTGATTGTCCTGCTCTGCACTGAGGTGGTGCTGCCTCACCTTGAATATTATGTGCAGTTTTGGGCATCACAATATAAGAAAGATATAAAGCTATGTGTCCATAGAACTATGAAGATGGTGAAGTAAGAGAGGAAGACATGAGGAGTGACTGAAGTCACTTGACTTGTACAGCCTAGAGAGAATGAGAGATGAAGGAGAGACCTCATCACAGTCCACAGCTTCCCCACAAGGGGAAGCGTAGGGACAGGCACTGATGCCTTCTCTCTGGTGCCCAGTGACAGGAAATGGGGGAATGGCCTGAAGTTGTGTCAGGGGACACTAAGGTTGGATATTAGGAAAAGGTTCTTCATTCAGAGGGTGGTCAAGCACTGGAACAGGTTCCTCGGGGAAGTGGTCATAGCACTAAGCCTGACAGTCCGAGATGTTGCAGAATGCTCTCAGACAGCTGGTGTGATTTTCGGGGTGGTCCTGTGCAGGGCCAGGAGTTGGACTCAGTGATCCTTCTGGGTCCCTTCCAACTCAAGATATTCTATGATTCTTCTTCCTAGTATTAAAGATACATTCAAAGTCTGTCCCAGCCAGTCATTGTACCACATTCCTTGAAAATTAGCTGTTTTAAAACTATTCTACAGGTAACTGTATTTTCTCTAGGTCATGTAGGGAATGTACCCATTCATCATTACAGTGCCTCATTTCTAGAACATGAGGGTGACCACACTGCATCAGATCAGAATTTTGTCTCCTAAAATGGTGATAAACAGATACCTAGGGGACAGTTGAAACAGAGTAAACGTACAATATTTCTCCCTAATACGTTTCCAGAGTCTTGCTAATGCAGCCCAGCAGGCACTTAGCTTTCATAGTTACAGCAGCACATTGCTGACTTCTCTTCAACTTTTTGTCTCAAACAAATGATTTGTCTCTTTTCTGTAAAACTGCTTTCTAGGCAATCAGCTTCCAGCCTGTATTACTGAATGGTATTATTTTGTCCAATGTACAGGATTACTGAAATTGAAGATATTTTTGTCCACCTATTCCTTTAGTCAGTTGAAAGCCTTTTCAATGGCAACCAGTCCTTCAGTGTAAAAGCTGTCCTTCTGTCCAGAGACATGCTGAAAATGCAATTTCCTTCATCATGTAGACCACTAATGAAGATGTTGAACAGTATTGACCTCAGCATCAACACTAAGGAATAACTTGGGCTGACATATAATATCTTGCTAACAGCTGGGTTTTGAATTGCTGACAAGTGTTCTTTCAGCATGGCAATTTAGTCAATTTTTCACCCAACTTGTCATTCCATGTATCCAGACCATTTATTTCCAGTACAGCTACAAGAAGGTGTGCTATGGGACACCATGTAAAAAATCTTGGTAACATAGGGCAGGCACTCCTCTTCCCTTGCCCAGCAAGAGGATCTTCCTGTTATAGAAGGAAATTAGTTTGGTCAGGCATGATGCACACTCAGTAAATGGCTGTTCTCAGTAGTCCTCTTGTCCTACATATGCCTTGATGTGGTTTTACAGGAAGTATTGTTCTCTAATCTTCAGCTGAATAAGGTTAGGAACGCCAGTCTGCTCCTCCCTGAATCCTTTTTTCTTGCCCATCTTGGAGATGAGTGCAACATTAGCTTTTTTATTTGTTAGCTTTTTTTTTTTTTTTTGAGTCACCAGAAACCTTTCTTGACTGTCTTAGCCCTTCAAAAGTTTTACATCACTATCAGTCAGATCTCTAAGTGTCTTTGGATGCTGGCATTATTGTGTTACTAATTTAAGCATTAATTTTCAAGAACAAATAGAGTGTTATAATTTACTGAGGAAGTTCTCAAAGACAGAACATATCTAGATCTTGACACAGAACTGTTCTTTTGTTTATTTTTCTCCTGGAATCTGTTTTCATAAAAGACTGCTAATGCTATGATTCACATTTAATATAATTTTCTTAAACAAGTATTTTAGGAGAAATAAAAACAGGAGGGAAGAAAAATGGTTCTTTTTTATCTTTCTGACTTCAAAGATGAAGTCAACTTTTTGATAAGTCAAAGCAATTCTTAAACAGTAATGTTGGTAAATAATATTCCATTTACACTGTCTTTGCTCTTATATAGAGAAAAAATGGTAAGAAAAGAATTATATTTAGTCTTTTTCTTTTTACATGCTATAGCTACAAAGAAGAAATCAAATAGTCTTTAAATAAATATGTCTGCAAGATAAATTGTACACAAAAAATTTAAATTATATTTCTGATTTTACAATACAGAAGAGAATAAGACAAGCTCTTTGGAATTCTTGAAAGGAATATTTTAATTCCTACATGGAAAAGAAGACAGTAAAATATTTAAGGAATTGAATAGTGCAAGAGTCAATACTGTACAAATTTCTTATAAGTAGTAAGCCACTCTCAGTACATATATATTAGTATTTATATATATGAATCATTTACTTGTATACATTGGTAAATCCTCTTCCTATACTCTATTCACACTTTCCCTATCTTTGAAATATCCTACCATTGGATAATACTGCAAATCAAATATAAAAAGCCCATGCAGTTTGTCATTATAGAACTAATGAATTCCTCTGCCTGATGTGGAGACACACCCAAGAAGGTGACCTATAATTAAGACACTATGTGATGAAGAAAATAAAAATATTAGATTGTTTTCACATAAATAGGTGCATTGGGGGAACAACAAAAGTTGGTTTCAGTTGTGTTAAACTTATCTGTGCACTTCTGTTGAAGGGGAGGTTCTCAGTACACTCCTTGTACCTCTTCCCTTTGCCCATGCATTAAGTTTGCCACTGCTTTGATAATGCTGGGTGTAGCAATTACTTACTATATCAGATGAAGCTACTGATCTGCAGATATATATCAGTCAGGGAATTAAAGATTAATGGGGTGGGAGTATTTAGAAAAGTGACAAATTAGAACAGTTTTAAACTAAAATCTAAAACAATCCAATAAACACTTTGCTAAATTCACTTATTAACAATATATTTTTGTTAATGGTTAGTTCTTACCTATCATTATGCATTATTACCACATAGATAAGGTTGTTCACCTTTAATACCCAAGGCTTAAAGTAGTTGTGAATAAATAATACTAGGGAGCTCAAATCACACAGTTATCCCTGATGGCTGTGGTCCTTGGTGGCTCTGTGTCACTAAGATCAGTGAATGAATGTGAGAACTCTTCAGGAAAAATAAAACTGAACTGAAATGAGTTTGGCTTCTTTTTTTGCTGTTTTACTTCACTTATGCCTAACAGGTTTTCATGTCCCCCTCTAAAAAGTGGGATCACTTGCTGCTGATCCAGATTATTTTTGTTGTTTTCTGTTATGTCTCTTATGTATTCAGGAGGATGCCCTGCCTGTTTGATGTTCTACTTCCTTTGTTATTTGTTCTAACACTCAGTCTTTCCTTACCCCTTCAATTGTCACATTGCTCAAAAATTTATATAAAATACTTTCTGTCTGGCTCTTCCATCACAGTGTAACAAAATATTTCTATACTACTGCAAGTTACACTATTTTAGCATATGGGTTCAATTTACAATATTATATGCTGATAACTGAACTTTCAGTTTATAATTGTCACATGATCCTCTTTAGCTACAGAAATAAATAAGACAGAAGAGAAATTATTTGTATATAAAAGTTATGTTGAATTTTCTTTCCCACTGTGTTTCTAAGTGAAAAAAAATCTGTGTAATAATTGATTTTTTAATTTTTCTAAGGATTTTCTTTATTTGTTTAATGATCACTCTACAACTTGATAAACTAAATGTAATCAATTTAAAAGTCTCTTTAGTTGGATTTGGTTACAATGAGTAGGAAGTGTTTAAGCTTATGAATAGCTTGTGCCAGTAAAAAAATTTAAGGCCTAAGGACTTTGAAAAATGACACTTGTGTCAGTCAGTAGCTTAATTGAAAATTTATTTGGGAACTGGCTCTTTACTTACAATATTCAGCTGTTACAACATTATTATTACCACTACTTCAAAAAAAACCAATTATACTGTGATGTAATAGTTTTCAATTCTTCCAGGTCTTTATTTTGACAAATCTGCAATCTATTCTTTTCTGTTTAAATAATACATTCCTCTTCTATCACCTTTATTTTGATTTTTTCCCACGTATTTCAGCATTCTGTCAACAGTAACTTAATATACACATAAAGAGCAACGAATGGTTTTCTGTTTACTTACATCTACAGAACGCTAACAAGTGATCGAGTCTATGGTGTGCACATGTACTAATACAGGTTTTCTTACACTATGGTATTTTCCCTTATTTTCATGTATTAAAAGTCACATGGTAATTTCCATGTCTACAGCCTTAGCAAGACAATAATCTATATTTCTTAGTAACTGAATACTTAGAAAGAAATTATTACTCAAAGTATTTGTTATTTATCTTCTTTCTTTAGATTAATTTCCTGGCTAGATATCTTAACTTATAGTTGTGTAAACTTAGAGCAAGATCTTATATACATATTTAGATCCAATTATGAGATGCAATCTTGGAAAGATCACAGGTTTGTTCAGACATAGCCGCAGTAGGATATTTTTGGTTTGCATTTTAAAGTACAGTCACATCATATATCTAGTGCTGTTTGGTCATCTGGGCATAGTTGAAATCTGCCAGCTACAGTTAGCTGCCCTGAATAATAGTGTGAATCTCTAAGGAAGGTACTATTTTTCACATGTGAAAAACAAACAAACCCCCAGTCTTCTCAACTAGTTTTTTGGACTCTGGTTACACTCAAGGTTTTAGTATTATATATTTAATTGGAAGAGATTACTTTGAATTTATGAGCAGATATCTTTTGACTATTCACACTTAATTGGCATTAGTAAGGTTCAGATGCATTGGCAATTGTTTTCACTGTCACTAGAATAATAATTTGCATGCATTTGGTCTGGAATGTTATTTTTACAAAAACTTCTTTATGAATAAACATGATGGAACTTTTGAGAAATACCTGTCTATTTCCAGGCTGACCTTAACATTGTAGGTGGTTATGAGCTTATTCAGTATTATTTTCTAATTTTGCCTCCACATAGAGGACAAAACTCTAAACCATCTACTATGCCAATCACAATTTGTGTCCATAAGCAGAAAAAAAGATAACAACAACGACAACAACAACAGAAGAAGCAGTAAGTAATGCTTTCCCCTCCCCCACGCAAGTGTCACTGTCTGTGGTCAGGTACCTGGATACATTAATATTCTCCACTGGTTTCTCTCTCTGAGTGAAATGTCTGTCAAGTGAGAGGAGGGACAATTAGTTATGGGCTCTTAACCTGCTGGAAGTTGATTTCATTTGAATGTCCTTAGTGAATGATAAAAACAGTTCTTGCTGTTCTCTATCATGTCTATTCAGTTTAGACTGATTTGCACTTTTTCAGGCCTTCCATAATTTTGACTTTTCTGTGATAGAAATGCCACCTTTTTGTGACAAGGTGGTGTGGGTTTTTTATTCAATAATAGATGTAGTTGCCTGGAGGCAGGCAAGACTCAGTAAGCCATCTCAATTAATGCTAGATGTTTATGTTAATGAATTGAATTAAGCTTCAGATCTCTACTAACTAAAAGAAAAAGTCATACATAAAAACTTACATCTAAGTGTAAGAAAAGTATCTTGAAATTGGAGGTAACTGAACATTGCAGTTCATCTCTATATAATCTATATGTTTGGTGCAGAAAGGACAACAGTTTCAATAGACCTGATCATCTTGCACAAGTACAAATGGATGACACAAAACTGAACTGAGTCAGTTTTTACAAAATTTCACATGAACTTTCATATGTCATATAATAAAATCAGTAGAGTCTTTACTATTCTAGTTGCAGCTACTACGGAGTTTCTTAAAAAAAAAAAAAAAGTAGAATAGAAGGATCTAAATAAAATGTTGATGTTAATAATGCAAAACTGTTTATTGTTAAAGTACACTATATGTACGATGAGCCTTGTGTTCTACCCTTATCAGTTTGTTGGAAGAAAATCTTGTTAATTAAACCCAGTGTAATACCCAGAAAACTGAGTAAAACTGCTTCTAAACATCTCTAACAGCTTATGATGGTGCTATTGAAATCGTAGGTTTTGTATGAATTAATGTATATCTTAGATCAGGAGTGACATTTTGAAGTAAACTTCCAATAGTTCGTATTTTGTTTGCATCATGCTTTGGTTTGCATTGTGAAGTGGTCTCAAGGTGCATGACCTGTGGTTTTCCTTTCAAGTGAAATTAATATACTGTCTAGGCATGTACCTTTTTTACTGCATCTTGATAAGAAACCAGTTTCTATACACTGTTGGTTTTGAAGGGGTTCTGCATGAATGAAACAATGATACTGGGAAAAAATTTCCTAGACTAAAAGATAGAAGAAAAGCAGAATGTGTTGTTATCTATATATTAGCAGACTTATTTAGGAAACACTTTTTCCAACATTGACAAAATATTCAAGTGGTAATTCTGCCATCTGAAGTATCAGTTCAACACTGACATAGACTTGTAATTTTCAGAATTACATCCAAGAGTAAGTATTAAAATTTTGAGAGTATTTTGTTCATTTCTTTGCACTTTAATTGACATAAAGAAATATTTCTTTGCCTTTTTAGATTTACTGATTTTCTTTTGCACCATAATATATCTTATGTTCTTGACATCAATAATACTTTTCACAGCATACAACTACCTTGGTTGGTCCTATTCACAGGAAAATATTCAGTATCACATGTTGCTTTATTGACCATGCATATAATGAAAGATAAAAACTGCTCTATCCCAACGGGATTGTAATTGTGTATTCATTAAATCAGCTGGATCAGTAAGAAAACATGCATTTTTACAGCATTTCTGTTTTGATGATCAGTGTGTCTAGAATAATATATGACACAATATATAAAGTCTATTCTATTAAACTTATTACATTTTTGCAAAACAGATATGTCTACATCAAATTACATCTCAGATATGGTATTAACAAGCATTCAAATATAGGATAAAGAATCAGCCTCTGAGCTAAAGAAGTCTGTCAGATGAGTAAATAAAACACAGTATCAATGTTTAAGGTATCCAGCAGACCTGAAATTCTTTTCAAAAAAGGAAGTTACCTGTAAGTAGACGCAGATCTAGATTTACATTGGTTATGTAGAAATTCTGAAGGGCAGACTGAACTTTCAATCCTTGGTAAAAAATAACTTGGAATAGAAAAACAAAATGTGACAATATAAGACACCAATTTCACCAGAAATATATGGACTCAGAAGCAAAAAGAAGTATATATTTATATGAAAAAGAAAAACCAAACACAAACCCCAAAAATAAACAGTCTGTCTTTCAAATGGATAAGTACAATTGACTTTTGAATAAACTATTTGACAGTATTTTATAAATTGCTAATATTTGGGGTGATAGATACATTGTCAATAGTAAGATCTACTGCTTGAAGTCCTCTGTTGTGATTTCTTGAATTCAGGCAAGGAGAATGAATATGATAAATAATACTTGATTAACAGTTATCAAAGAAAAAGATTGCTTGAATTGCCGGAGGATAAGGGTCTTTTGCTCTCTAGGATATCATATGTTACAGTCTGCAAGAAGTAAGGGAAATTTCTGCTATCCTGTAGCTCTGTAGCATTGGTACTTGCAAGTGAAACCCATAACTTGCAGATTCTTGTTTCTCTTGCAGACTCTTGTTTCTCCAGTCTAAAGATATCACTCAAGGAGTCAAAATACTCTTCAGGATTTAAGCATATCGCCATTGACATTATGGAATGATTTTGTGCTTTTGGCAAATTTCTCAGTTACTTGGCTGGACTACCATTTATTTTTGAAGCCTTCACAGTGGCAACATACTAGTCATAATGGGCCATCATTCAGACCTACTACACTGCACTATAAAGTTCTAAGACCTGGGACTTAGCCGTGGTGGCTCTGGTGGGCAAGAATTAAAGGACAAACCCCTTCAGAGACTACTAAAGCTACTCTTTGATCAGCATGAGGAACTGCTGCTTGAATAATATAAAGTTATTTTGCCCTACTGCTCAGACACTAAGCAGGTTATCTCTTCAACTCTCGCACCTTGATGCCATGCCTAGAAGTGCAAATAAACCATGCAGAGCACATTATAGGTCAGGAAACATCTAGTTTCCACGTTTTATTTATCATGTTGAACCAAGTATGGGAACTAGAGAAGCAATCACAATAATTTAATAATAAAAACCAGATTAGCCATTATTTCAGCCCTCAGGAGATAGTGCCCAGAAAGGACAGATCAGAAATATATTTTCCTTCACACGCTCATGTAGTCAGGGTGTTTAATTAAGGCCCTATATAAAGATAAACAAATCTAAATACATATACACCAGCTATATATGCATAACAAGATCAAAAAATTTTCAGCTTATAGGAATGAGCTGGAGGTTAAACTGTCATGGACTGACTTAGGGCAAAAAGCTCCTCTCTCCTATTATCACAAGTTTCCCTCTAATAAAGCAGTGGGAGGGGCTGTCATGAAATCAATTGTGGGTCCCTGATTCGTAGGGCAGAAGTGATCCCCCGGGTGTGTTAAAGCAACTGGAAGCTGTTCTATCTCACATGAACTCCTATCATTCCTAAAGGGTTAGACACCTGGAACATAGCACACTTCCACTATGCCTTTTTCTACTCATTTTTGCACACTGTGTTACTACAGGTATGGCTGCAGTCAACTATCCTAACTCGAAGAAATGATAACTTTTTCCTAATAGCTTTAGCCCACATGAGTACACAAAAGTATCTCTGATATACTAAGTACATCTGCTGAATGAATCCAGCTGTATTCAAAACTGGCTGTAAAACTTCTCAAGCTTTTAAAGTTCTGAACTTCAGTGTGTAACATGGGACTTCATTAACATTTCTAAAATACTGAAATATTCTAGGATTCAACAGCTAGATCAACAAAAGTGGAATACAAAAGCAGAGTCTTAGCCAGTATCTAGTTTTATATATATTGCTGTCAAATTAATAAAGGGAAGACTGAAAATATATGCATGCCTGGGGTATGATGAGAAGAAAGCAAGAAGCTAAACAAAACCATGCTCAATTATTTGGGATTAATAATTATACTGAATTGGTTACAATTAAGGTGGGAAAAGGGGGAACTTGAAAGTGGTATTATGAATTGTGCACTTAGCCTTGCACTCCACTGTTACTCTTTCAAATCTTTGAAGGTCACAGATAACACAGTGTTTCCCAGCAGATATTTACAACAATCCTCACTGTAAACAATTAAAGTTTTTTGCTCAGATTCAGGCTGCATAATGAATGACTCACAATTCTGACTACCCGGTTTCCATGGGAAGGTATGCAATGCTCTTACTCATTAAACAGCAGAGCTAGTAACTTCCCTTTGCAATTATATGTATCTTACATTTTTCAATTAAAAAGAAAGAGATAAACATGTAAGGTTATGCATTAGTTTTCTTATGAGTTTTATGATACATCTTTGGGACGTTTTATTACTCTTTTGTTATTAACTTTTTTTAGTCTTAGTAGCAGCTTTGGAACAAGGTGGAGTTTTTATTGCATGAAACTAAAAGTGTGAGTTGAATATCCTGGGGTGTGAGAAGTTTTTTGAAATTTAGGAGTCCTTAGGGATAGTTCTGGAAGAGAGTATAAAATGGAAAAAACTGAATCTGGTTTCATCTATAATGCTTCTTTTTGGAAGTAAATAACAGAAAAATATCCAGAAATTGTCTTACCAAGAGCTAAATGGAGTGGTCCGAAACAGAATCAGGGGTTAAACCAATGGATTGATGGTGAATAACTCCATTTTTGAAGTATGCTTCTTGGGTTCAGTTCCTAATTATGTCTAATTTTCAAATAATCTGAGACTGATCACAAAGGGAAAAGTAAAAAATATTATCTCAAGTGCATAAGGCAGAGAAAAAAAGGAAATAAGACAGTCTAGATGAGCAGCATGAGGAAGATCAGACTGTGTGGGTGCAGAAGAAAGGGAAGCAAAGTGAAACTAGCCTTTACTTTAAAGACATAACTGCAGCTAAAAGCATGACAGTGAATAAAGGATAGTAGTTTTGATTTAAATGGAGAAATAAGTTCACATGAAAGAATTAGTTGAAACTGCAGGGAGAATGACGGAAGTTTTAGCAGTTTATGGACTAAGGAGTCTGATATTTGCTACTATCTGGAACAGGCTCAATGTATCCAGTGAAGGCAAGAGACCTTGACTTTGGCTGGAAAACTACTTCTTGGAAACAAGTTATCATTAAAATCAGAGTATTTACTTGATGGTATAAGAAGTACATCTGTGCTCCAGCCTTTAAACTGTCACCTTCAGTCAAAACTGAGCTGACAGCCTTTCCTCTTGTTCCCTGAATGACTAAGCACTGTTTTTGTTTCTATCCCCGTGCCTCCACTTTCCTCCTTTTCCTTCTGTCATACCATCTCTCAAAAAAGTACTATCTAGTGTAAAATATTTACAATTACTTGGATGCAATTTAAATGAAATGGCAAGTTATACTTATTACTGTTTTCTAATAAAGTTCTATATTGTGATTTTTTTGTCCTTTATTAAATTAAAAAAGTAATAATAAACAATCAAAGTCTTAATAATTAGTAAATTAGGGGATGTAATTTTGAATTTAATAAATATATTAATGCTTGATATCCTGATCCTACATAAAAAGGCAGAAGTAATCTGTAAGTAGGTAAATTCTTTGACCCAGTACATAGCCAGTTACACATGAGTATATCATATAACTTACATTTTGGAATATGGGCTGTAATGCAATTCTAAATATTTTTGCAAGCAGGGGTTTTTTTAATATGTTTTGTATATAAGCATAAGATCAAAACATATAGAAGGAAGGTGCTTCAAATTTCTCAGTGGTAGCTTGATTTTCAGGTTGAAGAAAAAAGATAACCTTTAAAAAATATCAGAGATACAATGCCTTTATACTTTTTAAAAATTAAAAAAAAGCGAGTATTTTGATTGTCTATTCAAAAAAGTGAAATACATTATAAAATAGAGAAAAGATGAAATATTAATACTTTGTTGCCTTTTTGTCAAAACATGCAAGAGAAAACATGTAGAGAAAATGTGATGCACTCTTTCTATTTTTCCTCAAGTTTAGGATTAAAACAGTGTACAAAATTTGTTTAATAAATTAAAACAAACACACAAAAAGAAAAGCAAAGATAAAACATTTATACTCTTTTGTATGTTTTAATCAAACAGTTACATACAGTTTAGGGCAAGATACTCCATGGCTAGACTTCACGAATGAAGATTTGGGAAGGGCTCTATCCACATTTGCTACAAGCACGCTGGTGGCTAAAAACGCCAATGTGAGACAGACAAGTCTGGTTGCAAAAGGCACAGCAGAAGGACTCCTTAGGTGGTATATTTGACAATACACGATTCTTTCTGCATTGTTTTTCTCCTTGAGAGTGATCCTGCGTGTGTTCTCAAAGGAAACGGCAGTGTTATAGATGGTGTGTCTCCAGACCTCCTGATTGGAGGCCAGAGTAGACCAATGATGATGATGGATATGGCCAAGGCTATATTGTTTCAGGAAGCCCTTGTATCTCCTCTGTGGGGCTCCTCTCTTGCAGCAGCCGGTGGCAAGTTCACCATAAAGCAAGATCTTAGGGAGGCAGTGGTCCTTCATCCTGGAGACATGCCCTGCCCAAAGCAGCTGTGTTCTCATCAACATGACCTCAATACTTGTGACTGCTGCTTGTTCTAGAACAGATGTATTGGTCACATAATCTGACCAGTGGATGTTTAGGATTGTACGGAGACAGCGTTGATGGAAGCGTTCTAGGAGACACAGGTGGTGGTGGTAGATGACCCATGATTCAGATCCATATAAGAGAGTAGACAGCACTATGGCTCTGTAAACACTGATCTTTATACTTTTCTTCCAGTGTTTATTTCTCCAAACTCTTTTATGAAGCTTTTCGAAGGGACTGTATGCCTTTGCTAACCTGTTGTCTATCTCTCCGTCAATCTTACCATCCGAGGAGATGAGGCTACCTAGGTAGTTAAACTGTTGGACTGATTTGATCTCTGATTGGCCAATGGTGATATGGGGATGATGGAAGACTTCCTGAGGTGCCAGTTGATAGAGAACTTCTGTTTTCTTTAAACTAACTTCCAGCCCAAAGAGCTCAGCAGCATCTGCAAAGCTGGATGTTAAACGCTGCAGGGCTGCTTCTGTGTGGGCGACAAGGGCGGCGTCATCAGCATAAAGCAGCTGCCGGACAAGATGATTTAAGGTCTTGGTGTGGGCCTTCAGTCGTCTTAGGTTGAAAAGGCTTCCATCAGTACGATATCAAATGTAGATACCATCCTGATCATCGAGGTCTGCCGTGGCCCTTTGGAGCATCATGCTGAAAAAGATTGTGAANTCACCATAAAGCAAGATCTTAGGGAGGCAGTGGTCCTTCATCCTGGAGACGTGCCCTGCCCAAAGCAGCTGTGTTCTCATCAACATGACCTCAATACTTGTGACTGCTGCTTGTTCTAGAACAGATGTATTGGTCACATAATCTGACCAGTGGATGTTTAGGATTGTACGGAGACAGCGTTGATGGAAGCGTTCTAGGAGACACAGGTGGTGGCGGTAGATGACCCATGATTTGGATCCATATAAAAGAGTAGACAGCACTATGGCTCTGTAAACACTGATCTTTGTACTTTTCTTCAGGTGTTTATTTCACCAAACTTTTTTATGGAGTTTTCCGAAAGCACTATATGCCTTTGCTAACCTGTTGTCTATTCCTCCATCAATCTTACCATCCGAGGAGATGAGGTTACTTAGGTAATTAAACTGCTGGACTGATTTGACCTCTGATTCGCCAGTGGTGATATGGGGATGATGGAAGACTTCCTGAGGTGCGGGTTGATAGAGAACTTCTTTCTTCTTTAAGCTGACTTCCAGCCCAAAAAGCTCAGTAGCCTCTGCAAAAAGATCAGCAGAGGGCAAGATACTAGACTTATTATAAAATGTTGGGAAAAATGTGGAATTTTTGAAGCAGAATTTGTAGGCATGTAAAAAAAATGTACTATATACCATGAAATATAATTAGACCTGTAAAAAGTTAGATATAATAGGAAACTAAGCACAGTTTGGATTCAGTAAGGATAATGAACAGAAATTAGTATGATAGTATTGATAGATCAAGTTCTGGTAATAATTAGACACATTTTTTTTTATATTCCAGATCTCTCTTTAATCATTCAACAGTAACGGCAATAGGCAACCCTGTACTCATTTGAGAGAGAGGAAGTGAAGTGCAGGACAGTGTGAGTAAATGATGATAACATTCTCTACTGCCTAACACTGAAACTAAATTCTTTTAACTACAGAGGCACTTGGGTTTCTGAGGTATGCATCTGCACCTAGAAGTGATGACACAGGATATATGGAACACCCACATTTTTCTGAACAGGCAGTTTTAAGTCACTGCAGTTACACTGCAGTATCTCAGGTGTCATCAGGCACCTATGACTGGGAATTTGAATGAAGCCTTACCTCTCTATTATGCATCCAGGTACATTAATCATGTGCATGACAAGTAGACAACTATGTATAGAAATCTGCTTAGAGAAGGACTCATGTTTTTATCTTATTGTGTGATCTAAATTCCACAGCTCGTATCACAATTTCTAGGAACTGTAGTATTTCTAGACTTTGCTTCAGGTCTTGATTTGGCCCTGTATTTAAGCTAAAATTCAAGTGTAGGTTTTAGGTGATTGCTCTACAGCATGGATAGAGAAAATAAACAAAAAGATTTCCCAAATTTCTTAATATGGGCACAAAAGTATCAATGTAGGAGTGAGCAAAAGAATGTCCGTAAATGTTCAGTCTCTATCTGCCACTGTAATTCTCCGTCTGTCACTGCAATTCAGTGACTAATAGCAGCAAATCAACTTGGAGGGTTTCTTTTTCCCAGGACAGTTCGTGTTGTACTCTACAAAACTTATGAACTCTATAAGCAGCTGAACTACACGTCACATAGTTTTCCAGTGAACATGTGTCATAGCTACAGGAGGTTTTTGTATTTTAGTCCCTTTTCCAACATAGTTTTGGAGGGACTGTCTCTTTAAGGACAAATTCTCCCCCTCCTCCCTGCAGGGGTCATTCATGGAGAAGAAGAAAAAAAAATGGCCAGGCGGAAAATGGAAGTCTCTTTCTCTTCCCTGGACCACACATGCTGGTGGGCCTGCAGAGTGCTGTGCTGCCGTTTCACCTCGGAGTCGAGGGGACCCGAGTCATGCCGGGATCAAAGCAGCCCGGGATTGCCCGTGCCCCCCCGCCGCTTCCCTGCAGCTCGCCCTCTGCTCGCCTCCTGCTCCCCCTCCCCTGCTCGCTTGCTGCCGGACCGATCTTGGGACCGGTGCTGTTTAGTATCTGTCAATGACATAGACAACGAGATCAAATGGACCCTCAGCAGGTTTGCAGATAACATGACACTGAGCTGTGCAGTTGACGGAAGAGAAGGACAGGATGCCATCCAGAGGGAACTGGACATGCTTGAAAAGTGGGTCCACAAAAACTTCATGAGGTTCAACAAGGCCAGTGCAAGGTGCTGCACGTGGCAATTGCAGGGCAATCCCAGATATTAATGCAAGCTGGAGAAGGACATGGATGATCTGGTGATGAAAAGATGTACGTGAGTCAACAATTTACGCTTGCATCCTAGAAAACCAACCACATCCTGGGCTGCATCAAAAGAGGAGTGGCCAGCAGGTCAAGGAAGGTGATTCTCCCCCTGTACTCTGCCCTTGTGAGACCCCACCTGGAGTGCTTCGTCCAGCTCTGGCAGGGCAGCACCAGTGCTGGAGTCAACACATGACAGAGAACAAAGAGGTCCTGGACTAACACCACTGTTATAGTCAAGACTTGAAACTGAGCAGGTACTGTAGAGCGGACAGTTTAATAGTATGACTCCTTGGGAACAACACAGTTTTCCTAGATTTTTGCTTTTGCCGCTGTTTCCCTTTGTTCCTTTTGTTTAGTTGAGTAGAGGGGAGTGGTTGGCAGGGAGGACCCTCTGCCATTTTTTCCCCTTAGTTCCTAGGGGCCAGATGAAGTGGTGAATTCCCCTCTTTGTAGGTAAACCATTTTCCTTTGTGACCAAAAATCATGGAGGTTCTCAAATGCAGATGAAGTTTTATATGTAAGGAGAATAAACTGATAAATCTGAGCTATAGGATTTAATTTACTGCAAGCAAAAAAATGCCAACTATACTATATAGTGACTAATTAGATGTCATTTGTAAACAGAGATTTCATTTGAACCTGAATCATCATAAAGGAATTCAAGGTTCTTTCTTTCTGTTAACTTTTCAACAACTCTCTTTTTCTATACAATAAAATAATTATATTATTCTGCCTAAATTCATCTGTGAAATACACCATGACACAAAAGGTTGTCTATAGAGTTTTTAGAAGAAACTTGAAGTATAAAGTTGGTGCCATGATATCTAAATACATGCAATAATGTTTGAGATAGTTCTGTAAGAAAAGAAAAAGAAAACTTTCTGTACACCCACACTCACAGACTGAGAGAGATTTATAGAAAAACTCAGGTTGAAATGTTAGGGATATTTTAGGACCTGTCCTGTGAAGAGCTAATGGCTTTTCCTCATTGATTGTAACACAATGAGACATGTTCCACTCAGACATTGAAAAGAGTCAGAATTTTATTTAAATTACATGTCTTCATTATTCATCTACACTGAAGAACATACACTAAAAGGCAGCTGTAAGAAGCAAGGTTTTTCTACAATTTTCATGGTAATGTGCTATACCTGTCATATTTTTGCAAGCTGCCAATGCTCACTCTCCCTTAGAATATCTTCAGAGTTATCTGTTTTCAAATTCTTGAAGTGCATTTTGCTTCAGTGTGTGTTAAATTCTGAAATATGCTTTCAAATATTACATATAACAGTGTAATCTGTGCTTGAATTTGTGAGCCCCAGTTTGTAACCTAAGGAACACTGCTGGAAGGCAGTGATACAATGGATTTGTCTGGTATCTTACAGGAAGACTCAGTGCCCTAAAATGACTAATAGCAGGACTTAGTAATTTGAAAATGCACTCCTCCTCTGAAAAATGTGCAGAAATTGTGTCTTATTTTTTTTCTGTTTCTCATGTGTATGGCAAATTTCTGTGCTGGATTTATAAATGAAAAGTTTTATTTTCAAACTAGTAGCTCTGGAAAATTAGACAGGGGATTTTTTTGTGTTTTTTGTTTGTTTGTTTGTTTGGGTTTTTGGGTTTGGTTTGGGTTTTTTGTTTGTTTGTTGGTTTTTTTAATTATTCCATCTCCCTCCTTTTCCCCCACAGCAATAATCATATTGAAGCCCACATTGGATCACAAGTACACCTCATCCTGCAAACCCAAATTACTCTGCCCTTTATCCTTATGTCATATCTACTAATGCAGTAAAGAAAGAGCCACTTCACTGAAATAAGCATGTTACATCAGTAAAAATCTAATGTAAACCTTGATCTTTAGTTTATAGTGATACATTAGAGCTTTTAAACTTAATACTTTTCTCTCTGCAAACACATATAATAAAAGCACTTTTCAGCAGAACACAAAATACAGTATGTGGCAAACATTAAATCCAAAATGTTAACAGTTTTTGAGAAAGTTAGTTCCTGAAGTTACATGAAAATAGGATCCTGAAAGGATTTGATGAATCATATGATTTGTGTTTCAAAATGTGTGGTTCATGCTTCAAAATATCTGGTGCGTCTATTAATTTTTATATTACTTCAACTTATTACTAGCTGTTGAGCAGCAATTTTTTTTAAATGAGCAGAGAATGTAATATTCTGGCACATTATGTTCACTTTAATTAATGCACTGCATCCAAAACATTAACAGCAAGTTTTTTCACAATTATTTATACCTTTAACTACCTGAAAATATATTAGAAATTGTACAAAAGTAGCATTGGTACATATTCAATCTGAGGACAGCAGGTTATATACTGTTTACCAGGCAGTTTTGCTAAGGTAATTGACACTCATATATGACAAAATTTAGCTAACTTGTCTAACTTGTAGCTGAAATTTATAAGAAGTAAACAAAATTATTATTTTAGTGCAAAAACTATCAATAGTCACCAAAAAATCTAGGAAATCTGTTAGCTATAAAGTTAAGGGAGTCCATGCTCCATTAGCCGTATTCTTTACTAAGACTACTTCTTTCTTCAAAACTACATATGTAATTATTGTGTGGGTTCCTTCCAACTCAACATATACTGTGATTGTTTCTTATGAATATTTCTAAATCGCGCTAACGAAATTGGGCAATCTTTTTCTTACTTTATGTCTTTCACAATTACAGCAGGGGCCCATAAATCCTCAACAGCATGAATCCTGTTACAGTATGTCACATCATGTGTTTAAAAATGAATCATATATTTAAAAATGAATGTATTCAGACTGATGTAACACAAAATGGCATGATACATAACGTCAGAAATGTGGAGATTTTAAAAGTTTTTACTTTCTTCCTTCAAACAAAATACACCTAACATTATTTTAATTAGTTTTCAATAAAATGATCATCTTAAAATTTTGAGTAAGTAGTGTTTACAACATACTTTGTACTTGAAATTTCATTAAATTTGCAAAGAAAATGCCAGTGTTTGTAATATTTGGTAACTAATATTTGTCTAAATTAATTATCAGTATCATTGTACTGGTAACAAGAGATTTTTTGCCACAATTCAAAATTCAGTATGCTAATTGTTCCCACAAACGTGGTGTTTGGGTTTGCATGTAACAATGAAGATTTTTATTAGTTTCCATTCCCTTCTTTAAAACACCAGAGATATATTTTCTCACATATAATGCCAATATATTTATTAACAAGATCATATTTTGACAAGTCTTACATCTGAAAAAAAGGAAGCAAAACACAAAACAATCAACTCCAAACAACCACAAATTGATGGTGCCTGCAGAATTATATATATAAAGTAGCAAAAAAGGATATACCAGTATGAACTAGCTAGATTACTCTATACTTAGCCAGTAATTCATTTTCAAAGGAAACGGCCTGACTCTGTAAAGATTAACAGCCTGAGGTATAACAGATATAGGAACTTGGGTAGACTTTGCTACTGCTGTTCCTGTCCTTGTTGGTCTGCCTCATGGAGAAAGGAATCACTTACCGTGGTAATGTACTACTTAAGGAGACAGTTAACCATGTATTTTAGCAGTTTTGCTCATTGCTACTCCAGCTGTCTTCCCAACCACTGTCATATATGTCATGTCAGGCTTACTAATTTATTTAAAAAAAAAAAAAAATAAAAAAAAAAATTTTTCACACAGAAATATCTTGTTTGTGGACTTTATTTGCTCCTCTCCACCCACCTTTCCCCTTCTCCCCCTTTTGCTCCCCAGGAAGTTGCAGATCAGTTTGTTTTCCTATTGAGTTAAAACTTCATTTCCTAGCAGCAGCTGCCTGAGAACTAACTCAGAACCACCTACAGGAGAGGAGTCTGTTACAGATGAAACCATGGAAGGTAGCCTCATGTGCTTGATTCATACACTCGGCTAAAGCCTCTTGACAATAATGTCTTGGTTGTTAAATTGCCTTTCCTTGTGAAATGTGTAGCCAACTCTACTGCTTCTACTGTTTGTTTACTGCTTGTGATTTGGGAGCATAATTGGACTTTCTGTACTCACCTTGCAGGGGGTTTTAGCCACATGAGCAGTTCCATTAACTGGATTATTCGTGTGAGAAGGTGATAATGTGAAAAAAAGGTGTCACATTTTTACCTCAAAACAGCAGAACACCTTTTTACGCGAAGTTTCTGATGTATAGTGGTAATGCATATTTATAGATAATGTCAGCTTTATTAGTCTCAGATATGAGAAAAATAAACAGAGAATGATTTTCTTCGTATTGTTTTGAAACAGTGCTGTCCCACTGAGACAGCAAGTGGCAAGGTTTCCTGCTGACCATCCGAAGTAGCCAAGCAAGGCAGCTTAAGGATTTTGTAGTTGAAAAGAAAAAGAGCAGCTAGACTTCTATCATCATATTGAGATCTGAGTTTCAGGTCTAGTCTGTCTTACTAAAGATAGAAACTCAAAGCCTGGAGAAGACACTGAAGAGGAATTAGACATGGTCTGTGATTTAGAGGGGAGTATTTGAAGCATAGATAAACAACATGAAGTGCTGAATGAGACAGTAGGCATATTTGCCATCTGCCTAAGTTATATTTTTTTTAAAAATTTGAATTGGTAAACATAAGTCCACATAGATCTAATGTACATCTGACTTTGTGTATGAGAAAACACATTTTATGTCTTTTAATATGTAAAAGTTGGGCATAAATGTTATTTTCAAAGGCAAAAACTAAGGAAAGCAAACTAAACATAATCAGTACATGTAGCATAAAGTAATGTTTGTAATTCAAATATAGTTAAATTAAAAAAATCTCTAAACCAATCTGTAGATCTCCCACACGTAACTATTAGGTCAGAAATAGAAAGCTGTATTCTAAAAACATTCTTATGTTCTCTTTTAATGTTCTTTGTAGAGAATGTTACACTGATATTTAGAGACTTGATTTAGCTTAAAAAAAATAGGAGATCCTGATACATAGGGGTGTGAAGATGAAAAAAGCTGGCACCAAAAAAACAAAATCAAGGAAACCTTTCTTTGGTTCAGACAGGTTTGGGTTTTTTTGGTTCTTATAAACTTATATGAACTAAAAGTATGTTTCAAGTGGAAAATAATACACTTGCACTAACAAATGTTATTAAAGAGGTGTGAAGAGTTTCATATGTTGTAACTCAGTTTAAAAGAGGTCCAACTCATGACTTTATAGACTTCCGACACTTTATTTGGTACTAGGAAAGCACTAAAGATAAAAAAAAACAGAAATAGAAAAATTATAAATCATCTAAAAAAACCCAACATGGCTTCACAAAGAAAATTTACATACTCATGTACGTGTGTGTATGTATTTGTTAAGTACAGAGAATTATGAATATTCTCTGGTTTTGAATATTTATTTTAGTTTTTTATTAGCATAAAGAGGGAGTGGGTTAAGAAGAAAAATCCACAGGCAGATTATTATATAAGAGAATTTTCCAAGTGTAAGCAAGCCCCTAACAAAAATGTGGGGTTTGCCAGACACAAGGATCTTTATTCTTAGATAGGTGCTGTTACACAATGGTCTGACAAGTATTTAGAATTAAAATTTCTCTTCCCCTTTCAAAGCTTTTATTGTGGCTGGATCCCAAACAATAACTGTTTGTGTAGCCTGAGCACAAACCTTCTATTACCATATAATACCTCTCTGTAAGTATGTTTACTCATGAACAAAGTGAGGATTGAAACAAAGTTTTCAGTTTTGTAAACCAAAAGTCATCTTGAAAACATCTTTGTGGATAATGTAAAGGAATAGAATCTTACTGGAATTAACTAAATATTCATTGTCTTTTCTCTATCCTTAAACCTTCAGCTGTGGAATTGGAAGCTCTACTTTCCTGATCTTACAGCTGTTATTGCTGAGAATGTTCCAGACATCCTTTCCTCATAGGTGTACTCTACGTTGTGCCTCATGGAACAAAGCAGCTAAGGAGAAATAGTCCCTGTGTTTGAACAGGAAAAATGTAATTCTTCATTTGAGTTCCACCTCGTTTCCAACCCCAGATTGAAGTCATAATAAATTTTTAAGTAGTCCTGCAAGGAACAGGAAGTTGGACTCAATGATCCTTATGGGTAGTTTCCAACTGCAGTTATTTTATGATTCTAAGAGAAAAATTATACTTGGCAGAGGCAGGGGGGAAGTCCATGAGACATATCTGGCTGCAGTTTTATACATTCTCTGGTCCTTATTCTAGTTAATTGACATTGACTTAAAGTTCATGATTGCCTTTAACAGACAAAACCAGACAGTAATAACAGATTAAAATATAATACTTTCAGATAGATGCACAAACTCAAAAAAATAGATTTTTTTATAACCCCAAAAAATTCAGTAACTTATATAAAGTATTAATGACAGAAAATACTTAAACAAATTATCTATGTTGTGACAATGTGAAACTTGCTTGTCTGCATCTTTCCACATTCATTCCTCTTAATCCTTTGTTTAATCTTTTTTCTCTTACCTTTTGTGCCCTCCTTTCAAACACACTTTCACCTTGCTTCCCCATTGTTTCAAGCAAAGAGCAAGACTGTTTGTATGAGATTTAACCTAAAAAAAGAGAAAGAGAACATCTGTGCTTCATATACCTACACAGATTAATCAGTTAGAGTGACAATTCCATTGGAAATCAATACAGAGAAAACAAGAAAAAAATTCAAAGGCTGTCAAGCAAATGGTTTGTGCAGGCAGAATCTTCAGAAAAATAGCCCAATTTATGACTGCTAGCCTATCTGAGTGAACTATAGTGTGATCAATTACAGGTATATCTTAACACATCTTTCTTGACCAGTCATACATTTCTTTCCATCGTGGGCTCTGCATTTTCTTTCATTTTCAATCAAATAATGACTAGCAATGATCACAGGTCAAAGTACGAATTAGGCTCATATGCAGACCTTTCAGCTCCTGAAAGGAAAGCATATCTATCACAAAAGTAATGAATATCTGTCATAAATGTTCAATCTAATATTTTAAGGTGGCCTAGGTCTTTACAGGTTGGAGAACTGGGCAGTAGCAATCATGAACTTCAACAATGGGAAATTATTGTAATACTCTGAATAAAATGTAAGAAAGTAAACTGATGTGATCACCACCCCCATGAGCCATTCAATAGGTAATCTTGAAAGAAACTCATAATGCTTAAGTGAGATAAAACATGCAAAATGATCTCTACTTATATCATGGTCTTACTCAGCTATGACATCACAAGTTTAATTATGTCCAAAAAAATTTTTATCATAGACCTCTCTCAAAACTAGAAATGGACAGATGTGATTTGTGGAAGGTCATGAATACAATGATATAGATTTGGGAGAGATTCTAATCATCTTAACTAAAACTGAAATAATCTAGAGAAAAAAAAACAGCATTCTAAAGATTCTTCTGACTTAAAGGCAAGCAAATAACTATCATTTAACACAAAAAATGCAAAAGAGGTTTTCAGAACCAAAAGCTGATGGTTATTTTCTTGGCTTTCCATACTTCCGTGGTTTCATGTTCTCATGCTATATTTCCAATATTAAAGTATTAGTTTAGGCAGGGTAGATTTAGTTCTTTCCTTCTTAAAGACAGTGTATTGATAATCCTAGGCAAGATATAAATCCTGACTCCATAACACCAACTCAAATAAACTACGATTCTTTTGATCAGTCTTAGAATATGTTTGGTTTATAACTTGACAGGAACTTGTTGTTCGCACACTTCCCAAAGCTATCGTGATAAAACACTGTACCTAACAAGACTAATTACTAAACACGTAGCGAAGGGGAGAAGGTTGAACACATTCTTCTCCCATTCAGTCTGCTGTTTATCTTGAATTTTTTGGTCTCTTTTCTTTACATGGGCTCCAAAGACCTTGGGAATCTGGGAAGTTCTCTGGTGATGGGAAGCTAGCCAACATTATTCCAATTTACATCATGTTTAAAGTAAAAATAAAAATTAGAAACAAAATTTATTATATAGAGGTTTATATAATACTCATTTTTTCTGTTTACCTAATTTCAATATGTGATATGAACATATTTATTTTTGCTGAGAGAAGAAATATTTACTATCATGAGCAGAAATGATGAATTCAGGTGGACTGTTTGGTTGAAAAATGATCACATATTGAAGGTCTGAAGTCTTACTGTCACAATATATTATCCCATATTTCAATCTCTGTTTTGTAACTTCTAGCATATTTCTTATTTTAAAAACTTCCTTTATGTCCAACACTGTATAGTGCTATTCTTTAAATTCCCAAGTGAGAAAGAAATCGCTTGTCCTTTAATATTCTGATTTGTACATGATTTAATGTTCCACTCTAATGCATTTGAAACAAAGCTTTCCTTAACCATATATACTAGTAGATGAATATGCATTTGTTTCTTTGGTCAGCTTTGCTGTCTTGACTTTCCACAGATAAACAGATTGCCATTGCATATGATCTGACATGAACTGAAGTGAAGGAAAACACATTAAGGGAGAGAAAAGATCTGATTAAAATAGATAGATGTCACATTTGATATTTAGAAGTTTATTTCAAAAACACGTGATTTTTCATCACGGAGCTACAGTAGATTTTCAAGTTTACTTGATGATAACTGCAATTTATAGTAGACTAAAGCAAAATAAAATAATGTTCTGTAATATCTGATAGGTACATGGACTAATCTCATAGTTGCTTCTACGAATATCTAATTTTAAAGGAGTAATTTAGGTGTAAAAGTAAACTAATATTGTACACAAAAGACTAAAGGTCAGAGCCCAGTACAATATTCTAACAAAAGTCTAATCAAGACCATAACAACTCATTTATTATTAAACTGTAGTTTCATCAGAAATGTGAAAAGTTTCAAAAGTTTATTTAATAAAGAAATATGACAGAAAAATTTCCATTCATAATCAAAGTTATTATTTACTGAGATGTATTCACTGCTAAAAAATGAATACGTACTGACAACCAGAATGACACAAATTGCAAACCAACAATTGGCATGAGGCTTGATAAAGAATGTGACCTTTAATATTCTTGTAATTACTTCTGTCATACTGCAACATAGTAAAGAACATTTTAGGAGATCTCATATTAAGTTGTCAATATTAATTAACATCGGTAATCAAAAAAGTGCATTTTCCAGATTTATTAGCCAGGCAAGAATTAATAGCAGCAGACTGAGTTAAGTATATACTGAAAAGATAATACACACATTTTAAGTATCGAATTCAAAAATCTAATTTTTGGATCAAGCATGCCTTGAAAAGAAAATAAATGAGAAAGCTGTGATGTCTGAGAGATCACAAAAAAACCCCAAAACCAACAACCAAACCCACCACATCTTAGATTGTTAACAGCGTTTATACCATTCAACTACAAGCAAGTTTGCTCTACCACAGACATAAGAAACAAGAAAATGTTTATAATCATGTTGCATGCTTTACCCTTTCTTCAGTTAATTACCTCAAAGCACACACACTTTGTCATATGAGATGTTGTTAGTTGCCCACCTGATACAACACTGAATCTATCAGTGTTCGATAACAAAGTATTGTCACTATGATTCAAAAACATCCACTGAAGACATTCTGGAAAAATTAAAAAAAAAAATTAACTAGGCGCTTGGAATCTTAAACCCTGAAGGGTAGTTATGTTTGGTTTTTTGTTGTTCATTTCCAAGTGTTTCAGTAAAAAATTGTACCTGAAGGTAATCTGATCTTGTGATTGAGCAAATTTGGTCTTTGAACAGACTCCAGGATTCTTGGCTCCCAAATACTTTTATGCTGCCCTTCAATCACTCCAGAAAACATTAACTTTACAAAACATTATTGCCACTAGTTTTGAAGTATGACGCTTTTTCATTTCTTTGAAAGTGCTTTGTCCATACATAGAGAAAAGTCTATATGAGTTCTCGAATTTTTTCTCTCTGCAACAGAAAAAGATTATGTGTAATTTCATTACATTACCTCTTAATTGTCTTCCTCTTAGTCAACTAATGAAGCTTCTATGAATGTACATACCATTCTACCTTATATATCATATAGCTTACATTGTTTGTCTATATCCCATTCCCTATTACTAGCAGTCCTATTCCCAACATACTTATTAAAAATAATTTCATGTTTTTAAATTCATTTCTTTCTTCACATCAATGTAAATACTTTCTTTTCTAGAGATTATCCTGTACATAAAAGAACTGATATTGCTGCCACAAATTACTTAGCATCTGTCAGCTCAGAAACTCCTTTTACAATAAGCTGCCTTCTGGTTTATCTTGGTATGTCAGTTCATACTTCTGCTCCCTTCTCCTTGACTTTAAAGAAACTGAATATGTAAATGCCACATTCAGTATTTCCTTCCTCTTTGGAGACTACTACTAACTATATTAAATATTGATACTTATGATGGAAAAGGATTTTTACTTTTCGCATTGATACAAACTAGTCATTCTATTCCCTGCTCTTTCTCTGTTTTCTCACCAAATTAAGTATTTATCTCTTATATTATTGTTTAATTATTGGATTAACCTAGGTGAAAACACAGACTATTTAAAAATGTAAGTTGTACACATTTCTTCTATTTTACTGATTAAGTTTAAACATTCTAAAACAATAAGCAACTCTTTTATTTGGCTATTTGTTGAAGTTAGCTCCAATAGAATTTTTTTAAATGCTGTTAAAGGAAATTACATAGGCAGTAAGAGTTATCACCATTTTTCATTGTATCCCATATTATAATATTTCAGATATTTTTAAAAATACCCAACTAAAACAAACAAACAAAAGAAACAAAACAACCAACCAAACCAAAACTTGGAAGCTTTTCAGTATTTGGATATAGTAGCTTGTTTTTCTTTTTTACTTATTATTGAGAAGTAAACAGAGGCTGGGCTGTGTGAAAAATAAGCAGTGCCTCTGTCATTGCTATTATGCTCAATTTCAATAAAATGACAACTTTTGTCTAAGCAACAGAAAGCTTTACCCTGCCTAGGAACAGTACATCCCATTTTTAATTATTTTCTTTCAAATATTAATTGAAAATGAAAACTCCATATTATCATCTAAATATTTGAGGAATTCATCAGTGATACCTGTGTTGTGCATTGATTTGTAGATGTTTGACCCCTGACATACACAAATATCTTCTCTAGAAATCACATTACAGGGTCTTCAGCTGCTCAGCACTGCACCAGTCAGTAATACATGCTTTATTGTTATACTTACACGATAAAGCACTAATGGAGAACATAAATGTTCCTGAAAGAGCAATACAAGAATTTCCAGGTAAAAATGACCCAAAAGTCAGCAATGAAAAACCTTCCGCTCTGTTTTGTCACCTTTCAGGATATAAGATGTACATTATTAAAAAAAAAAAAAAAAGAGAAAAGAAAAGAAAGATAAAGGAAAGGAAAAGAAAGAGGGGAGGGGAGAAGAGGGGAGGGAGGAGAGGGGAGGAGAGGGGAAGAGACAAGGAGGGGGAGGGGTGTGGGGGGGAGGGGAGAGGAGGGGACAACACACAGAACTTCCCCTCTTTTTGAAAATGCTACTTCTAGGAAAGGGATGACTGCAGAAAAAGATGGATTGGCTCTGTCTAGGCTGTATGATAACTAGTGTGCACGTAATGTCTTATGTTGATGTAAATAACTTCATATACTGGTATAAATATTGTTAATCAACTGGAGCATGAAATTTGGAAAAGATATTGAAGTTAATGAAGGAAGGACAAATAGGACTTGGCTTATTCTGAGTACCTTTTAAAATTAAATTTCTCTTCTTGATAAATATAGAAAAGGGACGGTCAAAATCAGTGGTTGCTGATTTCAGGACACTATGTCATTTGGAGTGTAGCAAGGACTAGATCTGTTCTCATGAATGTCAAAAGGATTTTGCAATTAACTTCACAGCATGAGGAAGCCCGGGTCTTTAAAAATAGAGTTGTGATATAACTCACAAAGTTCTCAGAAGTTTTGATTTTTTAAATTATTTTTTCTATCACATTTTTTTATAAGAAAGACACAGGCTAACACTTCAGCTATATATATTTTTTTAAGGCTAGATACTTTAAAATATTTCATTCTATATTTTTTCCCCCTCACCAATTATTCTGCAATATGTAGTGTGCTATTTTTCTTACTTTCATTTTCCTGACAGTTTCAGTTATAGTTCCAAAGAAACACAGCAAAACTGAGATTGAAAAATTTCTATTATTTCATTGGGTAACTGTTTTATTCAAGCAGAAAAATACAAAAGGCAAAAGTGTGCCTTAAATGTCAGCTGGAAATAAAGCGTGTTTTTTCTGCACGTATATTTGCCTTGAGAGAAGCAGAGTAAAAGAAGGAAACTTCAGAAAAAATATCTCTTTTGATTAAAGAGATTATGTTATATTGAATTCATGTAAATTAATAATCAAAATGCACACTATTAATACGATATGGTGCATTATACATAGAAATAGTCTGCACTTTTGATATTACCTTAATGGTTTAATAGTTACTCTAACTAGTTTGTAATATGCAACACATTAAGACATTTACCCTATATAATTTAAAAAATAATTTAGCAATGATTGATTACAAGTAGATTAAGAATAGTTTTCAAAGAAATACAAATTCCTATTCAGTATTTGCTTAAAACATTTAACAAAGCCTTCAGTTGCAAAATGCAACCAGCCTGGTTGAATGAATCATTGTGGTACTGAAACACAAAAAAATAACCCAGAACAGCATTTATAATAGGTCTTTTTTTAACACTGATATTGTTTCTGAAACAATAGGGAAGTATACTGCCTCTAGACATCACTGCCCCAAATATAGTGAAGTTTCAGTCACTGTACATTTAAGCATATGGGTCATTATTTTGTAAAGACTAGTTAATCTAATTGTAAAAATATCTATTCCACTGCAACTGACAACACAAGAGAATGAACTGGTTTATCTGAAGAACAACTAAATAGTTGCTAAAGTTAAATGGAAACTGAAACTGGAAAAAATCCAAACCAAAATGAAAAAAAAAAAAACCAACAAACCCACCCCCAAAAATCCCCAAATCCCTTTCCAAACCTAACCAACTCCTACAAAAACCAGCATATATTACCCATCATTTATTAATTATCAAATATATCTGCCATTGAAAGGGTTGTTGAAGAGTAACGATAAATCAAATTACCTTTCAAATCTATGTCTTCTATTTCCAGTAGTCAACTAAAAAATTTAATGTACAGAATGACAGTAGGGCAGAGCTGACTGAAAATGTAGAACAAAAATTCTGAGTTCTTTCCTCTCTGAAGAACAAAATCAAGATGGTTGCTTTTTTTTTTTAGGGCTAGACCCACAAAAATACTGTTCAGAAAGTAAGAAGTACTGCTACTTTTCCTTTTTTCTAAGTGTTTGTGTATGTGTGTTGTTTGTGAGAGGCGTCTTTTTTTTTCTTTCAAAAAAGTGACTATAGATACTTATCTTCAAATAATATTCAGTGTACTCAGAGAGTACCCAGCCTAGAAGGCTCTTTAGTTTACAAGGTTACCTACTAATTTACAATGATTCCATCATTAAGTAAAAATTTCATTTAGTTTACTGTTGGAAAATTCCCTTAAATGTCAACATTCAGGCTTACCTTAGATACTGAAGCAGGTGCATGCATCCTACTCTCTGATTCTAAGAGCAATTCTATGAGCAGTAAGCTACCATGTAACGTGAATAAAAATTTTGATACCTAACCTAGTGTTAACATCTAGAATACACATAGAATTTACCTTTTCTATTTGTATTAACTTGTTTAACAGAATCCTTCATGTACTTCGGTGTCTTCTCCAACCCATGATAGTTACCAGGTCAAAACAAAGCATTTCCTGAAAGTCTGATTGAAACCCTATTAAAGTCAATGGAAAGAACCTCTTTGAGTGAGTTAGGATCAGATTTAATACACTTTGCAAAACTGGTAGTCTGGCCCGGATTCTACAATGACTACTGAAGTCAGTAATGATTTCTGACCTTCTGTTCAGTCTAAACACATATTTTTGGTTCAAATCAGAGGTTCACCATCACATTAAAAAATAAGCAAATGAGACATTCCATCTGTCCAATAAAATAGAATCTATGTAAGAGCAAGAATGATATGTAGAAAAAATTTACAAACTCAAACTTAAAAAGCCAGGAAACAAGACTAGCTGAAATATAATCTTTGTTATCATTAGTTGGAAATAATTCTCTGATGAGTATTAAGATTAGTAAAATGAGAATTTTAGTACCATTATTAGTAACAAAAGTAAAAACTATGCTCATGTACACTTTTAAATAAGCACTGTAGTCTCAAATTTTAATACGAAATATTAAATTTAACTCGACTGAATCAGCTCATTAGCAGATAGCATTAAACTACACTAAAGGTTCTTCCTTTAAGTATATTTTGTATTTCTTGAATTATAAATAAGCCAGTCACCCTGTGAAGTGCACTGTTCATAAAACATTTCAAACCAGGTAAATCTCTAGAAAAACTGGTGCTCAGATATTTCACATTGATGTAACTGTCTTTTGCTAGTTCACTGTTTCTCTTTCTGAAGAGTTTAAATATAGGCAAAGATGTTTCAATTTAACTTAGAAAAAGAAAATAAAATAGTTCAATTTGTGAATAAATTTTAAAAATACTGAATACCTTACAAGGTTAGAAGTACTTATTAAGAAGTACCTTTCTTAATAAGAGAAAGGTATTTCAGCCAATCTGCAGACTTAATGTGTATCTTTTGACATAAAACATTGGATTTATGTTACAAGGTTTAAGCTGCTTAAAAGTTAGACACTATCTGAATTTGTCAAATAGGTTTCTTTTATAGTTAATAGACAGACCTCTTCTGAAACTATGTCTTAAATGGGATAGAAAGAACATAACTGGCAAGCTTAATTAGCTTTAATATACCTAAATCCACAAAAGCTAACAAATTAACCAAAGCTGACTCCTTTTTTAAAAAGCTTTAAAAAATAACGTGTTTCTACTATTATTAATAACACTATTATTCTATCCAATACTCACAAGAAAGTGGCTATGTCTATACTGCTCTACACCAACACCATTAACTCCCACAGCCTTACAGGTAGGTTGCTGACCGTCACCATGGTACAGACTGGCACTGACCTTCTATCAGCTGCAAGCAGGTTTGAAAATCAGTGACCCACGGCACTTTTTAATGTTACCTACATGTAGTACAGGGGCTGTATAACTATATTAAGTACTCTGCAACTTCATATTAAAAGCTGACCCTCAGGCTTATGATTCACACTGTGCCTTAGACCTCTGCATGTTTTCTTCTAACATTCAGCGGTGAAGGCATAGTGAACTTTTAAAAGTCCTCTCCACTTAATGGTCCAGCTCTGACTTTAGAACTATGTGGTGCCTCAAACAAGATGCCACATGGGCAAGAGGAATGACACATTTAACTCTTGCTTTATAAGAGTTTTGATTTTGTTTCTAGCTCCTGCCTCTCCCATCAGCTTCTTACACACTGGTAATTTTAGATGAAACTTGTGAGACACTGAAGCAGGTTACTCAGAGAAGTTGTAAATGTCCCATTCCTAGAAGTATCCAAAGTAAGTTTGGACAGGGGCTTTGAATAAAAGATGTCCCTGCCCATAACAGGAGGATTGGGACTAGATATCTTTGAAGGTCCCTTCCAACTCTGATAATTCTATGATACAATGATTTTGTTCCCATTGTGCTTAGAGAGTGAGATAGGTAAGGAGCCAGAGGTAACCGGAAATTTGTTTCACAGAGATTTAGAGATACTGTTTGGAAGATTGAAAGGAGATTACCTGTCTCACATAGTCCCTTTTGTGGGCTTCCACAAGAAGTGACAAGACATTAGAGCCACCTCTGTAGAGGAAAATGAATATAGCTCCCTTTATGAATGGGAGGAAGAAACCAGCAAGCATCACCATGTGAAAGTGTGATTGAGTAGGTCACCCAATTAAATAAGGAGAATCTGTTGTGTATGCAAAAGACAAAGGAAAGTGTAGAACAGAGAAATCATGTGGAAGAATCTCAGGAAGTTAACGGATCTGCTGACCATAAGTGTGATAAAGTCCAAACAGGTACTTTCCCACTAACAGCTTCCTCAGTGTCTCAGACCTGCTGAATGGCTGCTGTGTCTGACTAAGAAGAAAATGTCTGCATGATAGACAGTCAGGGTGCATGATAAGGGCTGTCCCATCAAAACCTTAAAAGAGTAGTTTATAAATAAAGAATAAATTAGCTATAACCTAGTATTAGGCTTTGCCTACTGTGGAGTTTAGGTACAAGAATTGATCACTTCCATTAAAAGCACACTTAGGTATTTTCTTAAGAAAAGTACTTCACTACTAGGGTACTAGTGTTTAACTACCTGCTCTGCAACTCAAAGGAAACCTAGAGAAGTTAACTGCTTATTATCTTTAACCCTGATAGTCATTTTAATAAATTTCCAAATAAAATGAATATGGCACTCTAAATTTCTTGTACGCTATCCATTCATAAAATGAATATCATTAGTTTTTTTTTGCAACAGGCTAGCATGTGCTTTTTGTCACATTGAATTTACCATTCTGTAACTGAAATCTTATTAAAAGTATTCACATTCTATATTTCCAGAAACACAATTTTGATTCAATATCAACCTAACATGAATATAACTCATGCTAGATGTTTAAGACACAGGAGATCAAATTTTTATAAAGTAACAAAAATATAGAAAAATAGCAAAGGTCCCTCATGGTATACATTATATTTCTCTAAATTAGCACTGGAGGAATTTTTACATCCACTAATTCTATATCTTATGAAGATGAGGTGGTGAATTGATACTGTATAACATGGAGGAAATTTGTATGTATGCTATAACCTTATTACTTAAGTTTAAAGTTTTACTCCAAAGATATGAATATAGAAATTGGGACAGGGGAGTCTGGAGGAGATTGTTGAGTTACAAAGACACAATTGTTCCTAAATCCTTTTTTTGAAGTATAGTCATTCAGTTTTCTCTCACCCCCTCCTTTCTAATTCCTACTCAAAACTCCATGGATATTTTTATCCAAGACAAAACCAGACACAGCTGTCGCTTCTAATTAAATTTCAATAACTCAAGTTGAGTATTTGTGAATTTGATTTAATTGTGTTAGCACTGTTTTCAATAAATACAGAGGAAAGCCTTCTACTTTAATGTAACAGCAAAAAATGTCTACCAAAAATATCTTGAGGGAAAAAAGAAAAGTTTTTTTTCTCTGGGATTATACTGTCAAAATGAAACATAGGTTAGTATCTTCTATTTAAGTTGTGTGGCTACACTGCCAAGCAGATCTTTATTTCTTAGAATTCAGCCCTGCACTCACTAACCCGCTACATAATACTCAATAAAAGGAATAAAAGGTACCTGCCAGTTTTCTAAAACAGAAACATATAGAATACACACTTCTCCAAAGCTGTGTTTAACTATTTTTTATATGTTCCTAAAGAGATAAGGTTTGGTTTACAGAGTATTATTTTGATCACTAAAGATCATACATAACACCATGTAATCTGTATCATATTGCTTTGAGTCTGATTTCTAAGAAAAAAAGTAAGATGTAATGAAAATGAAACATTATTTTCTATTTTGTTTTATATCTTATCTGTTAATATATTTTAGATTTTACATTGTAGTAATCATATTCCTGGCAAGGTGATTTAACAGTCTTAATTATGCAAGTATGAAGTACTTAACTGCTCCAACCCCATGCAATTCCTCAGCTGAGAAGTTTGAAAGGAAAATTTAAACAAACTTTACATACAATAGTCTGAAACTGTTGAAATCAGTGGGACAATAACAAAATTTTAGTGAATTGCAATATATTGAAGAAATTCTCTGCTGACTGTAGTTGTGAAACCAAATTCCAGTAGAGGGATATACTGAGCAACACCAAGTGCTAATACTAAAATTCCCACTGATTAGCTAACAACATGACAGTGGTAGCCTGGTCTCATTGTCTCAACCTCAACAGCTTTCTTAAATATATGATTTTTTTTCTTCTTCTTTGAGATGGGCTTTAAAGATTATATGGGATTGGGAAAAACTTATATTTGGTCTTACTTATGTTTTTCCCTAACTGGATGGAGGACATCCCCTGGGGCCCTAGAACACTTGTTTTATGACTCCCTCTGTGCTGTAGACAATTTCAGTCTGCTCAGGCAAATCTTGTCCATATGAGTGAAGAGCAGAAAATTGGCAACATTCAGAAAATAGTTAGAGAACTAAGAAAAGTCTTTAGCGAAGCTCTTTATGTTTATCTGACTGAATAAATTAATGTATTTAAATTTCAGATAATAAAAACTGCTTTATTACAAATAGACTCTAAATACATCTGTCTGATCACACGCAGATGTGTATTGCTACATTGTACCTACTCATGTACCATAATATACCTGGCTATATTATGATCTTCCAAGACATGATTTATCTTATTGAGTGGTTATCTGCTTTTAGACAGATTAATTTCTGTGCAAAAATTCCTGATTTTTCTCTGCTGTTTATTAAAGAAGCAGAAGGTGACTAGTTATAAATGAAGACATTTTAGGCTCAGATGAGGTTAGCTTCTCCTTAAAAGGTTCACTTCAATTATCCAGACATGACTGTCAAATACCTTTTTATATGTCATAGTACCTCCTACCTGACCCCCAGTTGGTGTTCCAGAATAATGCAGATCTTTCACAAATCTTGTGTCATAGCTGATAAACTTGTGTGAATATCTTGAATACCCCAAGGTACCTTAAACGACACTACATGCACTATGTTTGAACAGCTGAACGTAGCCTTTCATGTACATGGCAATTGCAAATTTTTTTTAATCCATTTAACAAGTTTCAGTGAGCATTACCAACTGTATACATTTTATTTGGAATGTGAAGACAACTCAGCTAGATATAGCAAACCATAATCAGCCTGGCTAGTTAGCTATCAATCACAATTGAAAGGCAAAACCAGCATTATCAAAAAATTATATGTTATTTGTATTTATTCTAACTCATTGATAACATAAGCAAGAGGGAATTTATTCAATTACCTAAAAGAAATAGTTCTCGTGCTGCACTTTTGAGAAGAATTTGGTTAAGTCTTCACTATTCTTCTAATCTTCTCCAAAAAAGTAGTTTTAGACAGCTATAGGATCTCCTCTTAACCTGTTTCTACATTTCCTGTAGTTGCTGATATAACAAGGTCAAGCACTGCATGCCAATTGTCAGAGTGCTGCTCTATGTATAGTTTGAGGTGTTCTGATGAGCCTGACATATTTTAGATATTCTTCTGCTCACCAGTGTGGTTGGTAAGCTGAACAACTGGTTAAGAAAGTGAAAATATGCATTCAATCTGTTAACTTAATTAGTATGCCTTAGTTGGTATGCAGCATAAATTCCAAGTGTAGAAAAAATTGTAATAGATTACTCTTAATGTAGATAACAGAATAACAAAATTCAAGGTTTAGATTATTTCCCTTAACTTTAGCAATATAAAATTAAAGCCCCTAAATCTGAATTAGTCCCTCTCATGTACCTATACAGTAAGTGGTAAAACCCACCTACATTAAAGGGCAAATTCATCTAAATGGGAAAGAATTATTGAATAATAAAATCATTTACTCTAGAGGTTTTCTTTTTCTTGATCTACTTAATAAAACTACAAATAAGTTACTGAATAAAGTGACTCTCCTGGAATTGAATATTTAGGATAAACTGGGTAGATCTGAATGCATTAAACTTAAATAGGATGTCAAACACACTGTGCAAGGAAGAAAACATAGTTTTGCTTTGATTTTCTTTCTTTGTGATATTGATGAAGACTGTGATTTACAACTAGAACAATTTATCAAATTCATTGTGAGATTCTGCAGGACTGAACAATTAATTTTTATACAGACACTTTAAAAAATAATTATATCTTCTGATATTGATATATATCAGAAAAATAATTTATTGATATATGCTCCTGTTGTGTTATCCTCATAATTTATTGCACCATCTAAACATGCACAAAGATGGATATTCTGAAAACCTGTTTACTGTTTCTGTACAAATAAATAGATAATTCTCTGTCCACCTACATGCAGGGGTTATAATTATATTTTTATTTTTTATTATTTTGACCTTGAATTAATGTCAAAACTATTGACGTATATCTGTGTTACACCCACTCCCCTCAAAAACTTCCTAGTTTAATCACATTTACAGCTATACTGGATGTGTGGTCCAAATAAGTATCTCGTAAGCCATTTGTAAAAGCTTTCTACTTCTTTTAACAGGAAAAAACTTGGATCATGGTACTTGGTTTTTCAGTGTTATTTCTGAAGTTGTTTTTTTTTATTACTGTCTGAAGGTCAACAGACACAAAACTGACTAATATCTTTTACTAGTCTTTTACTAGTCTTAATAATACATTTTATCTGAGGAAAATTGATGCCTAAATTTAATTTCCTAAACCCCCAAAAGAGTGCTTGATCTAAAGTATATTGAAATAGTTGGAAATATCTTAAAATTTTTGGAAATCTTACCATTGGTAACAATAGCTTTTGAGCCAGTGATTAAGAAGCCTGAGCATCTTCATTTTCAAAAGCTCTGTGTGTCCGCATGTTCTCCTTGATGTCAGGGGTTTAAATGGAAAATAAATTACCAATCTTGTCTAAAGTCAGTAAATAAAACAAATAATAGGGCAAACTACTTTTTAGAGGGAGATCAATACTGACCTTTTTTTGAGAAGCTTATTATTTTTTTGGTTTTCTGTCATTTTCCTTTGAAGTTACTTGTGTACATTTGTTCTCCTTTTCCCTGAGCATTGCATAAGCTACTGAAAAGTAGTGATAGGGAAGCACAAGCTAGAGAAGAACTGATCTGCCAGCAGCTGTCTAGAACTTCAAAGCTTTTTTCCTAAAAAAAATAAGCTTCATAGAAAAAAGAAATAAAAGAAACCCCATATGTGTAAACATCATGGTAACAGCTGTAGACACCCTGAAGTGTAGGATACCTTTTATAACTTGTCATACTGAATTGTACATATTTCTACCTACTTACACAAGTAGTAGGCTCAGCAGCTAAAACATGTTTCTCTGCCTATTTATTAGTTCTATTGAAATACAGAGTCTTAATTAGACTAATTTGAGCCACCTTTTTTGTCCTATTATGCCTCTTAAAGTAAAACCTTATAAGTAATAAATTTTGTCCATTAGTAAACTAAATGAAACCCCCACCAACTAAAGTAGACAAAAGAAGAGTAAATTGAAAGAAATTAATTCTGAACCAGAAACTGCACCTGCAGAGAAAAAGAAACACCTGAAAAAAAGAGCTTCCATTTTTTGTGAGGTATTCAGGACTTAGCCAAAGCCATGACATCTTGACCCGGTGTGTCAGAGTCACTCACCTGCTAAAGAAGACCAAAATTAACAAATGTCTAAGAAGATAAGGAAATAAATTATTAAAAGATGAAGGATCAGGCAGGACAGAGACTACAACCTGGTCTTGGGAAGCATCATTTAATGACTAATACAACCACAAAAACTAGGACCATACCAGAGTATTTACTGTGGACAAAAAGGTGGGGGAGACTGTCACTTCAGATCATGAGGAAGAATGTGGAGGCTGACTGAGCACCCTGAAGTTTAGAGATGCACAAAGCAGATTAGTTTTTGAAGAAGGAGGAAGGAAAAGACCAGATAGAGCATGGAGGACATTTAGGTTTATAGTTTAAACTGTGTATGTGTGATGATACTGTCATAATCTTGTGCTTTCACTTTACTTTTTGAGACAGAGATCTAACCTCTGCCTGTGAACTCTCTACTTTTAAGGTCTGTTTATATACTGAAAATAACTATAATGTATTATCTGCCACTGTTTCTGATAGGTCAGCTGTGATTCTAAGTAAATGACAGAGGAATGGTTTGGAGCAACTTGGCAGAGCACTGGCTGAATTATGAGGTGCCTGGATAATATTTTTTTTCCTGGGCTCTGGATACAAATTCTGGTGTATCATGTACACTATAAGATATACATATAGGCTTTATTTAAGTGGACAATTTTCTTCTAACTGTAAAGGTCATTAGCAATAGGACATGTCAAGTGTGTGATCTGCTGATTTACTGATTGACAAGCTATAAGACCCTAGGCTCTTCTCACAAGCTCATCGAAGGGGATTTACATTAGAAAGATACAAGGCTCCAAAAAATCTGCCCAATGGATTTATTGAAAAGGCCTTCAGTTCTTTTATACCCTGAGACCCCACATAGGAAAAACACTATGATGCTTTTCAAGGGGTCAAAATAACACAGTTTTACTGGCAAACTTGGGAAAATAAGGGAACTCGGCAAAAGTTTAAAGCAAGCATTCAATCAACATAAAGCATTTCACAAAGCATTGATTTAGCAAAATCCACCTCGTCTAGATTTAAGTTACCCAAGTATCAAGAAGAAGAAATTAGGACAAGAGGAACAAGTAAAGGGAGAGAAAGAGGTAGTGAGTTATATCTACTGCCTTGGATCCAGTGTAGATGCAGCTACTGGAAGTCCAGGAAGGGAAGGGCCGTGAGCACTTGGAGGTCGCATTTATTGCTGACTTTATTGGTTTGGACTCCTGTGGCCACCCTCCCCAGATGGGTATTCTGGTGTGCCAGCCCTTCTGGGACTGGGTTATGGGCTCCAGGTGGTGTGGTGTGGGGCAGTGCTCCGGGTGTGCAATTGACTGACAGCTGCACCAGTGGCTTTCAAGGAGGTGAGGTGCGGGGGAGGTCAGAGCATAATCCCACCTTGGCAGAACCCGATCTGTCCCCTCCCACACACACAGAACTGTTTCAAGCCAGTAATAACTTTAATAACTTTTCTTTTTTAGTCACTCACACAAGTGCAGCTGTATTACTAGACGATGCTGCTATGCATAAGATTCTGAATGGATTTTGTGAGAGGTGAAGGCAGGATGTTGATTGGCCTATTGGCTAGAATTCTCTTCCAAAATGTAAACATAAAAAGAAAAGGAAAAAATATCTAAATGTAGGTGTGTATACATGACCTACATATCTAAACTCCCATTATTGACAATAATGATGTAGGGCTCAAGTTTAGTGAACACAGAAAGTTGTATAGATTAGGGTACCCTTTGCAATCTACAGTCATTGAATCACCTGTCATTAAATAAAGTTCCTAATCATCTCAGAAAATGGAGTTGGATAACTAATCATCTCAGTGAATGAAGATAACTTTTTAAGGGTCAAATTAATCTTTCTAGTCAACGTTGCATGTTCTGACTTCATTAACTATAGTGCGAACCCACATCCCTAACTGTCATTGAGCGATTGTGTAAGATTCAGTTACCTGAACATTCCGAAATTTTGGGGTATTTGAGACATTTACATAGTAGATCTGGCAGATATGACACAGAGACTGCAAGAGGCCATGGCCTTCTGGAGAGGCAGATAGAGGCCTGGCAGCATCTGATATGTTTTCCCAAGCGGAGATGCACTCTATAATCTGTGTGTGCAGCAAACTTTAAGCCAGAGTCAAAGGTAGGTAGCATGATCTGGAAGCTAGGAATGGTGATACTACTGGTTTGGGTCCTGATACTGGAGAAACAGGAATGTGAGAGTCAGCTACTGGAGGGACTATAGGTCTAAGCCAAGAACTGTAGAGGTTGGGATCTGAGAATTAGCTACTGGGGGCACTGTAGATCTAGACCAGCTGCTAAATATGCCATTTTATGGGTTTACAGGAAGTGGGAAGAAATATGAGTGCCATAAATTGAAGAGTATGTCCAGGTGCTGGTGGCTGGAGAGGCTGAGTATCTAAGGCCAACTACTGGCCAGTTACTGCTGCAATCCATATTTTGCTATACAAACTTACATATATTACAGTAGCAGACCACTTCTGATCATCTAGAGACAAGGAACAGGACTGAGCCATCAGTGCTATTCACCCATGTGAGTGCTGTTGGCAAGTAAGTGGATGCTTGTAAGATAATATCTTCTGCTTGTGTGTGGCCAGATGTGCCTGTCTATTGTGCCAATGAGTACGTACACATCTGCTAGGAAAATATGCACAGCCTTGTTTCTGGTGGCACATGGAGAGTCAAAGCAGCCTTGCGCCTGTTGAGTGACAGGTTAGACAATTCCTAATAGTTTCAAATTAAATATGTGAATCATTTTAGACTATAACAGAAACTACACCTTTTCCCGGAGCTAGTTTTAAGATAATCAACATTTTGCACATTCTATATTAAGACACTTAGTGTATTGTAAAGTATTAGACTCTTAAATAATAAATGTTCAGGTTCTTAAAAAGTTAGATTGGCACATCTAAACAGAACTAATAGAGCATAATTTTCCTGTAAGGGACTTAAATTAAACACTCAGACATTAAAAGTATTTTTATGTATAAAAGTGTATACAGGTATCACTTTATTTTATTCCTTATTTCAGAATCCCAGTTTCTCCCACTTTCTAGAGAGAGGTAATAGTAATTATATAATGTTTTAAATCCACAGTATGGAGGATTTTCTTGCGTACTTTAAAAAATATGACCATAGAAATCAAATATTGCTGATGGTGAGATGAAAGGTGCTTTAATTAAATTTCAATTATAGTATCATGGCATATATCAGGTTGGAAGGGAACCATAAATATTGAGTTCAACTCCCTGCCCCTCACAAGACACCTAAAACTAAATTATATGATTAAGAGAATGTCCAGATGCTCTGTGAACTCTGATAGGTTTGGGATTATGTCTGTGTGTTTAAATATTTGGTTTTCTCTACTGCCAAAATGGATACTAAACACACCTATCAGTGGCTTCATCAACTATCTGTTGAGTATTTAGCAGTCTGCTGTAATGTTTCATGTTTCTTTATAAATTCACTTGTTTCATGTGTGAAACCACTTCAGCTCACTCACTAATGTGTCAGGGTAATGAAGTAATACTGTTCTTTTTTCTGGAAAGAAAATCTGAATAGTATAGTGAATATATAAAAAATATACTTCTTATTATTTCTGTTTTATACTGTCTTTTTCACAAATGCCATTATACAATATAATTTTATATTAACATCTTCATCTCCATACTTTCATTACCTGTGAAATGTCTATGAATTGTGCCTTATGCTGACATTATCATAGAATCATAGAATATGCTGAGTTGGAAGGGATCTATCATGATCATCGAGTCCTAATCCTGGCCCTACGCAGGACTCCACACACTGAGTGCTACCTTGAATCCTATGTTCAGTTTTGCGTCCCCTCACTACAAGAAAGACATTGAGGTGCTGGAGCATGTTCAGAGAAGGACAACGAAATTAGTGAAGTGTCTGGAGCACAAATCTTATGAGGAGAGGCTGAGGGAGCTGGCTTTGCTTAGTCTTGAGAAAAAGAGGCTTAGGAATTTTTTCTTCAACAGAAGGGTTGTCAGGATTGAAATAGACTGCCCAGGAAAGTAGTCAAGTCTCCATCCCTGGAGGCACTAAAAAGATGTGTAAATATATCATGCTTGGTTTGTACATGATTTAGCTGTAGACTTGGCAATGTTATGTTTGTGGTTGGACTCAATGATCTTAAAGGTCTTTTACAACCTAAATGATTCCATGATTAATACTAACCTTCATAGAAGAGGAGAAGGGCTTTCCACTAGAAAAATACAGATCTTTGTTCTTGTCTCTTCTATCACTGTCTTGTCAAGGAATTAATAATATATTAGGTCTTTCTCAGATCAGGACATCACTTATGGATGCTACATATTCTGATTGTCACACAAAGCTTTACTAGGACATGAGGCATAATCCAGCCTGCTTTGAATGTAGCTACTCTATACTCTTATGTTTCTTTGTTGTGCAAATCTTTTTTGGCTTTAAGATCGTATTTTCCTCTGGGATTAAGGCCATTTTCTGAAATGTTATTAAGTAGAGCTTGTAAAAAATTTTCAGCAGAAACATTTTTTTAACAGGAAAGGATTTTTGAACTGTCCAAAAAGACTGCATTTGTCTGATTTTTGGAAAAAAAAAATATATATGTATATATGAAAACCATAAAATTTATTCATTTACCTAGGACACTACTGGTTTAATTAATGTGTGACTCCCAAAATATGAAAGAAAAAATAGAAGTTTGAAGATTCAGTAGTAACTAATTCCAACTCTTCCCTATGTTTGCCACCAGAATCAATAGTCTTTATAATGAGAGAACCAAAGCAAAAGCAGGAATATTAAGTCAGTCATAAGAAAACTTTATTTTTCACAATAAAACAGTCTGCCATAAAACTAATTCATTTTTATAAACTAACTGTAAATCTCATATTCAGCTACAGTGATTAGCAACTTTGACATGAATACTAGGACTTAAAGCAAATGAGTAAAATTATAAAGCATTTTGTGTAATGAAGAAAAAAAGCAGTTTAATAGAACATTGCCATATAATCCATGGTTCTTTCTTGAGAACTGAATATATTACACAGCATTTGGAGAAGAACGGGAAACCATGAGCAAGTGACAATATTTCGTTGTGTTGACATTTTCTCATTCCCCTGGTGGAATTATGTTCATAATAAGTTGTTTTATTCTTTTAATGGCAATTGTAATATTTATTTTTTAGCTTATATCCCTGAGTAATGGGGGGGGTGTTGTTTGTTTGTTGATTTTTGCTTTACTTTTCTGTGACAAAATGATTTATTTGTTTGCTTGCTTGTTTGTTTGTGTAATTAAACTGGAATTAATTACTTTTAGAAAAGTAAAGAGCAACTGTAGCAAAAAGAGGATACCAAGTGTCTTCAAAATGTATGGCAATTTCCCTGTGATCTCACAGCCTCATGGCTCTGCTAGAACTAGCAATAAGTTAAATGCTAGGTTGGAAAATAACAAAATATTGTTAATGGACAATATTTTGGGCTTTTGGGGTATGTTCATATTCTTTGTGTTTCTTTTACTTACAATAATCTAAAAGGAATAAAATTTGAAGGTAGGAGCAACTCTCTTATGAAATTATCTTTTACTGCAGCTTAGATGGCTGCATGGTTATCTAACTTTTTCTAGGTTTTTTTTGTCATTTTTTTCTATTGTCTGGAGAGAAACAGGCACTTTGCAGGGCCCCTCACTCTACCTAAATTAGACACCTGCCTTAAAATAGGTAAATGGTTCACTGGTGGTGTATTGACTGCAGAAAAAATTGTGGTTGATTAGTTGTGTGCAGACAACTGAAGATTTAACTTAACTCTATTTTAAAAATCTAACACTTCTTGCAGAATCGTAGAGAGAATGTCAATGATGAGACTTCAGCACTGTACTTTTCAACAGCTGAAAACAGGTGTGTTAAATTTCAGCATGTTCTTGATCCATTTTACTAAAGCTCAAATTCAAGCTTAAGGTTGGTGATGTAGTAAAGTATGTCAGATCTTTCTCTGAAAGGACTATTTTCCTTAATATTTTAAATATTCCTTATTCTGTTTGACTTTACAGTACATCAGATCTCCTCTGTCTTTTTCTAGAGCTTTCACTTAGAAAATTCATAAATGAAGTTGAGGAAATAGTTAAGGGATGTTAAGAGCAGCCTCTTTCTCCAGCTGCTCTATCCCAGGACCCCTTCTGCCCTGCTACTTGAACCCAGCCTGGTGTGTGTACACACACACAGTTACACATGTACACAGGTGCACGTGCAGACACACACACACACACATACACAGGAGTGTAGCCTCAGACAAGGCGCTGCACACAGCAGCACCCACATTTGGGACTCACAGCAGACACAGGCAGAGATGGACATGTCCCCTCCTCCTGTTGGGCTGGCAGAGACAGAAGATCACTAGTGCAGCACACATTTAAATCAGTGAACTCTCAAAATGACTATCTCACCTGCTCTCCCTCAGGTTGTTCATCATGTCTTAATTCTGACAATACTCCATTCATCCACAGAACCTCAAGATTCAAGTGTATATATAAAATACAAAAAAAATTAATGACTTGGCCACTGAAACATATGTAAACATTTTCTTAAACAAACAAACAAAAACAAAAAAACAAACAAACAAAAACAAACAAAAAAAACAGAGAAAGATTTTATGTTTTCTTATACTAACTTCTATATTATGTGTGTTCAGTTCAAAATAATAATCCTACTGGATTTTAGGACAATTTCTTTGACATAAACTCTTCTAAGGACAATCTTCTGAAAGAAAATGTTTCTCATTTTCAAAAACAGATGTCAGAACAGGAGTACAAAAAAAAAGGGCTTAAAATTGGGGTTTAATTTTAAAGAGTTGAATAAATTAGCAGGCTTCAGAAAAGAAAAACAAAACAAAAAGACACTAACCAAAAAAGCCTCCTCAAAATCCAGGATTCCTTACCCAAAGAATGGAAAACAAATAATGCAAAAGACTTCAGGCAGAGTGCTTTGCTATTACTATTACTGAAATATCTCAAATTAGGTAGTGTTTCAAATTAGATACTGTCTTGAAGTGTGGGGTTTTGCAGACTAAGGCAAACTGTCAAGATTCCTACATGGTGATATATACCTTGTAATCACAGGCCTCTCTGGTAGCAGCAAAGTACATTCAGCATAATGAGAAACAGTCAGCTGTTTTAAGATTAAACTAAAAATGAAAGGTAAGAATACATTTGAAAATTGTAACTCACTCTTACAGATATATAGCATGGTTCTTTAAGATTTGAAGATTAAATAAAATTTATTGAATTTATATATACTGAAAACAGTTCTATGTATAGAAGTCTTTATATGTCATTTTGAAGGAAGGCTTAGGAGGGAGAAGCTGAAGAAATAGAGATGCAACACTGCATTTGGTTTTTTTAGTGATAGCATGACTTTTCAGGTAAAAATGACCCAAAAGCCAGCAATAAAAAAGCTTCTGCTCTGTTTTGTCATCTTTCTGGATATAAGATGTACATTATTAAAAAAAAAATAGAAAAGAAAAATGGGAAGGGAAGGTAAGGTTTGGGAAGGGAAGGGAAGGTTTGGGAAGAGAAGGTTTGGGAAGGGAAGGTTTGGGAAGGTTTGGGAAGGGAAGGTTTGGGAAGGGAAGGTTTGGGAAGGGAAGGGAAGGTTTGGGAAGGTTTGGGAAGGGAAGGGAAGGTTTGGGAAGGTTTGGGAAGGGAAGGGAAAAAACCCTTTAATTTGCAGAAATGTGTAGAGATAAATGGACAGTAGTTTTGTTTGTCTCTTTTCTGTAAACAGAAAAAAAAATTACAGTGGTATAGTCCATGATGACTTTCCAAGGCTTTTGGTGCACCATATATAATTTCCATTTGCTATAGGCTGTAAGATGTCTTCCTGTACTTATTAAATCAAATGTTACTGTTTGAGCTAGTGGTACACTTATTTTATAGACTTCTGTTGTTCTTTTTGATTTTTTTCTTGATTGATAACTGACATATGCACTCTATTTTAAATTTGAGGTTACTGTTAGGTTTTTTTTGAAACTTTCAACAGTTAGGTCAGTCAAGGAGCAATAAAATTGAAAAATATCATTTCTCTAGAATAATTTCAGAAACACATTCCATGGAGATTTGCCTTCCCAAAATCTCATGCATTTTTATTTTTATGTTTTTTCCAATGCCCAGAAGCATTGCTGGATGTTATTTGGAAACAATAACACTAAAATAACCTGTATATATTCACTATCTCTAGGAGTTTTCCCCTGGAAAACAGAAGTAGAATATACAAGCAAAGATAAGGTGATACCAGTGGTCATCTTGGCATCCTTGATTGCAAAGATATTTTTGTCTATATTGTACCACTTTTTTTGTCTCTCTTTTTGAAGTTTCCCTTCCCAAGGCTTTTATTATTTACTTATTACAATTCTTTTGCGTATCTTAAACACAAGACAAACTGTAATAGGTTGAGGGTAATTTTGCCTTCCTCTCCCTGTTCCTAGTGAGTAACAAGGATATCTATACTGACTTAGTAACCTTAACCAAGATTTAAATTATTGCATTAGGCTTTACTGTGGAGGAGGATTTAACACACACGTGTGGTCACTAATGGTAATTCACCTCATTGATTCAGTATTCATCAGTGCATTGACTTCAGACTTGTTCTTTCCCAATAGTTACACATGTAAAATGTTTCCAGTTTATTCTTCTGTTTCTACTGCATGTTTAGGTTATAGTCCCTTCTCCTTCCACAAGGAGAAGGAGATAGCAAAAAATGCTCAGCTAGAAAAGATCAATCAGAAAGGTAGAATCTTGTGATTTGGAAATATCTGTATGTTATTTCCTTCCTCAAATTTCCTATAACTTTCCCATATAATGTTTTTCCCGATGAATGCAAATGATCAGAGAATCATAGAATGATTTTGTTTGGAAGGGATCTTAAAGAGCATCTAGTTCCAACCCCTTGCTATGGGCAGAGACACCTTACACTACATGAGGTTGCTCAGAGCCCTATCCAACCTCACCTCGAACTCTTCCAGGAGTGATGTATGATGAATGATGGAATTAACCTTGTTTGGTTTTAGAATCATAGAATCATTTTTGTTGGAAAAGATCTTTGAGATTATAAAGTCTAACTGTAAACCCGGCACTATCCAAGTCCACCACTAACCCATGTCCTTAAGTGCCACATCTACAAGCTAATAAGCCTCTAAAGTTAGACTTAAAGATCTTAGAGGTCTTTTCCAACCTTAATGATTCTATGATTCGAATAATTATTTTAGAAGGATTGCTGAAAACATCAACCACATATTTATTTCATAGTCTGCCTTTAAAAACATACTATTTTTCCCATTTCCCCATCTACATATAAGCCAATGTATAACTTTCTTCATCTTACCTGGGATATCATACTGACCAGTAATATGAATGATCAGAATCAAAAGCAATGACTGATTATTCTCGATATCTCTACATTTACTATAAAATCTACACTATATTCTTTACTCATTTTGAATACCATTTATTTCACCCATCTTCAAACACATGGAGTTAGATGTCTAGTTCAATTCCATTTTCTAGTCTTTTTCTGTGTGCAGAATCCCTTCTATAAGGGAAGAGATTAAACTCTATGAGAAGTTTAAGATATGTGGAAAGAATTTTTACCACAACTCTCATGACAATGTAGGATAATAAAATTTGCTTCGGTTGCATAAAAAGATTTCTTGTGTTGCTGCAATTGTGTTACAAAATGTCTTACAATTCTATAAAGCCCCTCAGGTTTAATACCTAATTCTGAACAGGAGTTCTTTCACAAACTCAGAGGAAATAATTTACATGACTTTGGTGCCAATGAGGTTGTTGGATTCCCTGTCCCACATATGCATTTTGAATATAATTAAAAACTAGCAGTTTCCGTAACTGCATTACTTTAAAAGACCTACATAAAAAAAACTGGGGACTGAGATCAGCTGCATTCTTGGTAAATCCTGTGGGTCACAGAGGACTGCCTCTCCTCAAATCCCTTAGCAATGTTTATTTCCTATACCTTAATTAATATACAGTAGGAAAAAATATTTTGATAGAAAGAAAAGTGATGCTGAAGACAATTAAGTCATACTTAGAGAAAAAAATGCTGAATATATCAAAACCAGCTAGAAATACATTCTATTTTTTTTATTACTTAGCCATAAAATAGAGGGAGACCCTAAATGGCACAAAACCACTCAGACATTTAATTTAATATTGTCAAGAAGATCTAAAAATCCTGAGCATAGGTTATTTTATTTAGTCCTTAGCCCTCCAAAACAGAGAAGAAGCAACTTTCGCTCAGTGTGTAAAAAAAAAATCCAAAAACCTAATAGTGATATCTACAATTTTATTTTAATTTCCCGACACTTTGAAGCACTTTAAGCCTGTTACTGCAATAATGATGCTATGATCCGATTAGTGAGAGATACCTCTACCAGAATTAAGGTGCAAATGAGACCATATGCAGAAGTCAATAATACAGATTTTATTTAACAGTAAATGTGAGGTAGAGAGAGATAGAAAGAAATAGGAAATGGGGCAGGGGGAGTCAGGGCAGGGAGACAGAGACAGAGAGATCAAGCAGAAGATAGTCATCACCCATGGACCCAGCAGCATCCCATTGGTCCTTCTTCACCCTGGGCTTCTTTGTGCTGGAGGTCCCAGAGTCGTTCTTCCAGGGATACCACCATTATACAGTCCAAGTTCTGGGTATCCACAGGTTGGCTGCAGATGCCATTCTTAGGGGGTATGTGTATGAGCAGTTACTTCCTTTCCTACAGTTTGCCACAGTGGGAATTTCTGTCCAGATACCAGGATGTGCTAAACAGATCTCGCCTCTGCCAGGCCTGGAATTAGCGCCTTCCTGTCGCAAATTCCTCCCTTCTGTGCTTATCTCAAGTTCCTACTGTGGTGGCTTATCTTATGGCAAGTTTCTTCTGTGGCCTTGACAGTGTTTGAGACAGTCAGCTGTGCTCTTAAGCCCTCATAAATGATTAACCCAGCGGCGATGGCGTCTGTTAGTTTCACAAAACTAGAATGACTTTCATATGATGAGGATTTTCTGTAGTTACATATAATTCAATAAAATGCAGGTGGCAGTAGCCAGATATTATTAAAACAAACATCTTTCAATCCTTTGGGTAACAGCAGAACTTAGTCTACTTTTGGACAATGACAAGTCTTTGTTCTTTCTTTTGCTATGGATTTATGCAAATTTCATCGAGGATTTTTATGCAAGTTCCCTCTGAATTAAACTTCACTGTTTGTAACAAACATGGGTAGAGCCCTTCCCAAATCTTCATTCGCGAAGCCTAGGCATGATGATGAAACTTCACTGTAAAAAAAATCTGACTATCAAAAGAACCCTTGAACTTCACTAGCACTCTGAATTCTTTATTCACAAATTTCAATTTAAATACTGCTTCCCTTTTAGTTTTCTACAAAATGTTGTTAAAAATAAAATAATTTCTTTGAGGGAGAACTAAATTGAAAGTATCTCCAATCTAATGATAATTTATTGGGAAGAAACTTATTTTTTCTCAATACCATCATGCACAAAAGCAGGTGTTACATACTGCTCTGCTATCCATGAACTGCCTAATTAAAACTGAACTTAAAAAAAAAAAGAACGGAGGGGAAGCAACTTCTATAAGGAAAATAAGCAACTGGCAGGGATTTTAACTTGACTTAAGTAGAGCTTAGTTTCAAATTATTTGGGTTTGATCTATCAAAAAGATATTGAATCTTAAAAAGTCAAATGCTCACCCCCTTCAAAATATATTAACTTATTGTTAAGAAATTAATTTCCTACAAGCAATTTATTTTCTTGACAGTCTAGGGAGGGAGCATGACACCTTTTCTCACTATTCTTTAGTGATGTAAAAGTAGTTCCGCTGAAGAAACTTTAAGTGGGGTGAAGTACGTATCACAAATTCTTCCTACTTTTGAATGTGGTAGTTTACGGCAATGAATAGGACTTTACTGGAAAGCCTTCCTAGGAGTTAACTTCTTGGAGATTATTACTTGAGCACAGCAGATCACATACAGATATTATTACCTTATTACACATATATACTGGATGAGCCTGATCACCACCTATAAAGCTAGAACACTTCTCTACAGATGGTGTAACTGACAGTAGCTGAGAGCTTTCGCTTAGAAAATTAACATTAATGGTTCTTGGTAAATCCCATCTTACTGTTGTTTCTACATATATTCGTGAATCTCTGGAGGGCACTTAAAAAAGTTTTATGCAAGCTAAATTGAAGATTCTGTCACTCCTGTCATTGTTTTGACAACCTAAATCAAACATTTTTTGAATGTTGATGGCGAGCACTTCCAATTTTTAGAGTGATTCCACGGGGAATATAATTAAATTGGCTTTTTAAAGGACCTCTTTAGATATTGATGATAATATAAAGAGGGAAAAAGTAAAAAGATGGGATTCAAACTCCTTCTTTCTTTAATATGTACTCTTAGTCCTTGCATTCTAGTAGGGGGAACTGATGTATAAAATGTGGCTTTTTTTAATAAATTGAGAGGAACCTTTGAAAGAGAATGTAGAAGGAAAAACACTAAGTGATCTAACATTTTGAGTAATTGGCAAGGAATGGAAACATCTAAATTAACTTGGCCTTTTCTTATGATTTTACAAATAAAAAGTCCTTTTGTCTTTTACAACGGAGAAAATGGCACAAGGAATGGGAAATAGGTTTAAAATGTCCAGAAAGCACATCACCTTCATTGAAATATCTGGGAAACTATCACGTAATGCAGTTTGTGTCACTCAAATCATTTAGCAACGCCATACTGGCACAAAATAGGGATTCAGGTCTATTTGGCCATACTAGACTCTAGTAGGAATCTGGAGGTCTATAGAAGAAACATCCACATTTCAGTCAATAACTTTAGATGACCTTAATATTCAGGGAAAAGAAACAAAATTTTCAGTTATTATCCTTGCAAACTGTTTTAGATATGTAAGTTGGTCTAAAACATATAAGCTGATATCTATAGTATCTTAAGTTGGTAGAAGAAGTATAATTCTCTCTATTGGCCATAAAGAAAATCTATGTTGGCTAACTCAGATGTCATAGGTGTCTATCCTTTAGATCCAATGTGGATTGTTCAGACGAATCCATGTGCCACAGCTTGCTGAGATTCACAACCTGTCTTCCCTCTGTCTTAGATCCTGTCCCTCAAAACTGATTCCAAGGTCAGCTTTTTAAGGAACTAGGTCCCTTCACAGCATCACAAACACTGTGAATTATCAGCTCTGAGCTTATGAGAAGATAAAAAAATTGCAACCAGGCTAGTAAGTGAGATGGATATGCCAGACTCATAAATACACATACTGTGATCTTCACAGCAAGACCTAAAAATCTAGGCTTTCTTTAATTACAAAATGAGAAAGTCTGGAGCTGTTATGCTGTGATTTTTAGGCACCAGATGTCCTGGAAAGGGAAAAGGAGTTTAGAAGCAAGAAAGTTTAAAATGAGTTATGAACAGGAAGAAAGTATATACTCACACAGGAACATATAAGTTCATCATTCTGAGGTTTCAAAATATAATCTTATTTTTGGACTTACAGTTAATCACACAATCAATGTTGCAGTGTCTTATTTGTTGGTAGTGTAGATCTTTATTTAAAATATTTGAAGGTAAATGAAAAATTAGCTATTGATTTCCCCGCGTTCAAGATTGCACTCTTTGAGTTGTATTTTTACATAAAATTTTCATATTCTTTATATATTATAGACACTGAGGAAAGAGCGAACAGAAATAAGTAATCATATTGTTGTATGATTTTTTTTTCCTTGGAGCCCATGCAATACTATATTTCCTCTTCAGCATTGTTGTTTGAACTCCTGCCCCCAAAGGTTTTTCTTTATTTTGGAGTTAGAAAATATGATAGTATTATTTCAAATGCAGTCATTTTATTGACCTGACAACGAAGGCCCTCAGGACTTGTCTAGCCTGCCTGAGTCTGAGCTGCTACTTTTAATTGTTATAGGAATTATCTGGGAGAAGGTGACTATTGCCCAACTTGGTTTGTCTTAACTTTGGGATTTTCCTCTGTGGTAAAGGTCTGACAATCCTATGTAGTCACTATGACAAAAAACAAAAACAACAAACAAACAAACAAAAAAACCAATCAAAAAACCAAACCAATGAACAAAAAAAAAACCAAACCAAAACCCCTAAACATTAGCCCTTTATAACTAATTGCTAAATAGCGCAAACAGCCAAATGTTTGATGGAAATCAAGGGGAAAAAAAAACAGGTTAAAAGACTGTGATAAGAAAATCCATAAAAGCAGCCCCAAATGGACCCAAAAGAGGTAAACTTCCACCATGAGCATCATGTTCCTCCTGGCAAAGACCTAATGAAGTTGATCACTCCTCTTTCCCTATCCCTGTACTTTGTGAGGAGTGAACTCAGAGGTGCCCGAGGAGTGAGCCTATTCTCAGGAAAAAGTGGTTGATGTTAGAAAGCCCATATCTTCACTGTATCAATGATTTATGAATATTAATGTAATTGTAATTAGACCAATAGTAGTTGTTTCTTGTGTTTTAATTAGACTATTAAAACTTTGGTTAGACTAACAATAAATGATAAAACAAAATTTGCCCATTAAAAAAAAAATTAAAAACAATTGTTTCAATAAATGACAATGTCCTGTTTAAATTTCAAGAAAACCCCAATCTTCACTTAGGTAACTGTACTTTGTGTCCATTTTCATGATCCTCAGCTTACTTGAGAAAAGCTGTATTGTTATTCCTTTTCTCTACAAAATTGTAGTTGTCATTAAACATTTGAGTTTTTTTTCCCTTTTAAAAAATTGTGCTTATTCTCCTTTGCTAAGGAATCTACCCTTTATTTAGGAATCCACTACTGCATGAGCACTGTGAAAGAACACAAAAGCTACATTTAGGCTAATAAATTAAATATGTCTAGGACTGTTGTTTGCTGTTGAGGCCAGCTGGCACAGAACAGCTTGCATTCATATTATTAAACTCTCTTACTCTCCAAACAACATGGTCACATCCTAATTAAGAATCCTCCTTTTTCTATGGTATCTCCCAGAACACTCTTGGAAACAATTTGGAAAAGTGTTACTTGGAGTATTGCGTTTGTGTGGGAATATTTGGACAGTGGGTGGGGCTACAGGGGTGGTTACTGTGAGAAGTTGCTAGAAACTTCCATCATGCCCAGAAGAGCCAATACCAGTCAGGTCCAAGGTGGACCCACTGCTGGTCAAGGCCAAGACAATCAGCGATGGTGGTAGCACCTTTGGGATAACAGAGTTAAGAAGTAGGAAAAGTTACTGTGCAAAGAGCAAACAACAGCCAGAGAGAGGAGGGAGAATGTGTGAGAGAAGCCCTGCAGGCATCAAGGTCAGTGAAAGTGGAAAAAGGGTGCTCCAGGTGCTGGAGCGCAGATTCCCCTGCAACCCATAGTGAAGACCATGGTGAGGCAGCCTGTCCCTCTGCAGCCCATGGAAGTCTACAGTGGAGCAGATATCCACCTGCAGCCCATGGAGGACCCAACAGTGAAGCAGGTGGATGCCCAAAGGAGGCTGTGATCCCATGGAAAGCCCGCAATGCAGCGGGTTCCTGGCAGGACCTGTGGCCCCCTTCAGCAAACCTGAAGCAAGTTTGCTACCAGGACTTGAGACCCTGCAGGGGACTCACACTGGACCAGTCTGTTCCTGAAGGTCTACATCCCATGGAAGTTTGTGAAAAACTGTAGCCTGTGAGAAAGACTCACATTGGAGACATTTGTGGAGGACTGTCTCCTGTGGCAGGGATCCCACACCCCTGCAGCCCAAGATGAAAAATATGGCAAGGCAGTAATTGGTGAATGATCTCTCCCTGCCCTTGTCTCAACTCACAAGTCTTTCGTTGCAATTTTTCTACCCTATTGAGTTGAGGAGGGGGATGCTTTGGTGTACATCTGATGTCCAGGGTGAATCCATCACCCTCAGTTCAGGTAAAATTATACCAAGAATTTTACAAATTTTAGCCTTGTTACATCTCAACAAATAGTCAAGATATGGGTAAATTTCTTCCAGATTAAAGTGCATTTACAAAAGAATAGAGGTGAGAAGAACAAAAAATCTTGTTCTTAGAGGATGTTGTTTCATTAAAAAAAAGAAAGAACTTGACACAGACTATTTTCAAAGTAACCTGTGAAATGGACATACTGAGGAAATTCAGAGTTTTTTCCTTCAAATTTTACATTTCCACACTGAAAGTGATATAATGCTTCACCAATTCCACACAAAAAATTTTCTGGATACAAGGCATGGCAGAAATGTAGAAAAAACAAAAAATTTGGAATCAGCTATACCTGTAAATGTCTATTTATCATAGAATTAATATACTAAAATTCAAGCCAAAATTAAGTATGCATCTATTAGGTTCCAGATTATAAGGGACTGTATGCCTATACCTACATAAAGCACAGTATGGCTTTTTGTAGCTGCACCATTTTTATTGCAAATTCGTTATTTCCAGTGGCATAGTAGCAGCATACAGATTCATTGTTTGTACCATACACATATTCACATGAAGTTCGACTTATGTGAAGCACTCTAGCATGTAATTGACTTAAGTAAGGAATGCTGACAAGCATCAAGCTATTTTCTAAGGAGGACTAGGATTATATACATTCTTAAAACTGAGAAAATACTCAAGTGTATTAAATGAAGTCTTAAAAGGGGACAGTACAATTTACTGACTCAGCAGCATTTTAACTAAAGTATTCAGTATTTTTTTTAAACGGTTTACTCAAATGCTGATTAGGTTTGTCCCTGATCTGCTTGCTGGAGCTTATAGATTGAGGTTTCATTACAGCATATTCAGACTAGTTCAGGTAAGAAAATTAAAAACTTCGACATCTTTAAATCTGAATAGTCTTTAAATTGATTTATGACTGTCCTTTTTGTATATTAATATAGTCTGTTCACATGGGCAACGTCTATCTTGCCTACATTTCTCCACTTAAACAGAGTAATTTTCCTTCTCTGAGAGCTGAAATTTTAAAAAATGTTTCCTATCCCCATGGCCTTGTAGAATTGATCTCAGAATCTCCTCATCAAATCTGTTTCCTCTCTTATGAAACTCTTATAGGAGAGATGCTCACTATGAATGTATTGCTCACAGCACTGCGTCATTTTGACTCCCCCAGTTTTATTCTCTGCTGTTAAACATTAGTAAAAGAAAGCAGAACAATTTTCTAAAGAAACACACATTATGCTTTCTAAAGAAAGCACAGCTAATTCACAGTCTTATTTTTTTTTTCACAGGGACAAATTGCTCAGGAAATACAAGGTCTAAATTCAAGTCTGGTGCAGTGAAAATTCAATTTCTTATCCCTTAGTCTTTTTCCTAGTCACTAGCCTGTTTATCCAGGCCTCCAGTTTTCATATTGATTGATTTTCTTCTGGAGAAAGTTGAAGCAAACAAAGTTTCTTAGTTTTTCCTTCGTGTTAGCAGTGTTGACAGATGCTTTCCATGTCTCCATCCCTTATTGTCAGTGAATTCACAACTGAGCTGTGTTTGATACCAGCTTTTTCCTGTTCCTCTTCAGATACCCTCTGTACTTAGCAGGATTTGTGAGTACACAGCAGAGCAGGCATCCTGCAGTGTAAGCATAGATAGTCACTGCCTGAATATCAGAACTGGCATCAAACATGGCAATTGTAAAACCTAACAATGAATAAAGGATGCAGTTGCCTTAACAGGATATTTAATTGTTTGGTGTTTTTTGGTTTTGGTTTTTGGGTTTTTTTGGGAAGGGGAGTTGGGTTTTTTTGGGGGGGAAGGGGAGGTTTAGGTACGGTTGTTTTTCTTTCTTAATGAAATACAGAAAAGTTGCTTTAGAATTTTATCTCTGTAAAAAGTGAATAAGGAGGTTTATGATTTTTTTTGGACTGTATGAAGAACATCCAGTGATTCTATGAATAGTGAAAAATTTGAAGGTACATTCAGCACAGGCAGTTACTTGTAGAAAAATAAAAAAAAAATGTGGAAAAAAAGAGAATCTCAGAACAGTACTTCCCACGGTTTGGTGATTTACACAAGGTTTCAAAGTAGCTACTCTGCTTCCCAGAGTAGCTATGTCCAATTGTTTTTGAAAACAACTGACAAATTTTTTATCTTCAGAAAGCACAGCCAGTAATTACACTGTTTCTCATTTTTCATATGCTAGTTTACCAGCTGAAAGTACTGTTTGAGATGGGGATTACATTGATGCAGTTCTTTTTATTTTGAGTTGAGTTAATCAAATTTGCCTTTTCTAGGAGATTGTTTTAATAACTAAATGATTTCTTGGGATTTTTTTTCTCCTTTTGGTGCTGTATTATAGTGCAAAAGTAGTTCAAGAATCTTGTGGTCATGGGAGAGGGAGGGGAGAATGAAGGAAGGAGAGAAGGAGGAAGGAAGGCAGGCAGGAAGGAAAAGATTCTGATAAAAATATCAGGCTGATGACAAGGGCATTCACCTGAAAAGTTTTCTATAATAACTAGGCTCTTGTTTGTTTTAAAAGGAAGAGGAGTGCAATCATTTAATCTTAATTTATCAGCCAAATCAGAGGTTTACTCTAATACACCGAAGAAAAACTGCTGTCTGTTCTTGAATTTACTCTTTCAAATCATTATAGTCATATGCTGCCTAGAGGTTTGTTGTATTATACTCCGTAACACACCTTCTTGGTACCCAACATAGCCTGTAGTGGCTTGATTAAGAGCAGAGTAAATGACAAAACAGTGCAGGAATTTATGACAACAGCATTAACCCAAGCAGAACAGAGCAGTTGGCCTCCAGCCCTCAGGGATTATCTCTAAAAGATAAGAAAGAGCAGCTCGATATAGCCTTAAAAGTATCAAAGTGCACTAAGTTATTTGCTAATGAAATTGAAGAAATTTGCTCTAGCCGTATTAACAACACATCTGAGAAAGGAAAAAAAAGTAGGTTTTAAGTAAAAATGATGGTTAAGTTAAAAAAAGATTTTAAATTGGAAATTCTTGTTAAGTTTTGCAAAACAGAAGCAGATAGAAGAAGGGAAAAAAGCAGTCTGCTCATAAGTAAGTGAATTTCTAGAGCAAAACATTTATTTTTATGTATGTGGATACAAATGAATATGCCTGAGTTGTCCCATGATAATATATATTAACACACAATTATATCTGTTACTACTTACCTGTATTCTAATATGATAATATTAAATAATAATTATAAGAACAAATATGTGTTATCGTTACTTTTTTCATGATCTGGTAAAAATGAGCAATATAATGTATTTTTCAAACCAACTATTTATTATTGCATATGGTAGGAGAGAAATGCTGTTCACTCAGTGAAGTGTTGTTGGGAAGGAAAACTAAGGCAAGAATACATACCAGAGCTTTCAAATCATAAGCAGATCTTGGGATTGTAGCTAAAGTAGTGGGGTGGGGTCTTTGGAAAGGGGACGAAATGCCGAGAGAGGTGCAAAATGGCAATCTTTTTGAGGTACTGGACCATTTATGCAAATGTAGAATCTTTCAAGGGCAAGAAATAAACATAAAAGATTTTCAACTACTGTCTTCCTTGCAGGCGAAAGTATTCTCATATCATTTGTCAGACAAACAATTTTAGAGGCCACTAATCCATGATGCTATTCCACTGGGGGGTCTCTTCCCTGCAGGACTAACGCTTCCCCTGTGTGAGATAACAATTTGTCATTGACTACTACTGGACCCAGAGTTCCCAGTAAGTTTTGAAAACTTACAGGAAAAGGTTAGAAGATATCTATTAAAAGAGACATCAACACTTTAAGGTAAGTATTTAGAAGGAATTGTATTGCTGGTCATCTAAATGCAGCTCAGCTTTTTCCCTTCTCCTTTCATCAACAAACTTAACAGCTGGGGCCTCATACAGGACACAAAATTGACAGATAAAGGACTCAGATGCCAAGGTCTAGAATAAATTTTTTAGCAGCAACATCTGTGTCTGTTGCAAAGCCCTTGGCTGATTTCTTGGCTGGCTGCTTGGCTGCCTCTGTTCTCTCTGTGGCTCCAATGCTGGATATGCTAATGGCCATGTAATGGCCCCTGTGCCCTCTTGGGGAATTAAACTGCTGATAAACTTGCTTGCTTGCCTTGTCTCTAGGATCTTTTTTAAGCTTTGAGTGACCTGCAGCTGGAGGGGTTTGTTCCTTATTTGAGAGGAAGGCCCTTGAAGAAATGCTCACAAATTCAGTGTGTGCAAGGCCAGCTGATGCTGCCAAAGGAATATTTTGGAGTCTGCTGTAGTCACATTCTTTTTAGATATAACATCTCCTCAAGCCCTGGAAATAGTAAAAATTTCAGAAAGGAAAAATATCCAGCGAGCACAGTCTGTGGATTAATCATTCATTTTAGTATGTTATGAATTTCAGCCAGAACGTTCAATATCCTACAGAACATATGCCTAAGTTTGTCCCATTGAGAACTGTTTCCTAAATGGGTGGCTGGCTCATCAGAAGTCAGGGCAGGTAATTCTTTATTGGCAAAAGTACATGCTTATACTTTTTTTATTAATACAAGGCCTCCTTAAATAGATCCTTAGTGCCAAAGGATGTTTCCATGTATTTAAACTTGCATGTCCTGTGAACACTTTCATTTTCTCCGTGTAGTTACTCAGACTGTCTTCACCATGGGCTCATAATGAGTATTCAACTGAATTTTAGTCAAAATACTAATGTTTAGTTTCTGCAGACATTTTTCAAATGCATTCTAAAAGATGAATAATAAAGACAAGGTGATGCTCTTTGCTTAGGAGAAATTCTGCTGCCTTTATACACAGAAATATAGTAACCCCTCAGGGTATGATTGTTCAATTCCCTTGGGTTTCTTTATGCATTTGGGTGATATAAAATGCCTGCAAATATAGCAAACATTGCCAACAGGGAATATTAGGCCATACGGAGCAGGTCAATGGAGTGGCTGAGAAAAGGGTGTGTGACCGAAAGCCTCAAGCTATTGGAAACAGAATGAAACAGCAGTGTTTGCAGAGTGCAAATTTTCTTCAAGACTGGGCAAGCAGGGTTTTGGCTTGCCTCAGAGTACAGTTTAGTTTCTTCCACAGAAAAGAAATAGTAAAAATTAAAAAAAAAAGGGGATTAAATTCCAGTGGTAAATTCCACTGGATTCTTTAAACTGAGAGAAAAAAAATTTAAAAAAGTGAAGATACGTGTGAAAGAGAAAAACACAAAACAAAAAAGCAGATACGAGTAATTCTAATATCTAATACCTAATATTAGATAATATATCTAATTCCAGACAAAGGTGAGATTGACTCAAGACTGAGGCATCTAACTCTTAGGTGTTCTCTCACCTAGGTTAGATACCTGAGATATAGGTTAATGTTATCTACTAAACGTAAGACAAGATCGATGCCTCCAAGAATAAGGTTCATAGATATCAATGACAGGCAGCTAGGCAGCTGTTATATAGTTATCAATTATAATCACTGTTCAGTTGTGAAGTATCTGTGTCCAATCCCTTCCAGACAGTTAAGTTTTCAAACAGGATTAGAGAGAAATAATGCTTTGTCCAAAATGACAGTCATATGGTGGTCTAGT